>NC_087559.1:7071742-7374772 GCF_036250125.1 Pseudopipra pipra
CTGCCTGTGAGGCTGAAGCCCTGGCTGCCCCTTGCTCAGACACCCTCTACCCACTCCCAGCATCCCTGACCCTCTGGGAGCACTCTGGCCCATGAAAACAGAGAGGTGGGATAGGGCTCTCAGAGCCAGAGCTTGTCTCTCCTCAGCTCCCACTCAGCCTTTTGAGAAAGGCAGAACACTATTTATCTTCTAATTACAAGGAAAAATTTGTCGTTCTTCCAGTTGTGCCAAATACCTGCAACTCAGGGTCAATCTTGACTGTTTTCTATCTCTGTGTATCCCATGGGAAAAAAACCAAACAACAAACCAAACTAACTAAATAATAGAGGCGTTCCTGAGTTCCCAAGGATCTTCTGCTCCTTTCTTTGCACTTGGGAAGAAATAACATGTGCCCAGGAGCCAGCCTGGCATAGAGAGTCCTGAAGCACCTGTAGATCCATTCCAGAGAGGAACTGGGTGCTCAAAGACAGTGTCAGGCACCAGCTCACTCGTAGTAGCCACTCACGATACTCATGACTGGCTTAACTAGATACTAGTGATCCCCTGGAGCAGCTTGCTGTGTTACAAGCTGCCAAGCTGTCTTTTCCTCCCCGTTTTGGGTGGCCTTACTGAAGCATGTGGTGCTCACTGGTGTTTCCTCTGCCCGCAGTGCTCGGTCACGTGTGGGAAGGGATACAGGCAGCGCCTCGTGTCCTGCAGTGAGATTTACACCGGGAAGGACCACTATGAGTACGGGTACCAGAACATGGTCAACTGTCCTGGCACTCAGCCACCCAACATCCAGCCCTGCTACCTCGGGGAATGCCCTGTCTCGGCATCCTGGCGTGTCGGCAACTGGGGAAGTGTAAGTTTGGAAAACTTTTTTTAACTGAAAAGATTGGAACAAACTGATATTTTTCTTACATCAGGGACACAGACTGAAGGTTTGGAGGGGGAATGTTTAAAAGCTGCATAAATAAATGCACTGAATACTCTGGTGGAGCAGCAGCCCCACTGTGTGTAGGGCTCCATGCTCCAGACTGAACTCCATCGTATGGGGGAGTCCCAGCAGCTACAAGTAGAGTCATAATCTCCATGAAAATTTGGATGTAACCAAAATTTGTGGCAGTGTTGATGGTCATGCTGAGTGCTCAATTGAAGAGGGGGGTCGTTGCAGAAAACAAGGGTTTGAAAGTCTTGTGCTGGAAAAATTGATGGATCGCTGGCAACTGCAGTTGATCCCACCCAGCCACGTGTATGAACAAGACTTTGGAGCCACCAGTAGGCTAAAACACTGGTTATTTGAGCCTTAAAATTATTTTTTTCTTTTTTTTTTTTTTCTCCCCCTCCTTCTTGCAAATACTGGGACAGGGGAGGGGAAAGAATTTGGCCTTTCTGCTAAAGTTATTTGGGTTGAGCCTCTTCTGGGGCCTGAACTACAAGATCAAATTTTAATTAAGGTGATAACATTTCACTTCTTTGGGCTTCTGACATTCTTTGAAATGTGATGTTTCTCCCATAAACTTGATTTATTAACCCAGCTCAGGCATTTGTAGGAATTTGTCAAACCTTTACAAGGCAACGAGGGTAAAGCCAAGCAATATGTAGTGGAAGTTGTCACAGTAACTGGCAAAGCTGTTTGAAACCAAAGTTCCTCCTGCCCCATAGGAAGCTTCAGATCCTCCCTGTGAGTTAGTGCAGAGGATGAGCTGCTGTTTGGTAGCTCTCGTAACTTGTGCAACTTCAGCCTTAAGATTGCCCTTGATTTGGGCTGTTTGAGGATGACCCAGTATTTGCACAGATTTATCTATTTTTCCAGTGGGTGAGGGGAGAGAAGATTGAGGCTCCATTTTTTTTGTGCAATTTGGATAGAAAACAACAGTCATGTTTGTTCAGAGGCCCCTGGCAGTGACCCAAGCAATGTCTCACAGCCACCAGGAGAGGATTTCTACCATGCAGGCCTTCTGGTGAACATTTCTCTCTTGTATGACCTTCCTAACATGAAAAATAAACCATTTCACTTGAGCACATGGTTCACTTTAAGCAACTGCCTCATCCAGCAAAGCGTGCAAATGCTAAGCAAAGTATGGTAGTCTTCTTGAAGTAATCAATGATGATGATAATAATGAAGGGATTAATAATCAAAGGGACTACTCATTTGATTAAAATTAAACTTGTGTTTGAACACTTTGCAGGATTGGAGTCTTTCTCTTGATACAAGGGGAACATCCTGTCTCTGTTCTTCTGGAACCCAGAAACTGTTGAGATAAACCCCAGATCTCTGTCTTGTGTCCTGCAGTGCTCTGTGACCTGTGGAGTTGGGGTCATGCACCGGTCAGTGCAGTGTTTGACGAACGACGACCAGGTCAGCAGCTTGTGCCATGTGGATCTGAAACCTGAGGAGAGGAGGACATGCCACAATGTCCATGACTGTAAGTCTGCAGATTTGCACCTTCCTTTGCCTTTCTCATGGCTTCAGCATCTCTTCCCATCAAACTCCTAGAGATCTGCAGTATTTCCAAGCATTGGGAGCCATCCAACTAAGCACTAAGGCACACCAGGGAAACCTCTGAAAAATAAACAAGATGTTTTGATGTTTTGGATGCCTCACAGTGTTCCAAAAGAAATTTTGATGTACAGTTGCTCAGTAACTACAAGTATTTCTGTTTTGTTTCAGGTGAACTACCAAGGAGTTGCGAAGACGTTAAAAATCTCAAAGGTGTCACTGAAGATGGTGAATATTTCCTGCAAGTCAAAGGAAAGACGTTAAAGGTGCATTTCAGCAACAGAATGATAGTTAATGTATTTTCCAAAGGTGCAAGGGGACCCTGGATGTGCTCTTCACTTCCACGCTTGGATTTTCTACCTTTGGTTTTCTCAGCGATGCCTTTGCCTTTGTGACAAAATTCTTGCTTCTCTCTCTCAGGTGTATTGCTCTGGGATGCAGACTGACAGCCCAAAGGAGTATGTGACCCTTGTAAATGGAGATGCAGAGAATTTTTCAGAGGTGTATGGTTACAGGTAAGAAATCCTGTAATGGTGAGCTTCACAGTGTTTTTTGTTTTCCATGGCAATATTTCCCGGTCATGAGTAGAAAGGGTTTTCTTTTGATTTAGATTGCATAACCCGACCGAGTGTCCGTATAACGGGAGCAGACGAGAAGACTGCCAGTGTAGGAAAGATTACACAGCAGCTGGGTTTTCCACCTTCAGCAAAGTAAGGCTGGACCTGAACACTATGCAAATAATAAGTGAGTAAAAACAGGGCCTTGCCATTAAAAACAAAACATTTGTTTTACACAAATACAGCTGTAACTACAAGCAAGCAGTAGTGCTCTAGTGAGCAATATTCCTGAGCTTTCCTGTTAAAAGCTGCTTTTAAACTTGGTCAACTGTTTGCTGCTTTACTCTCGGAGATTGCAACTTGAGTACATCAGAGATGCTCGTATTATTTCTCTGTAAAACAGGAAAATATTAAGACAATTGCTGGTACATCTGCTCTGCAGAATGACTATTTGCATGCACCTGGCAGGCCAGTGTATTTTTTGAAGGATTTTATTTCATTTGATCTCCTATTTTTAGACTGGACTCAGACACAAAGCTTAACCAGGGAGGAGCTGCCCCCCCATTTTGCACAGAGGGATGTCAGGAGATCCCAGTGCAGGGAATTCCACCAGGGTGGGGATGCTGCTCCCTATGGCCAGGGCAGAGGAGGCTCTTGGCAGAGCCAGACCATGGGGAAATAATTTGTGTTGGTAGTGATGGAGGTGGGGAGATGGATTAGCAGGGGAGAAGAGGACTGTAGCTGTGCAATATAAGTGATACCCTTTCTCTCTTGTAATTCCTTGGAGCTGAAAGCCACCTCACCACCACAGAGCCTGTAGCATCCCATAGGGTTACAGTTTCAGTCTCCCTGACTCCAGGGATGCTATCAGTTTCCAGCAAATGTTTTAAAAATACAACATATTGTTGGGAGTTCATTCAGTAAATAGCTGAGGGTTTTTTAACAAATCAAAATCCTTCCTTGTAAAACGACTCTTTATCTGATAAGTGGTTTTTATCACTTAATTTTCAAGACCTCCCAGTCTATTAATCTGTAAAAAGCTACTAATAATCTGTAAAAGCTTCTAGGTAAAGATCTGAAAGGAACCACCCTCGGGGAATTTGATACCAGCTCCCTTTGAATTTCAAAAGGAGCTGGGCACCTTCCTCTGTCGGGCAGGAGCTATCTCACATCCCCATCTAAATGAGTCTCAGTTACTTCAGATCCTTCCAATGCAAAATACCCCAATTCCCTTTGAAAACCCGACCCCTGGGCTGGGGCAGCCAGGAGAGCAGAGATGGTTGTTTGCTTTTGTTTAAAAGAGAGATTTAGGAGGTCCTGTAGCCTTCTTGAAAGTGGGGAATTTTCTGATAGAAAAAGAAATCCCAAGTCATAGGTTCGAGTTTTGTTGTTATTTATACCTTGTTCTTAAATCACCAATGGACATAAACCAAATTGTAAACACTGAGTGTGTAAGTTTCCTGTTAAATTCAGTGTTCATGTGCTGGGAGTCACATGTGGGATGAACTGGGAGATTAAATATTAAAGACCTAGTAGTCTTCACTCTCAAGATTAATGTGTGAAACCAGGTTTAGTGAATTTAAACATCAGCAAAGAACACGTTTACATTTATTTTGTCTCTCTCCCTGCATCTTTCTTTCCATGTTATTCACCAACTCTTCTCCACAGCAACTGACTTACAGTTTGCAAGGACACACGATGGACGACCTGTTCCTTATGCCACTGCTGGGGACTGCTACAGTGCTGCCAAATGCCCTCAGGTATTTGACAAGAGGATTTCATAGGAACTGGTGCCATTTGTTATGTTCAGGCCCTCTATTAATTACTGCTGATCACATCAGCCCAGCTTCAGTGTGTGGCACATTCTTATCTCAGTGATCAGAAACTTTTCCCTCTGTGAAGATGGAGAAAGTTCCCTCTGTGAAGATGGAGAAAGTAGTTTCCACTTTCCATATTATCAGGCCAGTGGCTGCCTAAGGGACATTCCCTATGGCCTCAATCAACAGTAAAGGAGAAAAGGAAGAAGAAATAGGCTGTGGGAGAAGAACTGGGTTTTACATGGGTAGTTGAAGGCAGGGGGATCAGTCCATGACAGGGATTGGTGGAAATGCTGGGCAGGGAGAGCAGGAAGGAGTCAGGGAACCTGCCTCTGTGCTCTGCAGTCTTATACCCACTTAAACCAGTTTGCAGGGGTGCAAGAAGATGAGTGAGACAGCCCCTCTGGATAGGAAGGCAGCAGACAGACAGCAGGACTCCTGCCATGCCAGCTCTGGGAGAGGTGCCTGAGAAGGAGAGGGCATTTGTGGGGCAGGAACAGGTCGGATTTCTGCTGCTGGAAAGACAGAGCCCATCTGTCAGAGACCACAGTGGTACCTGCCAGCTGCAGCCCCAGTGTCCCCACACCCTGCTGTTTATTTTGACAGCAGCCTCATGGGACCATCACTGACCCCACTTTGGGGCTATGAAAACACTGACAAAATGAAGGTGGTACCTGTGCACCAGGGCAAATCCAGCCTGTCCCAGCACCACAAGTTGCCCACCCATGAAAGCACAGAGTAGGACACAGGCTAAGTTGCCTCCTCAGTAGCTCTAGAAGGTGATGTAGAACATCTAGCCCAGCTGCTTGGAAAAAATATGCTTTTTGAAAGTCTTTAGGAGACAACACTGTGTTATAGATGGCTTGCTGCATGTCCCCAGCACGCCCAGCTTTTGTGGGGCTGGGGGATGATAAGTGATAAGTTTGGATAGTCCAAGGTGTGGGATGGACCATATTGGCAAATGGCATTATGCAGGGAATTGCAGCAGCAGACGGCAGAGGGCAAACCTCTCCATCTCCTTCCCTCCCTGCTTTTGGAGCTGATACTTTTCTGCACAGCTCAGCAGCTTAGGGATTGACTTCTTACCTCAGGAATGCTCATGAATGTTAATATCTGTCTACCTGACCCAGAGAGTTTGCTCCTCTCAGAAAATCAGCGTTCCCAAAGCAGCAAGTGCAAGGAGCAGAGCTAACAGCCATCTGGTACCTCATGGCTGTGCTGGGCTGTGGGTCAGCCTGGGGATGTGTCCAAAAGAATTCTTCTGTGGGTCCAGAAACGGGCAGGGCTGGGGTCTGCCATGGGGGCGAGGGGAGGGCTGGGGGGCTGAGCATTGGATGCCAGCATACTCCTTAATTTTCCATTTTTTGAGAAAAGGGGGAATGAAGTGTTTTAAAGAAATAAGCAAATGAAAGAGTTTTTATTTTAATGAAGTCCAGGGGAAAACAAACAAACAAACACACAAACAAACAAAAAAAAAAACGAACAATGAAAAAAACCAGTGAAAAATAAGGAAAATAAGGACAAGTGTGCCCTCTCCAGTTGAGGAAGGAGCAGTGACAGTGGCTGCAGCACATCCCTGGAGTCCCTTCCCATCAGCTACTGGAGCATGTCAGGCTCCACAGTTTGCCATGGAAAAGCCAAGAATGCCCTCACCTGGCAGAGAAAAAGCAGTGCAAAACCAGGAAAAAAGTGCAAAACCTGGGTAAGGCAGTGAAAACCCGGGAATAAAGGGTAGTTCAAAAGCAAGCTGCAGCCCCTCCTTCTCTGCAGCCACTAAGCAGAAGGAAATTCCTAATGCGAGCCCTGCTGTGATTTGTACAATGGGCTAATCACGGTCACAGTGATGGAAAACAAGGGAAACGTTGCTGGCAAAATCCTGTTAGAAAAGTGATACCGTGACGTGCCAGGAGGCCAAAGCAGTGTTTTGGGATAACCAGGCTCTTCTTGTTTTTTAGGGTCGCTTCAGCATAGACCTTTATGGGACAGGCCTGTCCCTAATGGGAACAGCCAAGTGGCTCTCACAAGGGAATTACGCGGTGTCGGAAATTCAGAAATCCCCAGTAAGTTTGTAACTTAAGTTATGGCTATACCTGCTCATCAGAAGTTTTTAATCACCACATTGTCATTCACAGCAACATCTTCCAATAGAGACTAATAAAAAAGAACATCTGACATTAAAGTGTTGCCTGTAATGGTAGTGGGGGGGGAGAGGCCCTCGCGGGTTTAACTTGATCAGAGTTATTGCAATTAATTAGTGAGCCTGATTAACTGTGAAGCTGAAAACACTGAGTGCTGTGGGGCAGAGATATCCTTAATTAGTTGTCTGAGATGTCCATCATGGAGTGTGCATCACAGGGCCGGGCAGCAGGACGAGGGCATGTGGGGTCAGGGCTGCAGAGCAGGGTTGGACCTGCTGGAGAGGGTCTGGTGCCAGGCAACTGCCCTGAGCAGGAATTGTTCCCAAAACATCGCTGATAAAGTGTGGAGGATGTGGACCTTCCTGCTGGGCAGGGCTGGGTTTATTTTCTTGAGAGAGTCTCAAGTCACTCAAGTTCAAGTGGGCTGGGGTGCTGATGGCATGCTGGCAGGGGCACCATCCCCTGCCACTGCCTGTGGCTCTGCTGACTGGAGGCCTCAGGCTAAGCCAGGCAGCCCTTCAAAATCACTCCGTAGCCAAATTTGAACTTGTACTGCTTAATTTGCCTGCCCATTGACACCTCCCTCACTGTGTGCCATCACTCTGTTGCTTCTGTGTCACGTTCTGAAATGGTAGAATACTAGGATTGCTTTTTTGGCTGTTACTTCATGTGAGTCATCCTGATTGCCCCTGTTAAAACTCTCCAAAGGAGGTCACTGTAACCATTTAACAAAAAGCAATTTGCAAAATATTCTCTCCTGCACTGCTTTCAGTCTCCCTGGCTATGGGGAGCCCCATGAACCCCTAAGCCTCATCTGTTCTGGTGCTCTTAGGGGAGAATTAAATGCTACTGGTCTGACCACGCTGCAGGTAGAAGAGGACCAGCACAGTTGTCAGTTCTGTATGTCAGTTCTGGCAGGTGCTTTGCTATTCTCCCTTTCAGAAAGGAGAAGCCCGACCAGACAACTTTGGGCTTGCAGAGAACATTGTGGCTGGCAGAATTAAAACAAACTTTAAGGGACAGGGTTGCTTAAAGATCCTTCATCACCCAGTGGCATCTGTCAAGTGCTGTTCCAAGGGCATAATTGCCCGCAGGAGTAGAAGAAAGAATGGCATAGTGAGAAGAGATGATAGCAGCCTGCTGCAGTCCCAGATCAATAATGTCAAGGGCAGGGTGGAGCTCGTTTAAAAATAAATGCTTTGTGCAAGCTAGTTCTGTGCTTAAGTCCAATTTTCTGGTAATTGAGGGTTGAATTCCCCTCAAGGACTATCTGTCCATTGTAATGACCAAGAGGAGAAAGACACTGTGGAGATGGGATAAGGAAGACCAGATGGAGGTATTGATCTCCTGACTCAAGTCCAAAGTTGCAGTGTGCTTGCAGGGCTCACCTGGAGACCAGGCCAAGCTCAGGACCATTCCACATTTTCCTTTTCTGGCTGTGGGAAGGGGAGGAGGGATGGTACTGGAGCAAGTAGGATTGCCTCACTCCATCACTTTCCCTCCCATCTTGTCTCTGGAGCTGCTCCAGGCTTTTCCCTTCCAAATGGATCTTTCTTGGTACTGCCTGCAAATATCCCTCCCATGCCCTTCCCATGTTCAGGCACAGCTAAGGAGTTGTTATTGTCCAATGTGGTTTTGCTCTTGCATGAGCCAAGTTTTCCACTCATTACTATTATTCAGTGTGGGGCAAATCACAGAAAGCAGATACCCTTGAGATATCCCTCCAAACAGCCTTCTCCTTGGGCAGCTTTCAATGTAATAAATCAAAACTACCCTTTCTTATTTGTGTCCACCATCTGGCCTGGTAGCACTGAAGAGAATTACATTTGTGTGTATTTGAATATAGTGGTGATTTTGTAGATTGATCTAAGCATCATTTGTTTTCCTTCCAAGCCATTTTCTATCAAAAATCCTGGCTAGAATAACCTGCATCTGGCCCTTCCACAATGTGGAGTTCCTGAGCCCTTACTAAGATGTTATTTCTGATTTTGCCTGCAGGATGGTACCAAAGTAGTGGGAAGATGTGGTGGTTACTGTGGGAAGTGTACTCCATCATCTGGAACAGGCCTCGACGTTCAGGTGTTATAGCGATGGTGAGTTCCCAGCAGCTTCTGCATGAAGGGAAATCTTCCCAGAAACATGCTGAAGGAACAGATCAGGCCATGCTTGCAAAAACACTTGTGCATTGAGCGCACTGGGGACAGCCACACACTCCACACAGCATCCCGGTGGGATCCCCTGCTCCCCCAGTAACCCTAATGGTGTTAATGGAAACACACTTCCCGCCTCACTGACACCTACTTTGGCTCTGCTCTTGTGTTGATCTCTCTAGTTACAGGTTCCAGAGGTGAAGATGATGATCTGACTCTAATATGCACCTTGTCTGTGTTTTCCAGGTTCTCTGGGAGCAGCCAGTGGAGATGAGACGGATGAAGGATAGCGATGCAATACCTCTGCCTTCCACTTTTTATCTGTTTATATGTATATAGATTGCATATTCTTAATGTACAGTATAATATTTATGTTTGGGATTATTTATTTTGATTTAATATTTTTGTACGTAAAATCATTATATTAAGGCTGCTTTTACTATTTTTATTTTTTATTGTTAAATTCTGCAGTCAAACCACTGCATTTTGTATACTCTACATTATATGTAGCATTATGACAAGTGATACTTTATTGTCACTGTATTCAGTTGTTTACTTTCAATCAGTAATTTTCCTTCAGTTATGGGCTCCTTTGGCCCTCCACGGTGCTACACAATCTGCATAGGGGTATTTTTGGCATTTCAGTCTGTCTTTATGTAAGGAAAATAGACAAGATGTGCTTAAATTTTATTTTTAGGGATTAGGCTGACAGCACTCAAGGAAAACATGACAATGAATACAGTGCTAGTTGCATTAGCAATCTTTATCTTTTAGGTATGTTTTGAATTTCACATGACCTCTGTGGCCAGTGCTAAAAGCACTGGTTTGGTGCTAACATGATATTTATTAATGCTCTGTAGTTTTAGTTAATCCGATGCCTTTATCAGTGAAAAGGGGATACAGCAGAAAAATTGTCAGGCGATTCAAATCTGTTAAGATCTACCCAAGCTTTAGGAAGATTCCTGCAGATGGATCTTCAGCTCAAGCCCCTTTTCCGTAGGGCTCTGAAGTGAACTCACTTTTCAAAAAAACATCTTTGTCTCCTAATTGCATGTGCCACTGTGCTTCCTGGCTCCATCTGGAAGCGGGGTATTAACTCATCCCAGACAGGCTGATCAGGCCATATGTTTCCCTGGACTGTGCACTCAGAAGTGATGCAGTTTCTTACGGAGTTTGTCACAAAATCCTAGCATGAAGCTGAAAGCATCCCTGCCGTGTTCCCTCCACAGCAGGGGATGGGGGACAGCACGCCCAGCCAAGCCGCCCCTTCTCTTGGCCAGGGGACTCCATTGCAGGCACCTGCAGCATTTCCCCGGCTTCCTACTCACTCCCAGACCATCTGCAAAGGGAGGCTTCAGCGCTGGCGCTGCCTTGTTTCAACAAGATCACTCTGTACTTACAGATGACTCTGCTCCCCCTTCAAAAACAAGCTGCTTTACGCCTACTTCTGTGTTGCCTCGGATCTTCCTGGTAAGGCATCTGTGCTCCTTGCTTCTCTGCCATCCCATGTACAACCAGACCTTTAGCGCTGGCTTTTTTTTTAGTATAAATTGAGGAGCCATGTCCCATAGGTGCCATGGCTCCTGCCTGTACATAGCCCTCCACTTGTGGCACGCCACGCTTTTGCAGAGCTTCGTAGCACATTGAACGGGGGTGATGTGACCAGATTATTTTTGTAGTCTATGACTATGTCCCTTATCTGTTTCTCCACAATTTTACTTAGTGATAGGAAGATGCTGCCCTCTCACCTTATATGTCAGGGCAGCCAGGAGCACAAAGTACAAGGAAAGGAAGCTTTACAGCACAAAATTGCCAGCAGTTTGGAAAACCAAAGAGGCTTATCTGCTGCTCCAGATAACTCTTGCCATTTTGGATGCAAACAGCTAACAAACACAACCTCAGGATCTTGTGTGAGTCTTTTACAGAGCTCCCCAAAGGATGTGTAATCAGTCTGTTACAAAACAGTTGGATCAATGGTGATAAACGATCCGATCCCTGGATTCATAACCCATGTGTGTGCTGGGCTGTGTTCAGCCTTTGGAGTGAAGCCTGTCAGCCTGACAGTCAGGGATCGACGTGCTCCTGTCAGCTGGGAGACATCTCACAGGCAAGCAGCTACAGAACTGGTGAAAAAAAAAGGGAAAAAGGGAAAGAGGAAAAGGGAAAGAGGAAGAGGAAAAAGGGAAAGGGGAAAGGAGTAGTAATGGAATAGTGAATTTTTTTTTAATGATAATTACTTATGTATAACTTCTGTAGGGCAAAAGGGAAAATTGCACTATGAACTTCAGAAAGAAACAGTGGTGCTTAGAAAGTACAGGCTTATTATGTTTTCTCCAATGAAGTGAATGGCTATTTATAAAAAGAAATATTATTTTGACCTGTACACTTTCATTTCTACCATATAGTTTCATAGCAGCTATTAACAGAGCAAGAGAAGCCTAAAAAATATTAAACTATAAGGGAAAAAAATGACAGAGCACTGATCCTGTGGTTCATTAATGGGCATCATTAAATAGAGCAGATTTTGAGGACCAGAGACAATAGACATTTCTTGTTCAGGAAACAACTCTGGATTTTGTGTATCAATGCCATTATTTTTCTACAAACTGGGGTATTTTTTGCAAGCACTTTCCTGTACAGTGTTTCTTTTCTTTCTGCTTATACTCAAAAGGAAATGAAAAGATCCATAAGACATGTCTGTATGGTCTTGCTGCATTTGCCATTGTATTTCAATGGATGTGCTATTATAGAGGCAAAATACTTTGTACACAAGGGAATAATACATTGAATGGTAAACTTCCTTTCTGTGCTGGTGTTTATTTCCAAGCTTTGGGTTCCTTGTTTGATTGTCCCATGCAAAAGGAATGAAGGAGGGGAAGAATGTTGTTTATATATAACCCTGCACCAAGCCCACAATGGAGTCTGTGGACCAGGGACCATTTTGGAGAACGGCCCTGACTATCCACTCATGTCCTTCTGGTTGGATAGACTGATGGTCCCCAATTTCTACCCAGTAGAGGAGTGCCCCAATGTGCAAAACATACACAAGCACATCCCAGAGGTGTTCAGAGATGCCTGGTGACCAGCTGGTGCTGCCTTCATTGACCAGGGACATGCTTTGCCATGGGATGATAAGGGAGAAAAACAGTTCATTTTGCAAATGTTTTTGAAGGATGAGCTGGGATACTGGACCTGGTCCACACCACTAGCAGTGCTATTGAGAGAAATGTGGGGAAAACCCCCAACTTTTCTAAGCTGGGAAAAATAGCATCAAATATACCAGAAAATTCAGGTAGAAGAAATTTGAGTTAAAAGGAAGCAAACGTGGGGACCAGCTCCCAGGAGGACAATCACATGATGAATTGCAGCCACTCTGACATCACCACGACCCCAGAGACTGCAGGTAAGAGTGAAGAAGTTGCATTTTCTGTCCTCCCTTGTATGTTACTCAGGCATTGTGTCAGAAAATGCTGCAGATCTGTTACTGCTGGCAACTCTAGCTTTTTCCAGCTTCTGAGTTTTCAACCCAAAGGAGAGAGGATTCCTTCCTCATGCTGTCTGAAACACTGTCAGATGCAGAAAACAGAGCATACATTATTTCAAAAGCTCAATTCTTAGTTTCAATGGCCAATCTCTTAAGGTTATCTTTATTTTCTATCATTTATCCTTAATAAATGATTACAAATATTTTAAACGTGGGCTGCTGTGGGATTAAGCAAACAGGGTGTGTGCACAGTCCCTGACTCATATTTAACCTTCCAGCCCTGTGTAATGACAGGGTCATTTTAACACTTTTAGTGCTTAGGTCCTGTTATTCTATGCAAATTGCAGCACTCTTCTTCAGCCTTGTTGTACAGCTTCAGAGACAGAGGTGATTGCTTCATCTCTTCAGCCTTCTGCCCCAATAATGGGTATTTTTCCACTATAGAAAAATAAAATGCATTTTGTTGAAGGCTGTTGGAAAACGCACATCTCAAGGAACTAGTGTTAAATCAAGACATTTGCTAGAAAACCTTCTTCTCCACATAGCCCCACTTACTGTATTGAAAAGTGCAGAGAGGCAGAAAAGACTAAGGAGGGGAAAAAAATTTTCACTGAGACCTGCTCTAGTGGGTCTTTCCAACACAACTCCTCTTCCCAAACCGATTGAGGGCTGAGTTAGAAGAAAACATTCCGCTGGGGAAGAGCATTGAGGTGAGAGACTTCTTTTATTATCAGGCAAAGGCGCAGAAATTCAACCCAACCCAGGAGTCATTAACAGCTGAAGCAGCTCAACCCATGTGGTAAGTTCTCCCATTGCATGAACTATTCAAATGGAGAACTCTTCAAATCAGGTCGTTGTAAGAGACACATTTGAGTTCATCCAGAAGTCACCAACCTTTGTAGCTGTTGGTCATGCAGTGGGAGGAGATGAGTCCCTTTGCAGTACACATTCCTGGAGGCAGCTCTCCAGCTTGTATTGAGCAGGAGGAAGGAGCTGATGACCAGAAGTGGTGCCTGTCGGTCTCACTCCAATATTTTCCAAGTATTTTTGCCTGTGGAGTTATCCAGGCAATCGGAATTGTAGCCCTCCAGAAGCAGATTTAGTTGACAAGTTTCTGACCTCTCTTTGCAATAGTGAGATGGAGAACGCTAAGAAGTTATTTTTGGCCTTCACAGAAGAGTCTGAGTTTCCACTTCAAAGTTGGCTTAATTTTTCAGCTATTTTATATTAGCAAACGTAAGGCAGAGTTTAAAAAAAAAAAAATCGAAAGGAGAAAAGAATAGTGTTTTGACCTAACCCAGATGCTTTTTATACTTTATTTCCTGGGAAGTTTTGTTTGTTTGTTCCACTTTAAAAAAAACAAACAACAAACCTGCAAAATTTTCCATGAAATTACTTCTGCCTCTCTCTAGTTATAAATATTGCTTCTGAAGTGTTTGGAGATGTGATTAGTTGACTGTAAGCACAGGGAGATGTGTTGTAGGTACAATTTTAAGCCAAGGGAAGCTGCTTCAGGTCCTCCAAGGCAGTGGCTGCATATGAAGTGCAGAGGCTGAGGCCATGCCCATCAATCCATTCCCACCAAGAAAACCTCAGTTCTGTTGGGAGCAGAATGGTTTTCACATTACATTTCACAGGCTTCAGCACATGCCTGGCTCTAACACTCAATCTGAGCTGCCAGCAGCAATACTAAGCTGCAGCTACTTAAACATTTGTTGGTACTCAGTGTCTCCATTTCTGAGGAGACAGCATGAGGAGAAGAGCCAGCAGTCTGGAGTAATCTCTGAATACAAACGCCTTTGTATGTGGGGCAGAGGGTGCAGGGGGAGGCAGGGCTCTGCCTATTCTCTCCCTTAAAATCATTACTTGGCTCCATTCATATGCTTATAACTTCTTCATCCTTCTTTTAATCTGCAACTATATTTCAGATGAGCAATTAAATTAATCAGGTCTTTGCTGCATTGTCCTTTTCTAATCCATCCTCTCTGGCTGGCTGACCTTCCTCCTTGAAGCTATTCACTGCTCCCTGCCTGCCTTCCCCAGCCCCACGCAGAACAGAAAGCAGCATTTGCTGTGAAACGCTCACGGTAGCAGAGAAGTGGGAATGGATCCCTGCAAACTCACTGGCAAGAGCAGACATGTCCAGGTTAGTAGCTATGACTGGCAAATACAAGTGGTGCCTCTAAACCCCCCCTGCCCTGGCAGGTGGGAGCAAAGCCGCCCGCAGCAGAGGATGCAGGCAGGTACCAGATGCTGCCAGGGGCTGGAGCTCTGGTCTCATGCATGGCTTGGGCTCCCCTGATGAAGTTGTCTCAGCTTGGTGTCCCAGGTTTGACTATCCCTTTGGAGCAGGGGCCACGTGTGTGGTGGTGGGCGTGTGCAGTTCTGCGCTCGCCCCTGAGGCTGGTGCCTTGCAGGAACTCAGAACAAGCAGGTACCCACTGGTCCATTCCTGCCCTGCTTCAGAAAACGCAGCATAGCTGAACTGGGAAACAACTGAATAACAAACCACGTATGGTGCGGGCTGAGCTGCTGGAAGGAGGCACAGAGCAGCAGTGGCCATGGGGGTTTGATTCCTGGCAGCAAAGGGAGCAGAATCCTGAGTCTGAGCCTTGTCTATGGGAGCAGGAGGCTCTGGCCTCTTATCTCATCTGTGCTGGGGCTCAGCTGCTGAAACGCTTTGCTGTCTTCCTCTCTCCTTCACTGCTCTCTTCCCAGGGGATCCCTGAGGATGCCATGTCTCTTCAAATCCATGTGTCTCAGGGGACGGTGCCACCTGGATCAGTGGCACAGGGGATCTAAGGAAACCCCAGCAGATCTTTCTGATGATTCTCACTTGAGCTGCTGCTCCATTCAGGTAGGGCAAAGGGAGAGGTGATGCCCTTCAGATCCACTTTTCAAAGATATTTCTAAATTCTGCTGACTGAATTGCATAAAGTGGGGTGTCCTCGAGTCCTTTCAACAGCTCTTGTCAACACCGACAGCTTCATCCTGCTCTGTGTGGAAAACACGGTGGGTGTGCCTTGTGCTGGTGCTCACCTGGAATAACCTTTGAGAGCTGCTCTGGGAGAGGCTGACACCCAAGATAACCTGAGTATATCCTCCTCTTTGTCGGCTTTCCTCCATGTTGTGCAAGTGGTATGTGAAGCTTTCCAGGTATGACTTGCATTCAGATTTCACTAATGGCATTTCCCCACTTGATCATTCCCAATGGCTTGGGGCCTTTCAAGAGCTTAAGTGTATGGAAGCATTTAACTTCTGAGAATCAGAAGCTTTTGACAGTAGGTAGATCCTGGGCTGTTTGCCCTGACTAAAGAACCAGCACCTCCAGCAGGTAAAACCAATGTAAAACCTGACAACATTGGTGGCCATAAAAGAAAAAATTTCTGTCATCTCAGGGACCATAGACAAAGTTTTCTAGATTTTCCCTTTGACCAGCTACCTAATGTCTGGTGATCTCAGCTACTACCAGCAGCCCAGCTTTGCCACTCCCCTATTTATCAGCAGGTTTCAATCCTGTGAAACTGTAAGAAAAAGGCTGTTTTCTTTCTCTCCCAAAAAGAAGAGACAGTAAAGCAGCCTTAAAAATATGAGTAAAAGGACCTTTCCACCTGCAGGGTGGCAAATGAATGATTAATGTGAGGGACTGAAGGACATCTGTGACACTTCCAGTGCCATGGCAAGGGAAGGGCAGGATGGGTCACTCCTGCCAGCTCACCTCCTGCCATGGCTGCTGACACCTGCCTCTGCACCACCTCCCCCAAACTGTTTTGGTTTTTTCTCATTTTCGGGAATGATCCTGAGAAGTAAAAGCAGCATGGCAGGAATGTGAATTTACAGCTTAAAGCAAATAATTCTGCTGGACCAAAAGAGAGCTCGAGGGAGTGAGGGGGGATAGTAGAAAATTACTTGTTGCTATAGCACAAGGATGTTGTGTGTAAATTGGCAGAGCCCCATTTGATTGCTTTGTTTAGCCTCAAATTGAGAAGAATTAAGGAACTGCATGAACTGGGGCCATCCACCACCCACCCCTTGTCAGACAGGCAGGGAGAGCTGTGCCGGGGGACTTCTGAGCTCGACAGCAAAGAAATCCAGTTCTGGGAAAAGCTGCAGTGCTGTCATCTCATTTCAGGGAGTGAGTAACAGCCTGAAGGACGAGGAGGGGGTTGGAAGAGGAGCAGGAGGGAGGGAAGTGGGATGCACAGCCTGCTGATACTTTGCCACACCAGCATCAGAGGCCAGGGTGCCCGGGGTCTCTCCAGCACCCCAGCAGTGCCCAACCTCCCCAGTTTGAGAGGGCAGGGCCCTTTTTGTGGGGGTAAATTTTATGTATCCACTTGGCTTCGCATTTCATAGCAGGTGCTCCTCTCCACAGAGTGGGACTGGGCTCCAAGTTTTTATTGGTGTGGACTCCAACTCCCAAATGCTATTTACAGGGAAATTGAAGACCGCCTTCAAAATTAACAATAGATGGCTATAAATCTTACTCAGTTCCCTAGCAACTAACACAATAAAATCCTAAGGTTAAAAGGAGAAGGGTTATTTGGAGATACCTTGGGGAGCACATAATGGCCATTTGCATTCCTGGGTGGGAGGACAGAAAAAAAAATTCCTAGGATATTTACAAATGAGTGTACTTAGTAAGGATAAAAGGTGAAATTACTCAGTACGGTTTTAATCAAAATACCTCAGAACCAACAAATCTAACAAAAAATAGTAGTCAAATGCTGTGATAAAGAGAATTCGGAAAATGTACGGCAATCTACAGAACTGATGGAAGGGTTTGTTAAGTTGCTAAAGCCCACTTTGTTCCCGATTCTGACATCTGAAGTGTGTGTAGCACAGACTAACCGTGTAATAAACGTTCAGAGTGAATTTGACCGTTATGTGCCTGATGGAATATGCCCCAGAAAAACCTACGCAGTGCAAAAAAAATTAAAAACTGAAGTAACATAGCATGATTCATCCCGGCCTGGGTTCCTGTTATGCACAGCACAGATTGAAATTCCATATCCCCACCTCAAACTCGGGTTTAGGCACAGCCTTTTCTCTGCAGTAATTGCAAATCTTGGAGCCGGAATGAGCGGAAACACTGAACTGTTTCGCTCCTAAAAGACCCTCATGGGGGCACGTTTACCCAGGAAGAGGGAAGCTTGGTGGAGGAAGGATGCAGTAAAATAGATGCCTGTTCCCTAGCACACTTCTTCAGCAGCTATGGCACTTAGAGGTATTTTTAAGCTTTCCTTTTGCTGTTTGAAAGGCTTCAGACAATAACTGCCTAATAACAGTCAGACATTTATAACCTTTAGGGTACTAGATGGAGACAGGATTCGTGTTGAGCTGTAATTCACCTGCACAGGCTGCTGGCAGGAGGAAACACAAGGGGACTGACCCGGTCCGTAACAGCCAAATTCACCTTGACATCACAGAGGGGAGAAATGGATGGGCCCAGCATCAAAATGAGAACTGTTTTCTGCCTTACTCCATTTCTTTCTGCTAGTGGTACTGCTGCCTCGGTGCTGATGGTCAGGGCTGGACTGTAGGAAGCCCAGGAGTGTCAGAGCTGATGGAGGGATGCTGAGAGCTTTCTGCATGTGAATATTTTAGCGGTGATTTCCTGACATGAGGCATGGCTTGCAGGATAGAAGAGCCGGGGGCACTTTCCTGGAAAGACTAGCAAATTTTCCTGGCTTCATACACAAATGTGTTGTGTCTGCCAGCTAACTCCCATCCAGAATTGCTGGACAGGGCTGGAGGCAGACTTTCCGTGGTCTTTGGTGGCATAAGTTGTCTCCATATTTCCCATACCCTTGTTGCAGTTACTGCTGTGGACCTGCAGCTCCTCTTCCTGGGTGGTAAGGGTTGCCCACTGGGCTTGGACACAAGTCACTTCATTGCTGCTATTGCACAAGCTGGTGTCCCAGAGGGAATGGAGGTCACCAGGAGAGCAGAGCCCTGGTGGGAGCTCCTTTTCTCCATGTGCAGTGGTCGGACACAGTACAGGATGAGTCTTGGCAGAGGTGCAAGGTTGGGCACACAGGCTGGGACTAGGCAAGCAGAACGGTACTGCAGCAACATGGGTTTTTCCTTTTCACCTTCTGCTGCCAGAGGCTGAATTTGCTTGTAGAAGTGCATTTATCTGACCAGAAGGAATAGCATGTTGGAACAAGATGCTCTGCAGGGCTTGTGAGCAGACCCACTGAGCCATGAGGGCTCACAGAGCCTGGATACCTTGTGGCCACTGCCCTACATCCCGGACTGCTCTCCTACACAGATCCCTCCCACACCAGTCTCTGCTCCACCTACCCTGTGACCAAAAGCTAACACAGGAGCTGCATTTCACCTTTTCCTGAGCTCTTTGATTTTAATTATAGTTATTTCTGTAGTATCAGGTACAACAGGGAGCAGGAAAAGAAGAGCATCCCTGTCATTTCCCTCCTCTTGGCCATCCACAACTTCAAAGGAAAATGGGTCCATCTCATAGTGCATGAATGGAGCAAACTGGGTTTTAAACTGGTTTAGTCATGAGAAGGGCTGGAAGAAGTGTCATCCCTAGGCAGGTTTGGTTGAAACAGAAATGGGAGGGGAAGATGACGTATGGAACAATTTAAGTGACAGCAGAAACAATAATTTGTCAGACAAACTGTCTGGCATGTATTATCCATGTGTGTCTGTTTCTGAGCCTATTTGACAGCAGTATCTGACACCCCCCACCTCCAAGCTGAGTCTGCCTCCTCTCAAGAGGAACATCTCCATGTTTATAAAAACAATAATACAAAATCCCCTTTTGAAAGTACTTCTTGTGGCAGCACAGGTAGGGCTGGAGCTGTGTTGCTGTCCCCTGCCCACCCAGCCATGCCAGGATGGTGCATCATCCCCTTTGCACATGGTGAGAACAAGGGAGTGGGAGTTTATTTCCTGAGAGATCTTTACTCTTGGCAGCTTTTCTGGGGGAGGAAAGAGAAGAGGAGCATTCAGGCCAATGAGATAATGTATCCCCTCCCTTTCCCAACTGCATCCCAGAGATGATGTTCTGGCCTGGCTGTTTCCTTATGTAGATGCAGCATCTGAGCATCCCTAAAATACGATTGAGTTCTCCTGACTGGCCTTTTATTTGTCCTGGATGTCCTTGGCCAGAGACAAACTGCTGTCCCCATGAAATATTTATGTGACCAGGAGTCCCTAAAGACCTGACTCCACTGGGGTCTGTGCTACCTGAATATTTTTATGGCTTTGGGTGTACATGTTCCCCAGATCCTTCACCAGGCACACCAGGACAGAGGCAGTGAGCATCCCTCACCCTTCTTATCTGCATCTTAGGCAGTCCCTTCTGCCCTCATCTTCCCTCTTCTTTTGAACACACTGATGTAAGTCTTGATGCTCAGAGCCTCCCCTGCCTTTTGCCTGTGTATCAAGGAGTCACCCACCAGCGCCTGCAGTACCTGCTGGAAGGAGCCTAAGGATACAAGCGTGCAGGGTGACAGGAAGGTTTGGTAGCTCCATGGACAGCTTGGGATGGAGGGAGGGGACCAACCTGCCTTGTTTTATGTAGCAATTAAGGACCTGCATCTTCATCAGAAGACTGGAGCTGTGATTCAGCACAGCCACACCTCCAAGGAATTTACCCTCCAACTTTGACTTACTTTCGCTGTTTTAAACTTATAGCAGATGTCCTCACCAGCCCTGTTATTGAGGGCACACGGCACCTCTTGCAACAGCAGAGCAATTAAAGAGGATTTGCAGGTCACCTTTAAAGCATTTCCCACAGCACGCTGAATCTTGTTATAAGTCTTGTATCCAATACTGCTTTTATTTCAGCAGTTTTAATTGGAGTTTTAAATATTCTGAATCTTATGCAAGACACCCAAAGTGCTGGAGATTTTCAGACCCTCTCTTGCACAGCGTCTGTTCCCTGAAATGCCATTGTCCTTCAGCAGAGATA
This sequence comes from Pseudopipra pipra, assembly GCF_036250125.1. Classification (NCBI taxonomy): domain Eukaryota; kingdom Metazoa; phylum Chordata; class Aves; order Passeriformes; family Pipridae; genus Pseudopipra; species Pseudopipra pipra. The sequence goes on from NC_087559.1 coordinate 7,092,316, forward strand.
ACAGTAACTCAGCACCCTGATATTAATGTATTCCACACTTGATACAGGTTATAGGTGGAGGTGTTTCAATATGAGGTCAAACCCCACTTTGCAACCAGTTGCCCACTGTGTGATGAAATGTGTGTGTACTTGAAGAGATCGCCTCCTCCCTCGAGAGTTTATAATATATTCATGCACCACTGTATGAGTTGGAAACTGGGAGAGAAACCAAGAAGGAAAATGATGAGGAAATTTAGCAGAAGGGAACACTAGAGGGAAGATGGAGGGTTTTGGAAAGGTAAAAATAGCAACCATAGAAAAACAGAGCAGGGAGCATTCGATATTTTCCCAGTGACATGAAAAAAGACTGTGAAAATTTTCTCCATGATAAAATTGTCTGTGGTTTTTTGGGTTTTCTTTTTGTTTAAGAAAGCTCAGTATGGGAGGAAAGAGCAAAAATCTCCCTGAAACTTTTTGCCTGAGACTCTTCAAGAGGTAACGATGCAGCTACATAGCTCCCAGCCTCATTTCAGCCTCCTAGACAGGAAGATACAAGTGAAGAATTGACAAAAATGAGAATTGATTAAATGAAAAAAAAAAAAATTATCAAAGCGTTATGGTTTTGACCACCTGTGAGGCAGCAAGGCAAAGGAACAAAGAGGCAGGGAAGGAGGGGAAGAGCTGGCAGGATCTGCAAACAACCACAACCATGGGTGAAGCTGTGAAATGCTAATAGCGAAGCTGCTCCAGCGCCACTGGGAACAAGTTTCCGAGGAGCCCTGTGCTCTGTGAAGCGTGTTTGCTCCTTCCTCTCTCCCCATGGTTCATTTTGCTCTGCCTTGTGCCAGATGTGCTGTTTGATTGCAGACCCCAGGGGTACAGGCTGGTTGTTGGCTGTGGGGATCCCTTTGTAGTGCACTGTGTACAGGGCACGAGCAGGCTGATATATGGGCTGCCCAACCTCTCCCAGCCCCACAGCTCCCAGGCCCATGGCTCCCGACCCCACGGTCTCACACATCCCAGCCCTGCTGGCCCATATGTAGCTCTGGGGGGACCGTGAGCTCCGGGGCAGTAAGAGGTGCTTTGTGTCCTGGCCCAGCATCTCAGGCTGCAAATATATTTCCTGTCACTGTGTTTCTCCTTCACCCTGTTCGTGTTTGTCGCCTAAACCTGTTGTCCTTGAGGAGGGGATCAGAAGCCCAGCAGGAACTCAGGATGTCTGCTCCGTGCCTGTGCCAGTAAAACCCCCCTGGCACAGCGCAGCGTGCTCAGAGCTGTAACACCAGCGTTTGCCGCTCCAGCCCTGCTAAATCGCACCTCTGCCCTTCGGGAGCTCAGGTTCTTTACTAACAGCCGAGCGTAAGGAGCACACTGGGCTGTGCACTACAGACAGACCCGGCCGGGCGCGCTGCTCCCGAGGGCGGCGGGACAAGAGCGCCGGGAAGAGCAGGGGGAGCGGCGCTCGCTCCGGAGCGGGGCGATGACAGCGGGGGCGATCCGGGGCGGGGGAGCCGGGCCCTCCCGGGGCGGTGCCTGCCGGGCCGAGGGGCGGGTGAGGGGGCGGGAGCGGCGGAGGGGCGGCCGCCGGGGGGGCGGGACGGGCCGGGGCGGCCGCTGCTGCCGCGCACTCGGGCTGGGCTGCGCTGGGCTCGGTGCGGGGAGCGCTGCCATGTTCGGCCGCGGCTCCCGCAAGCGGCTCTCCAGCCGCTCGGTGAGTTGTCGAGGGGGTCTCTCTCTCTCTCTCTCTCCCCCTTCGTCCCCCTGCCCCGCTCCGCTCCAACCTGTGGCTCCGTCCCGCCGCCCGCTCCGGCGCCGTGCGGGTCCCCGCCCGCCCCCGCCGCCCGCATGTGCCCCTTTCCCCGGGTGCGTCCCTCTCTCCGGCCCCTCCCCTGCCCTCTCCCAGCCGTGCGGGTGCCCCTTTCCCCCGAGCGTACCCCCTTTCCCCCCGGGTGCATGTCCCCTGTCCCCCCATCCTCCCCCCCGTCCCGCAGCCGGCGCTGACTCTGCGGTTCGTTGCAGCTGACGGCGTCGGGGGAGCCGGAGAGGGGCCAGCCCTGCAACACCTGCGGGGACCAGTGTCCCGGCTTCGCCCTGCACAAGTGGAGGTAAGGCCCGGCGAGACCCCCGTGAACCCCCCGGCCCATCGCCCCGACTCCTGCGGGCAGCGGGACCCCGGTGGGTCCCATCCAGCCTCTCTCTTCACGGGGTTTTTGTGGCTCTCTCCCCAGTTCTGTGCGCATCCGGGCTGCAGGTGTGGCTTTTTTTGGGGGATCGTTTGTGTTAGTCCTAAGCGTGTTGCACACCCGGGGTGGGGGTTCTGGAGGCGCGGGTGGGTTTGCCAGCCCCACACAGGTGTGCCCCACAGGTGTGCCCGTGGCGGCCGCTGGTGCGGGGTGCAGCAGGATCCAGACGCGGGACTGGGGTAACTGGTTTGGTAATTACCAACTCGCAGCCTCCCCATTGCGGTCAGGGGCTCGTCCTGCTGCCCCGGATCATGCCGGGGGAGCTGAAGCCGCCCTCACCTGGCGGGGACAATCTGGGTGGGGTGGGAAGAGGGAAACGCGGCTGAAGGCGTTCTGATGGTTTGCACCAAACCACTGCGTGAAACTCCTGCCTCCCCCATGGCGGGATTTATCCCCTGTCAGTGATGCCAAGCAGAGATTTAGCTCTTGAAATGGATGGCGGTGTGTAGGAATGAACAAGTATTTTTGGCTATTTCTGCTGTGTGTCTTTACAAACTTGACAGCGCCGGTGCCTGCAAGGCACAGCGAGCCCTGGCCTCGTGCTGGGTCAGCCCCTTCTCACCTCCCCTCGTTCTTCTGCCTCGAAATGAGTTCCTGCTGATGGGCGATCTGGGACTTGGCGATATTAAATCTGGGCTGTGGGCTCTGGGAACTGCGCACAGACTTAGTAGGCCAGGGAGCGTGTGGCGACCTTTTAACCTTATTTTTCAGGGTATATATACCCTTTTCTCCAGTATCTGCTGTGCTTGGCATTCCTCCTGGCCCCTGCCCTACTTCTCAGAGATGCATCTCAGCTGCTTAAAGCTCAGGTTTAGAGCAAGGAGGGGGATTGATATACCCCCATTGAGTTGTATCTTAAAGTTCAGCCTTGCAAATCATCTGTTCCTGGTGGCATTTGCCCCAGGGTATGGTGGGACAGGTTCCATAGGCTGAGGTCTGCCCCGAGGGATGCACAGCGACAGGTGGGGCTCAGCTGAGGTTTCCCGTGGTCCTCCAGCCTGGCCCTCCACAGGTGCTGATGGCACATCCAAGTGCTCAGACCTTCAGGAGCTGAAGGTGTCCCTTCCTCCTGGGCTGCAGGAGATGTGGTGTCCTGACACCCTCCCAGTGATCTGAATCTGCCACGTGTGTTAATAGATTTATAAGGTCACCCCTGAGTTGTCTTCTTTTCAGGGTTTATGAATGCTTTCCGGAGCTGTCCCAGGTTTCCTTGTGTGCAGAGCTGCTTTATAATGCTAAAAGTGTCAAGGGGAAATTTCAAATACAGGATGAGAAGAAAAGCTGTGGTCACCAACAGTATTCCTGCCCTGCTCCACGGACTTTGTGAGGTGCTGTGGTTCCTGTTTTAATGTGTCAGAGGGTGCAACTATTCAGTGGCTTTTGAAGAATTAAGTGAATTTTGATAGCACCCCATCGGAGGCCAAACAACCCAGCAGAAGGGGCACCCACTACTTGAGTAGTGTCAGATGAGAGGAGTGTTGTGGCTCTTTTCAGGTTGTGCCCTCTGCACTGGCACATTGTGCCACTTGGCCCAGTCCTGCCAAACTCTGTGTGCAGGAGGGTCCAGCCTGTCAGGACCATCCATAGCCATCTCTTTTCCTGAGGGACCCCAGACACGGGCAAGGATTTTGGCTGAAACAGTGTGGGTTGTTCTAGCAGCCTTTTCTCTACCTCCCCAAGGGCAGGAGAAGATGGGCACCCTTTGGGTATGGGTGGGGTCAGCCCCCAGAGGCACTGCTGCCTGTGTGCTCCGAGTTTGCATCCTGCTGAGCAGGTTAGACCTTGCACCAAATTGCCTTACGCTGGGACTTCATGAGCTGAGAGCCCTCCTGCACACATTCCCATTTAATTGCCTTGATATGGGTGTAATTACGCAATTAAACCAAATAAAGGCAACCTATTTGCCAGAACACAATAGAGAGGAAGCATGTTCATTTTTTACTAGCCAGTGGTCTATTAATGCCAGGAATAGGTAAGCAGGCAAATTATTCATAGTAGTTTTGCAGGTCAAAAACATGCTGAGGAGCCTGTGCTCTCTACACGAGGTGGTGTAGCCAGGGCCTGCTGGGGCTGCTCACCTGAATGTGCAGAATGAGACTGGAAGGAAACAAGGGTTTGCAAGGAGATCCTCAGATTAGGGATATAAATCCAGATCAATTAACCACTAGAGATTTGTAAGGCTTTTTATAATCCTTTAACAGCAGAGTTTTACTGATAAATGTAAATGGGACTTTTTTTGCTTCAAAGATGCCGACTGGTGATGTGCTTTAGGGAGACAGAATTTGTAAGCTTGCAGGCACTGAAACCATTGCTGAGATAGGCATTGTCTTATACCTAATTATGCTGGACTGTGTATTTTCTACTTACCTGTGATTTTAGGTGTGATCAGCCACTCCATTCAGCAGGCAAATTGCTTTGTTAGACAAGATTTCTGTGGTTGTATGTCCCCTTAAAAGCCACTTTTCTCAGAGATGGCTTTGAGTATTGGTTGAATTTATCATTCCTGGAAGCACAGACATGCTTCCTGAGCCAGGGAAACCTCCTGAAAATAAATTGTATTCTGCAGAACTGTTTTCAGAATAAACCTGATCTCTGTACTGCAGGTGATGTGCAAAAAGAAGATGAAAGGGAATTGTTAAGTAATTAAATAATGTCCCTGTTTTTTGAAGTTTGTTTTTGAATCTTAGTAATTTTGCTCTGCAATTTATAATCTCATATTCAAGGTAGTGGGTGAATTATCCTGTAGCAGTGTCAGCATATTTAATGCTATTTGGGTGGAAGAGAGGAATTGAAAACACCTCAGTTAAACTGAAGCCCTGTGTTTTATGCCCTCAAAGCTCTCTTGCTGAGTGCCACAGATCTCTGCCTCTTATTGTAAGGCAGAAGTTCAATTTTCAGTTTTAAATCATTTAGCCCTGAAGAGGAGAAAGTAAGCGATTTGTCTGAAAAGACTGAAGATTGAATTCCACCCTCCTTGGGTGTGAAGTCTGTGAAGATGCTGCTATCAAACTATAACCAGTAAAACTCCCAATTTCTCATGGCCTGAGCAGCAAAACGACTCCTTCCTCTCCTCTCATTGCTTTCTGCTGTGGTGGGTTGTCAGCAAAGTGCACATGGACTGAGTTCTTCTGTGTGGGCTGCGGTCTGAAGGATGGAAATGGGGTGTACATAACCAAATCCTCATTAATACAGGTCGATGGCTTTGTGTGGAAAAAGGGAAATCAAATTCAATAAAAATTGAACTCCTTAGGAGCCCGGTTGCTGTTTTCTAATCAGATCTGCATTACATTAAACTGTGTGCCATTCAGCTTGTTAACAAGCTTTGGCATTAAATAAAGCTGTCACTGGAGTTTGGTGAATGAATAGCCATTAGGAGTGTCTTTTGCATAATGTCTTGCAGAGAAAAGCCTTCCAGGGAGGTGGTCCAGGAGGAGGGAAGGGAATTTATAACCTAGTCCTGGTGCAATTAGTGTGAATATGCAAACCTTAAAGGTGACAAATGGTTGGCTTTTGCTGCTGTTAAGCTTACTGTGAAGAACTAATTTCAGATTTACTCTGGGTGAAGTAAAATTACAGCCTTAATGCTGTAGTTAAAATAGCGAATCCTTCGTGTTGGGAGATTGGCATGTGTTTAGCACATGGAGCCATGGTTGGTTTGCTCCTTGAGAAAGCCTTGCAAAAACCACACTCTTGCAAGTGAACAGACCTTGCTGTTCCCTGCTCTCTGCCTTCCCCAGAACGACCAGCTAAAAGCATAGATGCAGCACACCCAGACCTCAGGGTGCTATTTGAGCTCTGGTTTGAGGAGGGGGGATGTACCACCTGGTTTGCTAAGCCTGCAGAGGCAGTGGCATACGGCCGGTTTTCTGAGGTTTTCTGTCACAGCATCGGATGCTGTGACAGAGAAGACAAATTTAAAAATAGTGTCTGAAAACCTTTGGAGAAGTCTTTGTTGCCATAGTTATTCTTCTGGTTTGCAGAAGCATTTAAAAAGCAGTAACAAACATGACATAAAACCCTGGCAAATCAATCTTCTTCTTTAGTTTCAGTGTGAGATTATGTTTTACATCTTTTCTTGGAATATCTTCTTCCTTGCATGTGTTGTGTAATCTTTGTCCCTTAGAATCACGTTTTGCCGGGGAAGAGATCTGCTTCTCTTCATGTGTTTCCATCACACGTCGTGGTCTTAACATCAGTGGGTGTGTTTGTACAGAACATAGTGCCTGGCCCTTACCTTCCAAGGCAAATTTATGTGACTTGACATAATATTCAGTAATATTCTATATCAACAAGTTTTGATCGTACAAGTGTTTTGAGCATTTATGTATTTCCGTAACTCGGCATCTCGCTAAATTCTACTGCAGTCAGTCCCACTGAAGTTTCATCTCATCTGGCCTCGTCAGATCAGGGAGCATCTGCAAGGATGAACTTTTCAGCTTCTCAGGAGAGATCCACCTAGAGATCCCAGGTGATCAACCCAAAGGGTTATGATTGACCACTTGATCACAAAAACCTACAGACAAGGAAAAAGAGACGCGTGTCACAAGACAGTGACCCACAAAGGGGTTGTTGGCATGTTTGAGGTTGCTGGGTGATGGTGGATAAGTCGCTTTGCAACTCCCTTCTCTGCCTTGTTGACTGTAGGCAGGGAGTTGCTCGTGGCAGTGGATGTTTGTTTTCTTCCTGTGTCCAGTGCCCAGCGCTCCAGAGGGTCGGGTGCTCGTGCGTGGCGAGCACCAAGAAACTCTGTGTTTGCAGCCTCCCTCTGCATTCCCCCAGCACTGGCCCTGCCCGGGCAGGCTCCCATACACATCCTGGGCGCCTTTGGGTCTCCAGTTTGATGCCTCTTTCCTCATCCAGAGAGCAGAAACAATAATATTTGTAACGCAGCACATGAACGAATAACACCGAGTTCTGAAGCGTTTGTTTCTACTTCCAAAAAAAAAAAAAAAGTACAGATTATTGCTTCCATATGTTTTCAGCATTTTTCGTAGGTTATGTGTCTTTCACACACACGCTCCCAGCTTTTCCCTTTCATGAATAACAGGCTTTGTGCCTCACTCCTTTAGGATTCAGATATTCCACACTTCCATGCATGTTTATTTGAAAGGCTTTGGAGATGTGAGAATAGCAATACCTTATCTTGAATGGGCTATGGCTGCCACAGTGAATTGTGCTGGCCTGGTGGGTTTTAGCAAATTTGTCATTTTGCAATGGAGAACCTGCTGAAATAGGCAACATTCAGCCAGTGCGGGTCCATCCCGTGCTTATCCATCACAGCACTCCTGAGGTGAGTCCCTGGGGGACTGCAGAGGGGCCAAGTGTGCTGCTGTCCCTAGGAGACCTGTGCCTGTCCCCAGGGGTAGGCAGGAGTCACCTGCCTCCCAAGGATACTGCATCATGGTGGAGGGGATGCAAAAAAAAAAGTGAAAGCTTGGTTGTGTCTGCTGATTTTAAAGTCTTTCACAGAAGGGTTGCTGTCATTAGTTTGTCTTTAACGATATTTTTTGTTGTATTTATTTGGTCGTAAGCAGTTCAGAAAGGAGAGGCTGCTCCCTGCCAGGTTACTCAGTGACAGAGTCCGTGTCCTTCAGCCCCTGTGCTGGTTTGGTGGGGGTGGCTGCTGTGTGCACTGAGGCTCAGCTGGGGGGGATGCTGGAGTGTGCACTTAGCTTGGCATCAATGACTTCAGCTGTCCTATTTACTCACACCTGCGAGGTTAAACACTTGTGTAAGTGTTTGGAAAATCAGGTCTGCTTCTTCTTTGAGTTTTCCCCCCTCCGTGGTAGTAGGGACAGAACAGGATAACTAGTGATGCTTGTGCTGATCCCACTGTTCCCAGAGCGTCTTTGCCAAGGGGCAGCTGGGCCATTGGGATGGAAGTTTGCATGAGTGTGGTGTAGGGGTCATCATCGTCCTGCCCTGGGACAATCTTTTCCTAATGTTGCATGTACAGTTGCATTTAAGGATCTCCCAAACATTTTTTCTGGCTTGTCCATTCCATTCCTTCATGCCCTGCTGCTGAAACAGCACTTTAAACAGCCGAGACTGATAAGGTATCCTGTTTGTGTTGGCTGGGAGACACAATATGCACATTAGCAGAGCATTACAGTGTCGGAGGCAGTATTGTCCCTGGCAAAAAGCCTAAAATAAATTCTTTAATTTTTTTGTATGCGATGTACAAAAGAGCAGGTGAGGTATGTGCTTGTTTCCGGGCAAACTCAGGGAGCCTGTTTGAAGTCCTTTACAAGCCACTCAGGATTGTATTGCAAGAACTCAAAGGAGTTTGAGACACTTGTTGATTGAATTTCAGCTGAGCACGGAGCCCTGCTCTGCAGCTGCTCTAACTGGAGCTGCCCTGCCCTGCTCCAGTGCCACTGAGCTGCTGGCAAAAGCCAAAAAAGCAGAATTTCTCCTAGAGAACGGGCAGTGTGGGTACGTTTTCTGTCTGTTTTGAAGTGGCCTTGTGCAATTCTAGTTTTATGAATGGGGTGAAAAACCACTAATAAGCTGTTGAGGGATTTGGGCTGGTTTGGGGGGGGTTATTCTGTTTCTGGAGTGATTGTGAATGACACTGGTGATGGAGGGGGACAGAGCAGACAAACAGTGCATTCTGTGTTTACCTGATATTTTACTTCTAAACAAATAATTTTAAAGGTTGGTGGGGTTTTTTTGCACTGAGGTTTTTTGGAAAATGACTACAGCTGCTTCTTGGTATGCAGAGAGAGGAATGTTACCTGCCTTGTGTGAGTGCCATCCCGAAGGCAGAACGGTGGCCAGCAAGCACTTTCCTGGTGCCTCAGCCATGGGGTTGTGCTGGCAAAGCACAATTTCCTCACAGAGCCTTTCAAGATGGATTTGCACGAGAGAGACCCACAGAAGTGGGATGGATTGGAAGCAGGATGGATTGGCTTGCAGTGGGGATCTCCTTCAAGCAGACAGCTGTCAGTGCTGAGACTGAGGTTATGGATTTGGGAGCCGTGTCGGCTGTGATTTAGTGGGACGTAGTGAACTGATTTAACAGCTCCTGAGCTCCCTGTGCATCCACCCAAGCCCAGGGAAATGAGTTAAATCACTTGTTGAAGTCTCTGCTGGACTAATGCGAGGGAGGAGATGGGAGATGAAGAGTCACATCGGTCCTGTGACAGGCAAAGCTGGGCTGGCATCCCTGTTCACTTACTGAATTTTCCTTCCCTGCCGTAGCTTCAGCCCTCTCGGTCCTCCTCACTGGCTCCCCAAGGAATGCCCTGAGTCCGCTCTCCTCGCAGGACGTGTCCTGCTGGAGCCCTGGCGGTGCTGTGCTGCGGTGGCTGCGATCGCCCGCCCGGAGCGTGTGGCACATGTTCCGTGGGGAGGAAACTCCTTTAATAGAGGGTTTGCAACAGGCCTTTCACGAGCGTGGTGTGGCGTGAAAGGGAAAGCTCCCGGTCACCAGTTTGGTTGGATACAAGGTGATGCCCGGGATTCCCAGCTGGAGGGGACCGGGGCGCAGCTATTCGGCTGACGCCCACTGAGCGCTCCCCTCCTCTTTGTTGCTCTCGGCTGTAGAGGGCTGTTCAGTGCTTTCAAGAGTTTTTTCATTGGTTTTGTTCCCTTTCTGTTTGCCTTTAAACAGTCAATCTGCAGTCTTATAGGTTTTTTCAAAAGACCGTCTCCCCCCACCCCGCCCTGTAATCCATCCTTATTACACCAGTGAGTCACTCTTCAAATAATCAATTGCGTTTTCATTGTCTGGCTTGTAAGTCTATCACCGAGCTTAAGGATGGCTGATAGTATCAGCTGAGACCTTTGGCAGCTGGTTTTGCAATTTGTGATGCTCATTTGGATATTTGCTTTTTTCTCCAATGAATAATCTCCCAGCCGTGGCGGGGAAAGCCAGACTCTTCCCGAGCGCAGCATCTCTGCGGTCACTATCTAATGTTGGAGGAATTTGTAACATTAGCAGAATTGTCTGATGTGAGCAAAATTTCAGAGTGAGCCTCGCGAGCATGGCTGTAAAGAGCGTCTTTCACGTGGGCTCTGGACACTCATCAATGCAGCCCTGATGGCCAGGGCCTGTCTCAGGTTCAGCGGTGCTTGGGCCAAGAGGTGTGTAGAGAATTCAGGGTGCTCCTCTCCACTGCTGGAGGGTCTGTTTCTTCCCATGTGTGGCTCTTTGCTCATCACAGGACCCTGATACCAGAGCTTAACACTTCGAGAGCTCAGTGAGACAATTATTATTCTTGCCATGGAAGGAGGCACTTTGTACTCAGCCATTGCAGCAAATATTTCATCCCCTATCAATTGCCCTTGTGCAGATGCTGCCGCCGTGGTGATAAAAGACATAATGGCTGCTCTTGCTGATAAGGGGAGTATATAAATATAATTATTGAAATCCCTACGCAGAGCCTGTGGATGGATGGAGAGTCCCTCTCCCTGTGAGGGGTTTCTTTTGCTCAGAGCCTGTTTGGGCGAGCAGGAGTCTGCAGCTCCTGGCAGCTGAAGTGGGAGCTGCTCGGACACAGCTGTGAGCAATTAGTAAAGGATGTCTTTCCCCCTCCCTCCACTTTCTTTCCTCCTCTTCTGCTTGAAACCAAGCCATGTGCTCCGGGGAGCCTGGAGGAAAGCCCCAAGCAGCTCAGGTTAGAGATACTCCTGGACCAGCTTGCAGGCGGCTGGTACTCAGTGTAGTTACACTCCAGTATGGGGTGCAGGTCTAAGGATCCAACCCAACCTTGCAGGAAGTGTACTGCAGCCAAGGAGCCAGAGATTATTTAGATCAAGCCAACAAAAAAGTATTTCCATGGCAGCAGTAACCATAGGAAACCTCCTTAGCTTGTCTTGGATGTTTCTTGTTTCCTTGCCTTCAGCTGTTTGCTCTGCAAGCAGAGCAGTGGTTGCAAGTGCTCAGTGCCCTTGGTGCCACCACGAGTGGCCAGTGAGCCCATCTGTCCCCAAGGGATGTGTTGCTGCTCCTGGTTTTCTCTTGCACTCTAGTTGGTAAAAAGATGCTTTCGGAGGCTTCTTTATACGCCATAAAGTTTCAAAGCCACCTTTTTACCTTGTGTCAGCTCACAAATGCGTGTTTGATCCTTAAATACCCAAGGCATAAAAGTGAATTGGCTCCCAGGGTCCAATTCTTCTTTTCTATAGTGTCTTAGAAAGATGCTTTTATATTCCCTCTGGCTCAGCTAGTGATGCTTGGCCTTCAACCAAGACGGGGAATCTAGGACAAGAATCTCTGAGAAGAGCAGGATGAAAAGTTATAAAAAAACACAACGTTTTGTTGGGAGAAAAAAAAAATGCTGGTATAAGATTCTGTTTAAAAAAATAAACTGGAATATTTTTGGTCAGCTTCATGTGGACACGTTTACAGGAGGGCGTAAGAGGAGGCTTGTTTTCCTGGGTAGTGCCTCCTCTAGGAAATCCAAGCTGTGAGGCGAATACAAATGCTGGAAATGGAGAGGCTTTGCAGTGAGTCACTGGAAGGGATGGGGAACCAGTTGTGCCGGTTCCCATGAGCAACCAGCTCACGGAGCAATGGGGACAGGGTGGCTGTGTGGAAGCACCTGGGGGCCTGGGCATCTGGAGACAGCACCCATGGGTGCTCTGACCCCACCGGCCCCCTCCCACCCTCCCAGGTCACTGTGGAGGTGTGCCCACGGAGCTCTGCAGAGCAGATGGGCCCTGCTTGCAGAGCTGAGGTGTTGCACAGAGACAGGTTAAAAAAAGATGTCTCCTTCTGTGGGAGTGTGACACAGGGAGAAAAAATACACTGTGGTGCCGGTAACTGGGATTTTGGTGCTTGCGTATCAGACGGTGCTGCTCCGACCTCCCCAAGCCGTCAGGTGCTTGTCGTGGCAGGGTTTGCTCTATGGAGGAAGACCTGGCTGGTCTTCGACCCATCTGCCTTGGGTGGAGGTGGACCCCAGAGCAGAGATGCTGCTGGACTCGGTGTCCTGTATCTTATCCTGACTCTTTGCAGATGGTTTAATCCCTGTTTTTGCAAAAACCCAACTCTACAGTAGTCAGACTTTTGTTTAAAATTACACAACATTTGAAGAAGAGGCAGCGAGGCAGAGACAAGGCTGATTCCTTTCCTCTTCTCACCTGCCAAACAGTGGGAATGGTCTTGACAGAGGTGTGGCCCTGTCATATTATCTGTGTTCAGTGCCATAAAGGCCACATGCTGAAAGTGCAGCCCCTTTAAATGTCAGATTTGAGAAGAGCTGGGACGTGAGAAGATAATAAAAGTTAATATTTGAAAGTCAGGTTTGTGCAGCATAGCTTGGATTTTTAATATCAAGTGCATAATTTATTACAAGGTATAACGGTTTCAAATACATATATTTGAATATGTTTTAATATTATCTTTCCTTCCAGTAGCAGGAACAATGCTGCTTTACAATAGAAAAATGATTTCACATTGCCACGTGACAGTTTCAGCGTGTACCTCTAATAGATGTGCGATTTGCTGAAGTGTGAAGGCTATCTGATAAATGCCTGAATAATAAAGCTATATTGTTTGCTCTGATTTCCCTTTGCTATTTTCAAATGTATAAATAAAACATTTTCACATTGTACCCAGTGTAGTTCCAGCCCAGGCTTATTTACTTTCTGCTGATGCAACTTGTGAGAGACATGAATCTTTCAGTCTGACAGGAGAAATCTGGTGGCACCGGTATTGCATGGTGCGCTTGAAATGATCGAGTGTAATTTTAATATATATTTTGTCCTAAGAAAAGTTGTAAGCATTTAGAAAATATTTTTAAACAAAGAAGCATTTGTCTCATGTACAGCAGAGGGCACTCTGCATCGCTGCTGTGCTGAGTGGCTGCTGATCCAGCTGCCTGAAGGGGAAAAAAAATTCCTGCGCTTACATTATGTTTTGCAGAAATGAAATACTCTTGTGTGTGTGTTTGCTTATATAGGGGTGTGAGTGTGTATATAAAAAGACACAGGGTGGCATATATATAAAAATAATCCCAGCACATAATATAAAACTTAAATATTCGTAGTGGTCGCTGAAGTTGGATGAAGCGCATGTTGTGTTGATTAATACTCAGCCTGGTGTTACACTGAGCTTTGGAGGGTACTGAAGTGTGCTGAGAGGGGAAAAACGAGGAGGCCCTAGCTAGTGAAGGGTTGCAATCATCATCTTCCTCTTGAAGACACAAAGTCTAGAGACATCTTAGGATGCTGGGAACTACCCAAGTCAAGGAAAGGTCTTGAAAGATGGGTAATATTGGGGAATGCAGAATTATGAGTCCTTGTGTCTAGAAAAGCAGCACATCTGGGGACTTGGGGGTTTCTGTGCTAGAGTTTGCAGTGCTGAGGTCTTGGTCTCAGCGCCACCAAAGCTGGTGGAGTTGCAGGGCTCTTGTGGAAGTCATTGAGATGGTTCTTACCCCTACTGTAGAGGTTATCATCTGTGTAAGGAAACTTAAAATACAGAGTTCGTGGCTGGAGCAGAAGGCAGGGTGAGGTGGCAGGGCTTAGATGCTGGCTGGAGCATTGTTAGTTATACGATGAAGGACCTGCTTGCTAGTGAGGGACCCCATCCTGCAGGTGCAGAGGTGTGGTACTTAATTGGTCACAGAGATTGGGACTTCATCTTCTGTAATAAGGTTTCTCCAACAGAAATGGACTTTATTCTTAAATCTTCCCTGTAGCTAATTGCACAGACACTACCAAGGTGTGTTTCTTGTTGAACTCTTTGTGAACCTTGTATTTCTTTTAAGAAGGAATAAAGAACTCCAAAGCCAAGTCCATGATCAGCTTTTGGCTGCAATGTGGTGCTGTTAAAATATTCTGGGCAGCTGAATTTTGTACCATGCTTCAGGTGATGTGTTTTCTGGTAAAACCATATGATGCTATGCTGAATGTTCAAGTTTTAGTCATTAATTCAAGAAGAATTCAGATTTCCTCTATCTACCCCAGTGAGCTGCTTGGATTGGGCTTAATCTAAATCTCTCAAAGCAAGGCTCCTGCAAGAGGCTGGAAGTGTCAATGCTGTTGTATAAAATATGGGGCTGGTAACAAGAGTGAGAGGGCATGTGGTTCAAGATAACCAGTTTATGCAAAATACACAGCTGGGTGGATTTTGCTACAGAGTATCTGCAGAGTCTAAAACGTTCAGAGGAATATGGAAATGTCGGAGGGGCTTTATAATAATGGGCACTAATTATGATGAAATGGATTTGGGTGGTAGAGAGTAATCCAAGATTACAATAGTAAGGTTTTTTTAAAGTAGCCCCTGCTATTTGGGAGGGCAGCAGAGCTCCTTATTATAGGGCTTAAAGCAGCCTCTCTGTGGGATTGTTGCAAGCAGCGTTCGCCCTTTGCTGGTTATTTCACAAGGGCTTGGTACAGCTCAGACATGACATATGTGAATAATTTCAAGGGTACAAGCTGGCCTGTGTGCTGAGAAGCACCTTCTCACTAGGATAAAGATGCTGTTATATTGATGTGCCTGGATAATTGCTTTCCTGGAGGTCTTGCCGGAGCTGGGCTCTGGGAAGGGACGTTTTGTCCCATTATGGTGATTCCTGCATTGCGTGTTTTGGAGCTGTGAGAGCAACATGATGCTGCCACCACCAGTTAGGTATTCCTGCCTGGACTGGTGTGCTGGGAAGTATTAGGAGAACAGTACTGGGAATGAAGTGTTATAGGTCTGGGATTGGGACCAAAAGCAAAATGCAACACCACAGCCTGGAGCACAGGAGCCTGGTTCTGCCCCACTGACTCCAGGTTTTTGGGTAGGAGCAGATATGCAGAGCCAGGCACATCTGCTCATGCTGCTTGGCTTTTCCTCTCTTTTAAGGCTCTCGTGGTCTTTTTCAGCACTGACTGTGCCACAAAGACTGGACTTAGCACACTTGAGTGCCTCAGGCACCCCTCTCCTTGGGAAATGATGGTTATGAAATGTTTTGCAGGAGCTTGTTGTTAAAGGAGATTTGGCAATATAGGGCTTGAAAGGCTGCACTGGTGAGCTGTCCAGCCTTGTGCTGGAGACTGGCAAGCCTTAGGACTCACCTTAGCCAATGTCAATAGAAATTAAACTATTTAAATACACAGTTAAAATATGTTGTTATGTTAGCATGTGGACCTCCATGCAAGCTTGCTCTTTAACTGGATCCATTAAAGGACCCCCATGGAAGATATGTAGGAGGCTGGTTAAAAAGAAAATCCCAGTCTTAACTGCTTGTTTGCTGCCAAGTGGATTTTGGGCTGAGGTGAAAGGCGCAAAGACACCTGGGCTTGCAGGATTTATCTCAACTTTGGGACTCCAAAACCTTGTAGGCATTGAAAAGAAATGGGTTAAAAAGATGCTGTGTGCTTCCTTTCAGGTGATGAAATCCAGCTGCCCTGTCTGCTGGCTTTTCCCTTCCTTGCTCCCACGCACAGTGCCCGAGCCATGGTAGCAGAGGAGGTTGTTAGTGATGGCTGGCAAGTCCTTGTGGTTCAGCTCAGCCGTCTTCCTCAACTTTTCCAGATGATCCGGGAGCTTGAGTAGTTCATAAAAGGAGTGAGTAGCCAAATGGACCAATAAAAGAAGTTTGTGGAAAGGCCCAATATATTTTACGAAGAAAGAAATGGATCCTCTAACGTGAGGGTTGTGTCTTGTAAAATTTTGCAGGGCTGCTTGTGCTGTTAAGCACTGGCTTCCTGCTCCAACCGCTCCTTCAAGCACATGCAGCAACTGCCTAAACTTTCCTTTTGGCCTGAACTTTTCAAGTTTGAAGTGAAATCTTAACCTGGGGAAGTCATGTCGTGAATTTCCCAGGGACTGGGAAAGTGATCTTCAGTGACCTGTGATAACAGTCTTCAAATAAAACCTGTCTGGCCTTTGCAGGACGTTCCAGGCGAGGTAAAACACAGCTTTACATCTTCTCAATGCTCTTTGATGGCAACAACTGCAGCGAGAAGGCCAAAATTTGGCCTGACCATAGTTATTGCTGGGAAATGCCTCTGCGTGATCCAGGAAAAGTGAAGCTGTTTGGATGTGAGCAGTGAGTGAGTTTGCAGAGCTGGATGCTCCAGCTACGGTAACCCGAGGAGTGAAATTTCAGCCTGACGCAGAGGGCAAGCGCAAGGCTGATCAATAATTTAAATCCCCCCCAAGCTGTTTAAAAGGTTTGAAGCTGGCTGTGGCACAAGGAGCTGGGGTGCCCTGCCAGCTCGGGTGGCACCGTCCACAGCTGCAGAGATCTCATCTGCCCATGGCACCCTGGAGCCTGTAGGATGGGGAGGCAGCAAATGGGGCACAGCATCCTTGGATGCTGAACCCCTTCCTATTGTTGGAGGGACAGGTAGGGAGTTGCAGGAAAGCAGAAAATGAGGATTTTGCTGCTGTTTCAGTGTTTTGTGTATCTGTGCACAGGAGTGTCTGCAGCTTCGACCTTGATGCTACCTGACCTGTGAGATTTTTAACTGAACCTTTTTTAGTATTCTCCTTGTGCAGTCTGAATTTATTCCACTGGGCTGCAGAGATGTGCTGGTGTTCAAGCCAGGCTTGAGTTTCAGGATTGATAAAGATTTGATATCATTCTTCTGTCTTGGTCCCAAAGGGCAAAGCTGCAGAGCCTAGCTAATCTTATGAGATCCATGTCTTTTTGATCTGACAGCTCCCGAGAATGGTTTCTGCTGCACCCAGACTTTAAAATGGACCAGATTCCCAATTTCCAAACTGCAATTAAAATTTGGCTTCAAAACCAATTTCTCAGGTCCTAAATGCTGAAAAGAGACAAATTTTGGGCTGTGAGACCTCTGGGAAATGACTACAGGGACAATGTGTGCCAGTGCATGGCCTTTCACTGAGGTAGGGATGGGGTGACCCCAACTGCAGCCAGCTCTTAAGAGAAGAGTCCAGATTTTAAGGCAGTGGCATTACATTCCCCAGTCACTGGAAGTCTTTTCAGTTGAGGGGATGGTTACTTTTGGAGGTGGTTTGGTCATTCCTAGTTTTGGGGAGCTGGCTCTGCCGAGCTCTTCTCTTCACTGGTAATGCTCAGCTCCCCTTTAAATTCATGGGAACACAACGATGTCTCCTCTAATGGACAGTGATGCTCAGAAACACTGTGGAATTGGATGAAGTTGCCATGCTTTTAGCTACTGGGCCCCTTCTTGTGGGCTTTCTCCAAGGCAAAGGTTGGTTTTTACTGCTGGAGCTTGGCTGCTGCTCTCGCTTTCCCCACGGCCACCTCTTGAGGGGATCGATGGCTGGTTTTGGCAGGAGCTGCTTTATTTCGTGCTTGCGAACACAGTGATCTCAGCTGTCTGCGGGTCTGCGTGAGGCTGGGTATTAGAGCTGCTTTGATGTCTGCACTGATACATCTTAAGGCAGCTCAGGATGATTTTATGCAGTAGCCCCAAGGTGCTTGCACAGAAAAAGGTGCTTTAGAAATGTAAATTTTGTTTGAGGACAGATTTTTCTGTGCTGCTCTCACTCAATTCAGGACGAGGTGGTAAAAAATGTAGCGTTTAATTAAAGTTTGTAAAGGTTTGGAAATGAATTGCTATAAACATAAAAGACGTAATCAAATGCCTACCTAATCCCCACCTTAAGGGCACATTAAATGCAGAAAGAGTATAATGTGTTGGAGACCGGATTGAAAAGTGATGAGGATTTGGGAACAGATCTTTTCTACCTGGAGCTTCTAAATTATTTTACTTCAGGCTTAGGGATTTAGACATCTACGTATAACAGAAAAAGACGTAGCAGCCCAATTCTCAGTCGGCACAGCTGGCATCATTCTACTGAGTCATTTTAGCTACAAATCCATATGGCATGGCCTTATGACGTGCATTACAGCAGTGTCCTGACAGTGTATGAGATGGGAATCATTCCTCAGTTCATCACCGAGTAAGAGGACTTTTCCTTCTCTGAAGTCAATGGCTAATTAGAGAAAAGCACCTGATAGGTTTCCAGTTGCTGGAATAGAACAGGGTGAAGGAGGAGATGTGGCATTACACAGTGTCAGCCAGGGAGCTGGGCTTCCTCAGCTGCAGAATTGCCTTCTGCCGTCTCCAGCTTCAGTTTAAAATAAATAAAAAAATTGAATCAATTTTTTTATCCTGAAAAACTCAGCAGGAACCAAATGCTGTTATCACTCTGGGTCTCTAGAGAAATAAAATCAGGATGTGTTGGAGCTGCCTGGCTCCATCACCATCCATCACCATATCCCCAGGAGCCAGGCATCCCCAAGAGCCACTTTTACCCATGGAACTCTTGGACAGTCCAGCTACCTTCCAGCAGTGTGATATCAGCAGGACCATGCCATGGTTTTGTTTTGCAGTTAGTGATATTTGGCTTTGTTCAGGTTTTGGTAAAAACCAGGCTATGTTCCGTGGTCTAGCTGTGATTCACTGTTTTTTAAGGCATGTGAATTGTATGGAAATCATGAATATTTCTCTTTGTGGAGAAAGAAGAGTGAGATGTCACCAAAAGCCCAGCTAGACCTCTGTCTCATAGTGCTTTACTGGGATGGTGGCAGCAGAGCTTTGCATTCTTTGGGACCAAGGCTTGAGGTGAGATGGGGAAGGGCTGCAGGGAGAGGGCCCTCATGGATTGCAGTGATGTTGGTGGTGACAACAACACCAGGAGGAGGAGAAGTGGTGGTAGGGCATTGCCCTTGCTGGTAGCGTCAAGGAACCAGCAAAAGATTAACTCATCCTCCTAATGACAGAGGAGTAAAAGAGCCTGTGCAAAAGGAAGGGGCTGAAATACCTGGTAACAGAGCCGAAAGTAGCCCAGTTAAGGATAAAATCAGTCCAATGTCTTATACTGCAGGGCCCCATGGAAACGGGGAGGGCTTTCTTTTTCTGTTGAATTGGGCTCTGCGCCAGGTGAAAGAAAACATTTTCCCAACACCAAATGGAAAAATGCAAGGCAGACGTCTTAAATGAACTGTTAAAGGAATAGAGCCGTGAAAAGAATACATTTGCTGTGAGCTGGGGTTATGCATTTAACAGATTTTTGAGTATATGCGACCTTTGCAGTTTGTAGAAAGAGAAATCTGCTGCAGAAACTCAAATCGTACTAAAGGCTGAAAGCAAACGTCAGAGTATCATCGCTTTTCCTGGCCTGGGCTTTGCTCAGGAGGAATGGACAGTATCTCTCTGTCCTCCTCCAAAATCTTGCTGCATTTTTCCTTTCCCCTCTAGCCCTCTCCACGCTCTTTCTACAGATCACTGGCAGCTCTGCTTGTGCTTTAAAATAACCCAGGCTAAAAAGTGCGATTTGCGTTTCAGCGATTTTTGATTACACCCACGTCCTATATTTATTGCCGTTTAAATCATCTGTGTTAGTTTGAGATGTGTTTCTTTCGAGCAAGGCAAAAAAACCTTGACTCTGTTGCTAACTGTTGCTAAGGGAAAGAAGATATTTATTCATCAGGGCACTTCTTCAGTACTGCAAGGCTGGTAGCCATGGAGGAGGAGTGGAAGGAAAAGAAACGGTTATGTATTTAAGTCCTTTCTGTTATTGTTGTTGGACTCTTGCCATATCTACTGATGGTCAGCAGATGTCTTTTTCTTCCCCTCCCAGCATTGTGCATCTTGGATTAGAGGTGCAGCTCTGGTTATGGTGCAGGGCAGCTGATCCCTGGAGCCTGGTGTGAAACCCAGAGGGTCCCTGGAATGATCCACTGGGCTTCGGAGAGTTCACGGTCCCACAGGCGTTACGAGGCTCCCATGTTTCATAGCTCTTTCCCCTCAGTCTCTCCAAAGACACTTTCTACTTCTTGGCTTTCAGAATGTCCTTTTAAAAAATCCCATCAAATCAGAGACATCGAGAGCCAAAAATGATGCACGTGGCTGCATTCCCTCCCCGAGCTGCTGCGGGGGGACGTGTGGCAATGCTGTTTGCTGGCTCTTGCCGAGGGAAGAGGTTTTCCTCTCAGCTGTCATAGCAACAAGAAAATATTGTTTTGATGGAGATCAAATTAAAAATTAAATTTGTCTCTTTCCTAGTAAGCAAATTGCTCACTCGTGAAAAATATAAATCACTTTGATTGGGGCGAAAGTCTTTGTAAGCACCTCTGTGGATTTCCAAAGTGGATTTTGCAAATGCCTCATGCCACATTATGTTCCTGCTGGGTTTATGTAGAGTGTCCCATGAATTTGAGCTTTATTTAACATTAGGCTTGGGTTGAAAAACTTCCTTGGTAAAACTTGGGCAGTGGAGGGGAGGTGGAGAGGGAGGGAGACAGGTCTGAAGAGTGTCTGGACGCAAAAGGAATGACTCCTCAAATGTAGCATTTCTATTTTTTCAACTGAAAATACAGACAAGCAGACAGTAATTTGGTGGTTTCAAGATGCTCTGGTTCTTGGAATGCAAAGCTGAACACAACCTGAGAGTAGAGAGGAGGAGTCAGGTAAATGGGAGGTTTTGCGACAGAGCTGGGGAGAGGAGAACAGTGTGACTGTCTCTCAATGCTCTCCCACACCCAAAGGATTTCCAGTTGGATGACTTTCTAAGCCAATGTGATTTCTAAGTATTCGGTGTCCCCAGGTGCCTTTCTGTCCTGTGAGTTATCTGTCCTCCCTTTGAGCCCACACGAACTTTGGGCATCCACAGCATCATTTGCCATGGCTTGGTGCCTCTGCATGGGAGACCACCTTGCTTGGGTTACTTGGAACCCAGTTAATTTCCTCTGCTGAGGGCATGCCATCCATGTGGGGAAAAGAGGAGGGAGAAGGAAAGACCTTCCCAGGCTGCCCACAGGTCCATGCCAGTACCAGGGCTGCACTGATGGCCATGTTTCCTCTCAAACCAGTACTTGGAAGCTCAAGCAAGTAATTTCTGTTTCCCTTTTGGCTTAAAGTATAGTAGCAGTTGCAGATTTACTCAGCCAGACTGGTTCTGTCATCAGTTTATCTGTAATTAAGATTCCTAATTGATAAGGAAAAAGCTTTGTCATTCAATGTAAAGTGAGAAAAGGAAAGGGTTTTTCTTGGAAAGTGTTCGCAGGCATTCTTCTGCAGAAGTGAACAACCCCCTGTCCAATGTTGTGCAAATAACTGGGTTTGTTTTGTTCAAGAGACATCCTGTTAGCTCGGATGGTTTGTGGATGTAACCAGGTTTTTTGACTGCATGAACGACTCTGACCTGACATCTAGCACTGGAGTACGACATATCAAGGGCTGCATGAGTCTGTGGTGCTTTGATTGGAAATGGTCTCCCAGACTTAGGTGACAGATGGAGGCTGGGAGCTTCCTCCACATTATATGGGGTGCATAAAGTCTAGCTGTGGGTGAGAGGGGTTGTCCCATTGGCTACGTCCCTTTAGCTGCTGTCTAGAGAGGTTTTGGTGCTGGGTTGCCAGAAGCAGGAGGAGAGGGAGAAGCCATCCAGAAAATAACCAGGTTCAGATTTTGTAGAATTTACTTGTGGACTTTTGGACATCTCAGCTTTCCAGGTGCCCAGGTCTTGGTTCAAAAGTGGTGACTTTGTATTGAGCTTCTGGTTTTAATCTTTTTCTTCTACCCTGCTTCTCTGTAAGGGACTTGGTCCTGGGGACACTCAGCTGCCCTGTGAGAGATGCTGCCTCCCCTGTGCCTGTCCTGGGGAAACCTGGATCCCGTGTGCGTGCCACAGCATCTCCAAGAAAGGAGGGCAAAAGCAAAGGGCTTGTTTGTTCAAAATGTCAGCATAGAAATTATAATGGAAAATTCCTTTTTTTCCCCCATGGAACTCCACACACACACAAAGCCTTTTCCAGCCAGCTCCCTTCTTTAGCACTCAGTATTGATTAGTGAAATCAAATCGGGCGACGTCGTCGTTACCTGCCGCAGGCTGGTGGAGGAAGTCACGGATTTCCAGTTGCACGCGGCTCTCGTGGAGCTCACGGCAGAGTGCAAGCGGTGTGACATTGAGACCGTACCTGCACGGTCAGTTATCACCTGCTTTTGATATAATCCTCCTTGTTTTGCCCAGGCTGAGGTCTGCAGCGATGCTGGGGCCCTGTGTCCTCGGCAGATGGGCAGCTGCCCGCAGGCAGCGATGCCGCCGGGCGCCCGCCTCTCCGCACCAGCAGGCATTCGTTGTGCATTTTATTTTTTGCCTGTGTTCATCTCCAGCATTACAGACGTGTGTGTGTGTGTGTGTGTGTGTGTGTGTGTGCAGAGCAGTGCTGGTGTGCCAGGGAGGATTATTATATTGCTGAAGGTTCTTTTTTTTTCTTTTTTACTTCTCCCTTCATATATTTGGAAAAGCAATACAAAATTACATATATAAACGGCAACATCTGTTACGGAAGCCTGGCCCAGGCAAATTACTGCTTTAGAAAGTCAGTGCAGATCCTCCTGTGATTCACTTATGTGCTTGCCAGAGTCACATCATACCCACAGCGCTTTATTCCAGCTAGGATAGGTGTGTCTTTTTTATTTTACACCCACATCAAATTCCTAAAATAAGAGGACTGTAAAAGGAAAAAATAACTGGAGTTTATTTTTCTCTGGAGTCCATGGGATTCTGGAAGTTATTATTAGAGGTGAAGTCATCACAGAGGAGGCTGTAACCCTTGGGGAAGGGTGTGGGCGATGCTGCTCTTGCAGAAAGAAGGGTGGTGGTAGAGTCCCAGGGCAAGGGGACACAGGCACCAGTGGGAAGGCTGGAGAATTCCCTGTCTACATCTTGTCCATGTCCATGATTTCGGCCAGATGGAGACAAGAGTGTTTCAGTGTGTGTCCTTCCTCCAGTGTGGTGGCACTGGGAGCAGAGCAGATCTGCTCTGGGTGTTCCAGGCTCCACCACATCTGCAGCACCATCCCATCACTGGCTTTAAGTGTCCAGGCCACACTGACAACTGGATGGAGCTATTCTTTATTTTTACTTCACGTAAAACAGAGTTGAATCCTTGTTACCATGGAAACGAGCAGCCCTAATTATAAGGAGTTTGATTCACTGGATGTAAAAAGCTATATAATTCTTCTTTTTCTCTTTAAAAAAAAAGAAATAAAAAAGGTGTATCAGAAAATGACAACCCTGTATCTGATGTAAGGTTAATCTTGAGTGTTTTCTGTATGAGTGGTGTTCTAGAAACATAGAAAATAATAGTTCTGCTGTGTCTGTAATGGTGAGCCAGACTGGGATCAGCAATACCATCCTTTGCTGCCCATTACTTGTGCTGAACCATGGCTGCCTTCAGGCCAGCACTGAAAACAAATCAAAGTCATTGCATTCTGTATGATTTTCCTTTTTTTTTTTTTTTCTGTTGCATCATGTGTAGCACGAAGAGAGGAGATAAAGCCAGAGGGCAGAGGTGAAAATGTCTCCTGCCGGGAACTCAGGATTGCAGCCAGGAAAAGAGCTCAGCACCGCTCGGTGCGGAAAGGATTAAAGTCTGTGCAGGGCCCATGAATAGCCCCATTGAGCAACTGCGGGGCTGGGAGTTATGCAGTGGCTAAAGTGTTTTGCCAGATCTGCTTATTTTGCAGACAGCAGTGAAGTAACATTATGGTTTACAGCAAAACAGGATGCGACTCAGTATGTAAATGCTGAATAAAGAATGCTGCGTGTGTGCAGTGTGGCCTTTGCAAGTGATCTGAGTTCATCCTCCCCATCCATCTGTCCTTTGAGGGAAATAGCTGAAAACTGCAAAAATTAGGGTGTGTTTTCTATCTTGGCTCTTCGGCTTCTCTTTCTTTAAGGAGACAGCGAAGGGACCATCCCAGGCAGGTCAGAGCATTGGTTGTATTTGGGTCAGGAGGGTTACCAGGAGGGCACAGATTTGCACATGGAATTGATTATTTTATTCCATTTTTAGAATGTGCTTACTGCGTTTTAAAACTCAAATTCGTCTTTTAACGCAGATACTTAAATCCTGGCCTGAAACCGTAGCTAAGAGGAGAGCATTAAATACTTGCTAAATCCCTATTTCAAATAAACATGTGAGAGAGCGGCTTTTTGGTTTACTGGTGAAGAAACAAAGCTGATATTTTAGAATTTATCCAATTAAATTCTGCAGAGTGGGCTGTCACGTGAGGATAAATACATTTAGGGCCACGTCCCTTCAAGCATGAGAAACGGGGGGGACAGGTGAAGAGGTGTTTAGGTGTAACCTTGTCCATGCTTGTGACAAAGGCTTTTTCCAGCCCTGGGTGTGGTTGCTGATGAGTCAGGAGCCCATCTTCCACCTGGGAAGGGCTGGCATGTTCTGGTTGTATGGCATCATGGAAGGAACAAGACCAATTGTGTCAAGTTTATGGTTGGACTTGATCTTAAGGATCTTTTCCAACCTAAATGATTCTGTGATTCTATGATTGCCACCCTTGTTTGTGTCAGTATCTGCATCATATGGATGAGAAACCAATCTGGGAAGGGTTGGAGGGCCACAGCAGCTCAGCTGCTTCCTTGAGGAAGCCTGGGTTGCTCTGTGGACTCTCTTCATGGGCTGCACCCTGCTGGGACACCAGCATCCCTCTGGCTGGGTGGGACACACCAGTCCCCCATCAGGATGTTCCTCCATCGGAGCAAGCAGCTCTGAACAACCTGGATAGAGGGAATGCTTTCTATCTGTGCTAGCCCAAGGGTGGTCTGATGTGTTATCGCACTTCACTTTGGTGGGGATGATCACCACCATCAGACGCTCTTTTAAGGCCTGGGGGAATAATTTGGGAATGGGGATGCTGTTTGCAGAAGCAGGATGGTCGCACCCTATAGTGTGTGCAAATGGGATGAGGGAGCTGGAAACCCCAGGGATGCTCGTTCTGCAAATGGTTTTCAGTTAATGGGGTCCTGAGATCTGTGATTATGTGGCAAATTGTGTGCTTAAAGTTGTGTACACGGATGGTTTATCAAAGGCAGCAGAGCTGACTCCGGTGCTCAATATTGGGAGTGTGTTTCAGTACCTTGAACTGTAAGAAAGGATCTAACCCCAGCCAGGACTTCAGCTGGTCTTTTTCTGGACTGAAAAAATTTTTAAGCCTTTTAAATACCTCAGGTTTTTTACAAGATATCCATTTCTGGTTTTAAAAACCCATCACCACGGTATAGCCTATCAATGTCTGACAGCTGTGACCAGGTAAGAATTACCGTGTCTTGAACAGAATTTATGAAACCACAAATTACCTTTTACCTATTGAAAATTAATACAACACTCGTGGTTTTAGACTAACACAAAGGAACCACAGTACTTCTTTCTTTTAACAGTCAACTTGTGACTGATATAATTTTTTAATGTGCACCCCCCAAATGTTTGGAATGTATAAATATATATAGCACATTAAAAAAATTATAAAAACCATTAGGCAAGAATAGCACGTTAAAATGTATTTTACATGTTTTTCTTAGGCTCAGTTGACCATATGTTAAAATAAACTTCAGCAATGGCAACAATTCTTGTTTGAGATTATGTCTTAATAAAATAGCATGTGGGTGGTAAATACAAGCAGATACATTTCTGCACAGGAATTGGGATTCAGCTATTTTATATGATGTTTATCTAAACTATCCCCACTGAGTAGCTTCCACCTGCATCGTCTGCATTAGGACATGGTCCCATTCCCACTGGAGCCAGTGGGACCTCTCCAGTGGGGTCGGTGGGCTGTACTATTGCAAGGGTGTGTGTCCTGTCTTGCCCGTGGGGTGCACAGCTGCTCCCCCTGAGCACATCACAGAACTCCTGGATCTCCTAAAATCCTTGGTAGATGTGGTACTGAGACCAGCAGGTAGGACCTGCAGGGCTTGGTGCCGGGCTGTCACATGCAGCCTGGGCTGGATGCAGGCACTGGGAGCATCCGACCCTGTTCCTCCAGTATGACATGGCCCACGCTTGGAATGGGGAGGATGCCAGGCAGGCTGGGTAATTGCATTTTCACCTGGCACTGGTGTAGTGAGGTGCAGTGCAGCAGTAAATGTACAGCTAAATCTGCATTAGAGACAGACAGTGAGCGGTGTCCTGGTGTCGCTGTCACCAAGGGACTGACTCTACCTGGGTTCAGTTTGGGGTGCATGCCCTCGCCTCCTGTGGTGTCCCAGCCCCTCTGGCTCCCACCTCTGTGTCAGACCCATCCCTGTGTTATTTATCTTCACTGCTGATTGTTTACTTAACTTTGCATTTATTCAGGATTTAACTCTGCAGCCTGTTTTAATTGGTGGGGCTGTGGCGTTGTTGTGCTAAACTCGAGACAGATGGTGCTTGAACAGGGACCACACACAGAGACCACAGAAATGGTGCTGGCCAGGCCAGCCAAGCAGGGTCCTGTGTGGATACTGGTGGGTGGGAACCAGCACCAAGTCCGGGATGCTTTGCTGAACTGCCCAAAGCTCAAGGTGGGGAGAGGCAAAGGGAAGGGGCCGTGCTGAGTACAAGGGATAACATCGTCTCTCCAGCTCACTCATCTCTTTTTCTCGTGGCACAGAGTTTTTCCTAGAGGAGTAGTGAAGAGTTTGCCAGGCCCAGCTCCATCACCTCTGTCACAAAAAAAAGCCTTTTTTGCTGTAAGGAGCGGGTGGAAGGGCCCTTCAGTGTGATTGCTGGAGTGGTCCCTGCCCCTTGCGGGCAGCATGGGGAGAGAGGACAGAGCCAGGCAAAGGCTTTCAGAGGAAGCAATGTAATGCCTCCTTACTGAGCAGTGTGGCTGGACATCATTATCTCAGTGCACAGTTGCCATGGTGTCTGGCACACGTTGGCATGAGTGCTGGGATAACGCTCTGCCCAAATGCTCAGACAGTTTGTTCCATTGCTTGGAGCCAGGGAAAGGAGATGACCCCAGTCCTGATCCCTAAAGAGCTTGTGGCTCCTCAGCATGAGCAGGAGGAAAGTGCTTGGAGTTGAGGCGGGTGAGGAGGCTGGGAGGGGATACAGGGGTGATTCTCTACCAGGAGATCCCAAAAGTTGTGTTCTGCTGCAGCACCTGCCCCGGGACCCCCAGGGAATCACACATCAACCCGACCTACACGGCTGTCCCCGTGCTCTGATAGTCATTATATCGGTGTGTCTCCCTGCACACCCTGGCAGCTCTTCCTGCAGGGGAGTTGTGGGCAAGGAAGCTGTAATCCTGGCTCCAGCAAGGTGAGGCTCCTCACAGTGCTTGCAGGACTCTCTTAGAAAATGCTGGTAGAAGTGAAAGGGAGGAGTGCTTCTAACTGGTTATGAGGAACAGCTGAGGGAGTCAGCCTGCAGAAAAGGAGACTCAGGGTGGACCTTATTGCTCTCTACAACTACTTGAAAGGAGGTTGTAGCCACATGTGGGTCAGTCTCTTCTCCCAGGGAACAAGCAATAGGACAAGAAGAAATGGCCTCAAGCTGCACCAGGGGAGGTTTAGATTGCACTTCAGGAAGTAATTATTCTCTGAAAGGGTTGTCAAGCACTGGAACAGGCTGCCCAGGGAAGTGGTTGAGTCACCATCCCTGGAGGTATTTAAAAGATACATTGATGTGGCACTCAGGGACATGGTTTAGTGGTGGGCTTGGCAGTGCTGGGTTAATGGTTGGACTTGATGGTCTTAGAGACCTTTTTCAGTCTAAAGAATTTTAGGATTCTATAGGCTTGTTCTCTCCTTAAGAGGATTACAAGGTCTTTAGGGCAGAGATATCATCCTGGGCACATGTTTGTATGGTGCCTGCTTTGCAGCTGGGCTTTCTCCTAAGGTGTAGGTGTCCTCACTTCAGCCCATGCACCAGCTGTTGGAGATTTAGAGCAGAGCGCCCTGAATAGACGGTCTTGCAACCAAAAGCACATCTTGGTGACCTCAGACTATGAGTGAGAGGCTGTGATTCACAGGGGCCCTCTGGTGAGATTAGAGATTTACCCACTTGAATTTCTTGAGATCTCCAAATCAGGAAGAAGCCACTGGTGAGCAGACTTGTCTTCTCTTGTCCAGTCCTGCAGGTGGGCAGTAAAGCTGGTAGTCAGTGGTTTTGTGAGCTGCCAGGAGAGCCAAAAAAATGTGCTGACCATGTGAAAGTGCAGGGTCTGTACAAAGGCTTTCTTGTCTCCCATGTGGAAATTGGTTTGCAAGTAGAAACAAGGAACCTGGGAAAGGTTCTGCAATTAGAAGCTCATCTGTCTGTGACTCTGGTGGGATAAAACACCTTCACACCTTCCTTGGAGTAAATGCAGGGTAACAAATGCTGGGATCCTGACAGCTGGATTAAGGGTGATTATCATAGGATTTCAGGAGTATTAACATGACAGTAAAATCAAAAAGAAACCCTGGGAAACACCAAGAAGCACAATAGGAGAGGACCCATCCTGTCCATCTTCCAAATGGCTGAGTGCTTGGTGTGGTCCAGTCAAAGCGGCTTGGGAAGCGGGAGCAGATCCAGGGCTGGAAACCTTGGATACAGGGCTATATGGGAAAGGCAGAATCAGATGTCTCAGGGTGTAATTCACCCAGTACAAAATAAAACGCAATCCTGGTTTGTTGGTTGTGCTGCAGCCAGGGTGCTATTATGTGCATTTTTATGAGGCATTTTATCTAGAAGTGCTTTTTCTCTCGAGGACCCTTTAAATTGATTTTCCACATCAACTTATTTTTATAATTGCATCATGTTTACTGATTCTGGCTCATGAACTTATAACATCTGAATGCTGTAATCATGAGGCAGCCAGCCTTTCTGGGGAGACTGCATTGAATAAATACAGTACAGAGGAACAGATACAGTCAATTAATTAGCTTTCACCCAGCCTCGGTACCGAAGTGACTCACAGGGTGTTTATCCAGAGAGTTGCACCTTGCTCTGGGCTCTGCCCAGGGGCAGGTAGAGGAGAGGTTACCTTGTTTCAGTCGGCCGCAAGTCTGCCGGTGCAAGATGAAAAGCAGCTAAGTGGGGCCTCTGTTCAAAGCTGAAGTCTGAAATCTGTAAATAGGAAATGGAAATAAACAGGAACAAGAAGAAGAAAAAAGCTCTTTATTGAAATGTTTGATAAACAGCTGAAGTAATGCAGATGAAGTGTGAGAGAGTTTGGAGTCATTAGTGAAGTAAACAAGGATTAGACACGATTTGAAGTCATTTGACCTATACATTTTTAGGTGGTTTTTTTTTTGGTACCAAACTTGTATCAGTTGCCTGGTCAGTCATTCAGGGAATAGCATTTTACTGGGGAATATTGTTTTTTATCACCCCAGCTGCTGATCCGTGGTGCAAATCTGTTGCCATAATATTTTAATAGTCATTTCACTCAACTCCTCCTGCAGGGCTACAACTGACTGTGAGGTAAAATGGTGACATAAAGCAAAAAACTGTCCCTTGCCACAATCTGACACTTCCACTCGGAAAAATTTGCCTTTTTAGAACCATTTGGGACTCACAGAAAATGGCTTTGCATTTTGGGGTGGCTTGTGGTGCATGGAAAGCCTTGCCTGGCATGGCAAGGATCTTGGAGCTCCAACAGCTCCCTGGTAGCAAGGTGGGGTTCCTTCTGATTTATACCCCATCAAACCTTCCCACATTTCTTGGATTTTCTGCCAAACTGTGGGTGCGAAGCTTCGCAGGCCTCGGTTCAGGCGTCGCGCTTTGTGTCTGTCATTAATAAACAGTATTTACATAAGTAAGAGGGTGGAATATTGCTCACAACCCTCGTTTGGTGTGGAGTAGCTCTCCACTGATAAGCTGTTTATGTCGAAGAGGAAAATAATGTTTAAATGGAACAGATAAGCAAATAGCTGGATTTGGCAAACAGATGTGAGAAGTGGAGTAGAAATCAAATTGTGGAGTTGTAATAATAGGTAAAATCATAGTCAGGCTGTTCAGTGTCCTGGTTCCTCTCTGCCTCTCGTCCAGCGTCCAGGGACAGGAGGACCAGGGGTGTGGTGACCTGCCCCATAGCAACCCAAATGACTTCTGGTGAGATTTCAACCCATGGTGAACATTTCTTTAACAGCACTGATGAGAAGGAAATTTTTCAACAGCTTTGGGAACAACATGTCAGTGGCAACAAAGCAAGTTTTTAATAACGTTTACATAGGAGCGGAGAACAGCATTTTTCTCCCAGGATCGGTTGCTCTAACACACAAGTCTGTACTGGGATGCTTTGCTAACGTGATTTATTACCAACCTTCTTATTATATGGCCTTTCTAAATGATTTTTTATTAATTCCAAGTGTTTGTTTGGTCCCTTTCAAATACCAAAGGAAAGAGCCAAGTCTGACAGTTTGATAGTTTGACGTATTTATTGAGATCTGTGTACTCTGGTTATCACTCCCTCCAGCTCCACAATGGGTTTGTTTACCCTGAGTAGGGGTTTATGTACTGCACATGGAAGTACTATAAAAATTAAAACAACTTTACATTTGTTTTCCTTGCTATCTGAGCTCCAGCCTCACAATCCATCCCAGTCATCCAGAGCTGGGAGAATTTGGTGGGGCAAAAGCAAGGTGTGGCAATTCTCATTTAAATTCTCTTCTTCTAAGGTAGAAAGCCCCATTCTGTGTTGATAAAATACCTTATGCTCAAAAATGAAATCTCGGTGCAAAAGAGGCACAGATTAAAGGAAAGCTGTCATAAAGTCTCCTTGGAAAAATGTAAGCAATATATGTGTGTTATAGATGTACTATATATGCAGATACTGTTCTTTGGATTCTGTTTTATTTAAAAAGAGAGGGTTTTGCAATCTCTGTTTAGGAGTGGTGTGGTCCCATCTGGAAACCATTCTTTCAGATGTGCATCCTACACAATAGATCACTATTTTGTTGTTTAATATGAGCCCAGTTCCCCCGAGCATTTGGTATATCCAGGCACTGGATGTATTTCTTATCATCTATATTGCTTCATTAATACTGCACAAACCGACCCTGGAGCTGTGCAGCCGCTTTTGTGTGTCTGGTGTCATCTCTTGCAGCCAAACGAAGGCTCGTGCCAAGGAACCGAGGTCACAAATCTGGGCACACAACGTGCTTTTGGGGCCGTTAACCACCATCGCCTTATTAAACTTGGACTCCCATTTTCTAACCCTCCGACCCAACCGATTGCTGGAGGTTTTTGGTTTGTTGGATTTTTTTCTTTAAAAAAAAAAAAGAAATTAAAATAAGCCTCAGGTTGAGAAGTCTGAAAAAAAATGTATTTTTGTGATGGCTGAAGATGGCTTTGCCACCCTGCAGGGTTGCTGGGTGCTGGTCATGTAGAAGATGTACCTTGGAGTCAACTGGATGGGGGACCATGTGCTTAATTTTAGGTGCTAATCTGGGCCCTTTGGTTTTGCATCCATGGCACAACGCAGATTTAAATGAGCCCCAAACAATTCTCCATAAGATGGGAATGACTTTTTTCAGATATAATAAAAATGAGAACATTTTCTGCTGAAAGTGGATAGGAGAACATGGAAAGTTCCCAGTGCAGCTGAATGTGTAAGAGAACCCCACTCCTCCTCCGAAAAGGAGGAAAGAGAAGAGAAGGGAGTTCAAGTCAATATGGAAAGCAGTACTGGAGCTGGGAGGAAGGCAGAGATGTGCATGGGATCAACCTTGCTGAAATCGAGCAGGATTTGTTACTTCAGCAAAGAAGTGTTTGAGCCTTTCTCAGTGTTTGTCTGGGAAGAGTGATGTGCACTCACGGAACCATAGAAACAACAAATAATAACCGCGGCACTAAATGGCTTGCTCTAATCAAAAGCAGACTGTTGTGGTTATATTTGAGCACTGTCATTACAAGAAACTCTGTAATGAGTATTTTTTTTTCATTTTTCATTTGCATCAAACAGATTCCCTGTATTAACATTAACGGCCTTCTGTGGAGCCCGAGGTATTTACAAATTCTGTGGTGCTGCTTCAGTCTTGTGGGAAGATTTTCAGTTCTTATTTAAATCACCCAAGACAGTTATGCTGGGCAGATTGGAAGCATGAACTACGTGGAAAATAGCACACAAGCTTTGCTCTTGATGAGTGGTCTATAGTCCTATGCTTTTGCTATGACTACCAGAGCTCTGGTGGATAAAATATGTCATGTATATAATATGTATATTGACATACTGTGTTGTGGTTGTGATGCCAAATGCCCAGAGCATCTGGGAAGGTAAAGATGGAGCATCTTTCTGCTAACAGTAGATGAGGCTTTGTTTTCCTCATTTGCTGAAACCCCCCTTGTAGGAAACTTTGGATTTTGATAGTTGATAATTGGGTTTTATTCACAGGGTAGTGCTCTTATTAGTTGAAATATAAGTTGCCAAAGGTGCTATGGTTAATCTTTTTGGATGGGGAGAAAATGTATCTGAAAGACTTGTGCTGACATTCTGTAAACAGATTTTGCTGTGGCATTAGTTTAGTTTGCAAACAAAAAGCATGTTTGTGGTGAGTGGAGTCTATCCCTAATTGCTTGGCAAAACAGTGTGGCTGAGGACTGGTAGGGAGGTGTATGTCCTCTTTTTCACCTCGCAGTTACCACAGCACTGCTGGTCACACCTGCCTCCGCTTCATGATGATTTCACCTCCATCTCCAACAGCTACTTGAAAGCAAACTGTCCGCCAGCTTCAGCCTCTCATCTCTCCATGGTGTGAGCAGGGATCACATCTGCTCCTGGGTCGGTTATACCAGCAGAAAATCACTCCTTGAGGGTGCGTTGCATGGATTTGCAAGCCCTAGCACACCAAAGGTGATGGCTGAGGGGTTTGGTGTTAGGTCAGTCAACATCTAAATTATAGCCAGGACCTCTGAAAAAAACTGTAATTTGGGATCATTGTAAGCATGGGAACAGCCAGTCTGTTGAGGGGCTTCCCAGAAGGGTTGAGCTGAGGAGAAGGTAGTTCCATGGAGAAATGCCTCCTTTTATCTCAGGACAGGTATAATGTGGTGATGCAGATTGATTTGCTGTGGGTTAAAGCATGGAAGAAGCAGGTTTACTTCCTTTGCCAGAGACCACAGCACGCAGAGGGCATGTGGTGTCCTCCAGCAAAGCACAACAATGAACATTTAAGGGAACATTGCAAGTATTTTAATGACTTTTCCCAGCTATGTTTGTCCCTTTGCTGACCTTAGTTACGTCTGGTAGACCTGTAAAAGCAAGGACGCTCAGTGAAACCACACACGAGCAGCACGGGGCTGTTTAAGAGGGAAGGACAGGGCTGCTCTGAGGTTTCCAGAAACAAAATTGTGAAGCCAATTCAGGATTCTTTGGTTCCAGCTAAAATTTTGCATCCTAGCCAGTTCAGTGCTGTGATCACTCTGGGGAGAGAACAGGGCTCCAGGCTGGGGTGTGATGAACAGGGGCTGGAGTTATCTCTCGAGGGATTTTTTTCCAACAAGTGTCCTTGCAGCAGCAAGGCATGGCTATCTGCATCCTTGTCATGTTTTGGTGGTGCATGAAAGCTTTTCTGCCTTCCTTTTTTTCACCTCTGTTTTGTTATTCTCTGGTCCCCCCCTTACTTTAATGAGACTGTTTCCACTTGATCATTTCCCAGAAAAGAGTTGTTAAAGCAAAATCTCTCCTTGTTTTGGCAGTGCTGTGTGATCACTCCATCTGCAAGGTCATCCCTCATCAGCTGAGACATTGGGTCAACACCCTGGACCGATGTGTCTGTAGAATTTAGCACATGTTTAAACTGGAAATGAAAATTCTCCTTCTCAGGTCAAGACATACCTTATTTAATTCAGTGCTTAGTTTTCAAGGATCCAGAGAGCTCACAGAGTTTTGGAGTACTTGGATCTTGTGTCAGCTTTCGTTCTCTTTTGGCATCCAGATGTTAATATATGGATGAACCAAGCAGTGATGCTGATGAGCCCATTCCCATCCCTGAATGCATATGAGGAATGAACGAGTGTCTTGGCTGGACTGAGCACACACTCCCACTCTGTTTATGTGACTCCACGTACCTTTGAAATCGATGCGCAAATCCACATGTCACCATGATACGTCCTCAATATATTGAGCATATGTGCCTTGGGAGCTGGAAATAACAGAATCAAAGTGTAATTCAGAGCCAGCCGTTGTCGGTCCAACTTCATTTATCATCATCATTGTCCTTATCAATTGTGATTCCAACGGCGGGCTGCTGTTGGGCAGATGATGGCTCTTTTGTGGATGGTGCTGTTTGTGCGCTTGGTTGCAGCGCAGCCGTTTTGGCACAAATAACACCAACTGTGAAGTTCCTTTTTCATAATATTATTTTTCTGCTGTTCATGTTTATGGCATCTTGGAAGCGGAATGTAGTTTTGCACGTGATTTTTTTACATTGTGGAGAAGTGGTCCAAGAGTATTTGGTATTAACAAGATGTTTCTTAATGGGAAACATCTCTGTAGATACAGGCTCAAGTTTTCATAATTGCGTGTTCAGTAACTACCAGTTGTGTGCTCATTTAAGCAGATGTATCTCCACCCATTCCCTTCAGTTCGTGTTTAATAGGATGATTTGTTCAGTCGCGAGGCTTAGAGGATTTCAGTCAGCCCAACTGGCAACAAGAAATAAGGGAATAATAAATTTTGCAGAAGTTGGTGCGTGATGTGTTTAAGGTACAGGAATTACTAACTGCTTTTTCAGACTTGAGCACAGCCAAGGCTGTTACACACCAGTGCACGACTGTGTCATGCTGCAGTTGATTTCTTCCGCTGCCTCTTCCTGCGTGCGCAGACGTAGCCAAGGTCCAAGACGCACGCGATTACTCACACGATCAATGCCCCTGCCCCTTGGGGCACTTGACTGGACTAAGGAACCTTGCATGAACCCTTCTTTTTTTTGTGATTAGTTGGTGAAAACATTGACTTTGTATCTTGCACACGGTTAGTTTTGCAATAGGCTACTACTTTTATACCATTCCCTGCTCTTGAAAAGATTTGCAAGGTGTTAACCGTTCATCAGAGATTTACTATTGAATTCCGTGGTTGTTCGAAGTTCCCAGCAGCTGTTGGCTTTGAATCTTCCGGATACATATTGCAGAAACCACTCTCTTCTACAAGTAATTGTTATAGCAGGGAATATTTTGGCCCCATCTGCTTTTCAGCACTATTCGTTACAGCCTGGGTTTGTGCGTTGGTGCTCGAGCGTTTTGCCACCTGCTGATATCTCAAATACTGTTACGCACACAGGTGAGCAGAGTCCTTTAGAAATGCCTCTTGCACTCCTGTATGCATCTTAAGAGAGGAAAATTCAGTCTTTTCCTATACTATTCTTATACATCATAGCCTTCTGTTGTGTTTTTGAAAGCCAACTGTGCAATTCACATTTGGGCTGTCAATAAAGATGCCCGATGCTTTCCTGCAGTGGCTGTAGAGATTTGTTTTGAGTGCCTCTCTGGATCTCACATGGTTTGATAAACATGCTCAGTCTATCATCCCTCCCTCTCTGTTTCCTGCAGTGATAATGGATTGTAGAACCCTTAATAAGCAAATTCAGGCCAATCTATCAAATAACCAAGTTGAAAGACATCGCGTCTTTCACTCAGCAAACAGATGCAAGATATTAGGGCTTCAAGTCACAGACCTGCATGAATTTAATGGGGAGGTTCTCATCATTCCCAGGGCCTTTGCCTGGAGTTGTAAAATAAATTATCCTCATTAATTTTAATATTTCATGAAATCTCACAAAGTGACGGCTTTCTGGGCAGATTAATATAAAAGCCATAAAATTCACATGAGCCATATGTTATCTGAGCACCAAATGGGATGCCTGGGATTCTTACCATCAATATCCTTTTAAATTTGGCTTCAGCAGTGATTCATGGCATACTCATCCCTGATGAGAACCTCGATAGTGCGAGTGGCATTACTTCAATGTGCATTTGCTCTGTCCAACTGGTTATTTGACTGTTTTTTTGGAAAACCACCATACATGGAGTTTGTTGGCTGTTTCATCTGTGTAAGGTCTGCATGGTGGCACGGTACCAGCGGCATCAGGCTGATGCGTTGTGAAGTATCATTCGCTCTGGGTCAAATATCTGGGCTCAGTTTGCCAGGTGGGTGCCTTGGTGCAATCCTGAGCTCTTTGACAACTCATTTCCACGCTAGTGAGCCAGCTCAGATTGTGCATTAAATCCACCCATACTGTTTTCTCTTCCTGCTACCAGCCTCCCCAAGCTCCTCACATTTAAACAGGCCTGGCTAAAAGCAGATGAGAGTGTATCCTCTCTTGGTCCTCCTGACTCTAAAGTTAATTTGGGAAGTGTTGTACCCAGTCAGCATTATCAGGTGCTGTTTGTAAACATACAGTATTAAACACAACTATGCTTTGGATATTCCTCCAGAATCTGTACACAAGTCTTTAGAAAGGCGTCTGCCAGCTCAGTTTGGGGGTTTTCATTATTATTTTTTATTTCTTCCTTGAAAACCCTACCAGCATCAAGGCTTTGCTGTACCAGCATAATCACAGGCACCACTTGCTACCTGGCTCTGCATTTTGCTCTGCCTCTCCTCGGATGGTGCATCTGTTCATTTATCTCAGACCCATCTATCACTTCTTAGGTCTCAGCCTGTCTCACCCCAGCTAGTTTTTGGAAGGGGGATGCTGTGAGAAACCTGGACATTTTGACATGGTGGTCTCCCCTGGCATGCCAGGACACCCCCTGCAGTGCCTGCATCCTGCAGCAGTGGATCTGAGGTCCCCATACTAGCACTGGTCCCAGTGAGGCAGCTGGGATAACTTATTCCTGCCACTGGCAACAAAACAGTGGTGTGGTTTGGTTGTGTTCACTTGCTGAGGAGTTAAATCCATCCCTGGACATGGATTTGGGATCCACCCTGGACAGGGGTGTTTTGATTATAATTGTCTTAATGCACTTTTAACCTGGAGGCTATTCTGTGGCTTGCAGGATGGTTTTAAAAATCCTGTGCCACGGGCTTTCCTGTGTGCTGGGTTTTAGTACCATTAACGAGAAGCACAAAACTGTGTGTGTTTTTCTTTCTCTGTTTGCTGATACTTAACCTAACAGTCTAATGTGCTTAAAATATCCCATGTTTTTTCTAAGGCACCAATACAGTTTATTTCTTAAACAGTCAGTTTTCAGCTTTTTAGGCTGATGGTTTTTCTCTAAAAAGAAGATCTTGTGCTAAAAAAAACCAAAACCAGATATGGTTATTACTTTGGAAAGAGGGGATTAGTTGGCAACATACTTATGGTTTTGTAGAAATAAGCCATGAGGCATGAGTCCTTAGCCCAGTGGAAGTGTAGTTGCTGTAGTTGCTGTTTTGTACCCTTTTCATGCTGATTACATAGCACTGTAGATGCCCAGGGATGGTCTAAGCAGAGCCTAAGCCCTGTCTGCTGTGCAGAAGAGGAAATCAAGCCCAGTGCTCTGGATTGGCACTGTGAGGCTGTGGCCTAGACTGTCTCTTGGATACCTCTTGAGAGAAAAGTCAAAGGTCCCCGTCTAATCAAGGCAATCCAGGGGCAATTAAAAGCCTGCAGGTGTCTGTGCTGCAGAGTGGGTGTGGGCAGTGGTGAATAAAGCATTAAGAAGCAAACAGGAGAAAGGCACCGGGACCGAGGTTCAAAACAGAAAACATGTGAAGTGTATGGATAAGGGCATTAGTGCCTCATGATGCCAAACCTGCCTGAATCCCTGTGCGGCCACTCGCTGCCTCCTGGCTGGGGAGAGGGGGGTGAGAGGCCAGTGCTGGGAGGGGAGTGGGTACCCCACATTGCCATCAGTGGGAAATGAGCCTTGTCTGGGATCTCCTCATCTCCTAGCCATCCGTGTTCCCTGAGCATCCTCATCCCCTAGGTGTCTTTTCTAACCAGAAGCTGCCCCAGCAGTGGTCCTCTCTTCTCCAAGCCTTTTTTTGTCCCATTCTTGGTCTGAGATGGGAAGGCAGGAGGCAAAGAGGGGGAAGGCAAAGGCAGGGTTAGGCTTTGTGATGGTGCTGCCATGTCACTGGCCCCATGGGTTGCCCTGCTCTGGCAGGCAGCTCCCTGGAGGGAGCAGAGTTATCAGGAGGGCTGAGACACGCTCACATTTTGCCTTTGCTGCATGACAGCAGGGTATCACTTTAAATAGGTTTTCTTGATGTGTTTTCCACTCTTCACTATCCCCTTGGGATTTTGGCGTGTCTGAGGCAGGCAGAGCAGGTTTCCTAGGAGAGAGACAGTGCAGCACTGTGCCTGCTCACCCGTCTGTGTCCCCAGTGGCGTGTCACTGGCTGTCTCAGCTCCAGGCGCAACACCGTGACATCCCGCCCTGGTGTTATCCGCCTGCGGTGCTGGAAACCTCATGAGGCTGAAAGAGTGTGGGGGAAAAAAAAAGATGCAGCTCTGAAAAGGGCACAGGGGTGTTCCCGTGCCAAACCCACTGGGGCTGAGCAAGGGTTCAACTGGGACCCTGGTACAGATCCCTGCTGTGGGATGAAGATGTATGTATTGTGGGAGTGTTGGGAGGAAACTCTCCAACAAGCAGGGAGGAGAGGAGGAGGAGAAGGAGAAGCCATCCATGGGTCAGGCAGCCCTGG
Source organism: Pseudopipra pipra (assembly GCF_036250125.1). NCBI lineage: Eukaryota > Metazoa > Chordata > Aves > Passeriformes > Pipridae > Pseudopipra > Pseudopipra pipra. The sequence goes on from NC_087559.1 coordinate 7,130,832, forward strand.
CCACCCCAGAGCTGTTGGAGATTTTCATCCTTCCCCTTGTCCAGAGACACTGGTTTGGGTTTTCTGGTGGTATCACTGAGGTGGGCTCTTCCCAGCTGGCAGGATGCACAGGGGTTAATCTGAGCATCTTTCCACTCTTTCAGCAGAAGGACAGCAAGTCCTAGCAGTGTTTTGTTTTTAATATCGGTTGGCCAGTGCAAGAAAAGCAATGTCAGAAAAAACCTCTTCCAGTGACAATATGATTAATTCCTTCTTAAGGGAAAATAAAAAAAAAAAAGAGTTGGGTATTTTTTTCCCTTTTTTTGCCATTACCTAGAGATGGTCTGACAGTAAAGAAACCATGATTAATTGCACCAAAAGAAATATAATAGACACCTTTTCTTGGCACCATCTGAATTTTGTATGATTTTGCTGTTATCTCGTTGGCTCAATGCAGAAAAATTATCTCCAAGGCTGCCATAAGGGATGTTAACTTCCTTTTCCTTATTACAGATTGATCTTTGATATCTGCTTTTCTCCAGGAGCTCTTTTATTCCCACAAGTGATACAAACCTTCTGCTGTTTTCCATATATTGCACTTAAGTAGTTCAATACCTTTGGAAACCCATATGGGATCATTTAATAAAGAATCGATGATTGCCATGTTTTGAAGGTTATATGATATGAGAAGTCATATAGTGTTTTAAAAGCTGAATATATCTATGCTGTTGATTTCAGATAAACCAATATTTTTCTAATAAGGCAGAGAAATGATACCTTCTTTTTGTTGTTTATATCCTCTAGAGTGTGAATATTTTTCCGTCTGTGGTTTCCAGTTAAATGGATTTTCGGTCTCTCTGAAATTTCTGCTCAAGTCCCAGCAATATTTGCTTAAGAGTAATCAGAGTATTACCCAAATCTCTGTTCAAAGCAACAGTGACCTTAGCAGCAGTAAGCAATAATTGGATTATTTTCAGAGATGTAGGAAGATTCACTGTAATAACAAAAGAAGAAATACCAAATGATAACACCACTTCTCTGCAGCACTGTAAGCCGTGGCACTTTCCATAGGATAGTTTTAATAGCTTAGCATATTATGAATACTGAGTGAGAAAGGCAGAGGCTTGGGGAATAGATGCTGCCTTGCAGTTTGGGGTGATGCATTTGCTTATGGGGGGAGTTCTTTTATCACAGAATGATAAAGGTTGGAATAGACCTCTGGGATCTCAGAGTCCAACCATTAACGCAGCACTGCCAAGTCCAGCACTAAACCATATCCCCAAGTGCCACATCCACGTGCCTTTTTGTTGATTATTGTTATTATTATCAAAGTACTTTTGTTGGGATGTGGTGCTCTGTATGTATAAAACCTGCACCCAGGGCAGCTCTCACCTTGCCTGCATGGTGATTTTCAGTGAGAACAGGCCTCACTCTGATGGTGCAAAGGCAGAGGCCAAAACATCCTGCTTTGATATGGTGTGGGGCAGCTGAGGCTGGGACACTTAAGTGTCCTGGGTCTGTCCTGTACACAGTTTGACCCTGGGTGCAGGAGCAGCATCCCCATGGAGCACCAGGCAAATGCCAGTGAGGTTTCCTCCAGAGAGGTTGAGCTGCTGCGAAGACAAATTGGAAACCGTTTGGAAGAGCAAATCCATACCAGCCCAGTGTTGGATGAGCCTGATTGCCTCTCTTTCTGCTTTTAATTGTAATGAATTATCTGGCTCGGCACGGCAGGGTGCTGAGACTCTTGGCTGAAACTTGTGTAATTCACGTAAGTGTTTACACAAAAGCCAAGTAAATGTTAAGCTTCCTACAGATTCCAATATACATGAAGCCTTGTTTGTATTCAGTTTGGGAGACTGGTGGAAGCAAAGCAGCCCATATGGCTGTGTGTTGGAGCAGGGAACATATGTGTGGATATGAACACACGTGGACGTGTCTTTTGTGGCACTTGGGGACATGGTTTAGTGGTGGACTTGGCAGTGCTAGTTAATGGTTAGGCTCAATAATCTTAGAGGACTTTTCCAACCTAAATGATTCTATGATTCTGGGAATTGTACATGTTAAAATAAAAACTTTGACCTTTAACTTTCCCTGGAGTGGGTTTTGCAGTGACCTATCTGGTTACCTCAAAAAAAACCAGAGTTCTGTATAATTTTGGTTTATTAAGAGAAGCTCAAGGGCACAGGGGAGTTTCTGCTGCTTGACCACTAAAAAAAAGAGACTTGTGCCATCGAGGCTACCGGTGTCCTTTGAAGTCTCCCATGTGCCCACATCATGCTTCTAATTACTGCAAATGAGCCTTCTGCAGCCCAGGCTGCTGTGTAATTCTAACCAAGGCTGCTTGCCAGATGGGATCCCTCCCAGGCAAGACCTTGGCAATGTCTGTCCCCACGATGGTGACAGGGAGCAGGTCACATGAGCAGGATGAGATGTTGGTCCTGACCTGTGATGGCAGCTGGTTGTGGAGCAGAGATCCCTGAGCTTGTCTGTGCCCTGGTGCATTGAGAAGTGACCCTTGGCTATAATGCAGCATTTGGCTGTTCAGAGCACCAGGTCTCTTGGCTTCCCTTTGACCTGAGAGGAGCTGAAATTTGGGATGCTGCACATCAGCCAAGCCCTTCTTGTTGTCCTGATGGGGACAGGTTTGCTTTGAAACAGCAAAACCAAACCAGGCTGTTAGAGATTTTGCATTAAGACAATTCCCTGGGCACAGTGCAGCCAGGAGATCTCTATACCTGGATGTAATTTATTTTTAGAAAGCACGTTTAGGCGCATAATGACCTCATTACCATGCCAGTTGCAGCCCTGCCTGTTTAAGAGTATTTAATTGTTTTCATTCCCTGAGCACAGCCGTTTTAGTGCATAGGGCAGAAGCAGAAGAGGGAGGGAAGTTGTGTGACTGGAAACAATAAGGATGCTGAGGCAGAGATTGAAGCGCTTGTCTGGAAGCATCCCTGTAAGAATCCCTCCCCAAAGCATCCCAATACTCAAGGAAACTGCAGTGTTTTGGAGCCCTTTCTTCTCCCACTGCCTTCTGAGGAGTCACAATTTTTTCCTCTCTTAGGTTTTTCTGTTGAAAAAAAAAGAAATGTTCGAAAGGCAACCCAAGCTCCCCTTCATCATATGTCTGGAAGCTGGGGAGTGAGGAGAAGGATTGAGAATGTGTACACTGCCCCTTCCCAGCCACTCCCCAGGGATTTCTCTCATGCCTGCTTGCCTCCTCACTGCTCCTGTGCAAGAAAGAATGTATAAAAACAGGTAAAAGAGAGAGGAAAGGAGGAGGGGAAAAAGAAGACTTATGTTTCTCTGGCAGTGGTTTCCTAAGGAGCTGTGATTATTCAGCAGCAGTGGAAAAAAATACAGAAGATGTAAATAATCTTCAGGATTATGCTAAAGCCAAGCTTCAGTCATTTTCTTGGAAAAAAAAATGCATGAGGCCTATTCATTTAATAATGATCAACCAGAATTTCTTTAGAGCTTCTTATATTTTCATGAAAGGGATCAGTTGTCTTGAAGAGAAATGGTAATTCTGGTATCTACAAATACCCTTTGCTTGGGAAGTGTGGGGTTCAGGTTGGTGTGCTTCTGTGATTGGGCTTTTTCGTACTGTTTGCTTTTTATGATACTCATGTACATTCACGTCCATGGTTACACACTAAAAATCATCAAAAGCAAAGAGTTGGTTTATCATGAAACGGCAAACCACGGCTGTACTTTGTGGTGTAGGCTGTATCAAGATAAAAACATGACATGATTTTTAGCTTTCCCTGTGTTTATGTTCAGTGCCAGAGGTACTTCAGTGATTTTGCAAAGAGTGTATACATTGCGGTCAGGTTTTCCAAAAAAAAAAATCACAGTATCTTTCAAAATCTATACAAATCTTGCTTACCCTGCTGGGCTTAATTTTAGACTATTGAGTTTATTGTTCAAGGAGGAAAAAATGGGTTTGTTGTGTGCTGTATTTAATCAAGTGCAGCAAAAAACTTTCACAGGCATCGTTCATCTTCACAAGCCAATTTTTGTTTCCATTTTAGTTGTAGAAAAATCTTGCCCCAGTAAAATGAACTAATTTATTGTGCAGATCTGATGGCACCAAGATTACAGCTGCTGGCAGGTATCGGCTGGTTTATAGGGACACTCCCCATATGGATTTTTGTTTTTATGGGATTTCAGTGTTGAGAACTGTGTGTTTAATCACCGTAGAATTGCCAGGAGCCAAGGATTTAGGGATGCTTGGAAATAAGGGAAAGTGCATGGTGTTCCCATTGCAGCTTCCAAAATGTGAGATGTGCTGCAGAAGCCTGAGGCTGCTGGATTTCCAGCAACTGTTAGGGTTTAGGATGCTCATACGTTCTGAGACAGCTTTTATCCTTCACATCCATCCTCCCTCCTGGGAAGCTCATCCCCATGGTTAACCTGGGTGTGATCAAGCAGTTACTGCCATCAGGAGTGGAGGAGGGCTGTGGTCCCTCTCTGATCGGCTCCTGTTCCATTCCTCAAACTCTGGGTGTTTCCATGGAGCACAATGCCCGAGGTGAAGAAGGGAAATGTCCACCATAGCTTGTGGCAAGGAACCACTTGGTCCAGCAACGAAGTGTGGGGTACAGCCGGGGTTAGACTTCCCAGCAGACAAGGCTGCAGCTTCAGTGTCTGCTCTGGGGAAGCCTGTTGACTGCAACTACTGAACGTTTTCATATTTAATGAAGACTTGAAGAAACATCATGATTCACCAGTCTGGGCTCTGGTGGCCTGTGAGTAGTTCAGCATGTGCTTTGGACATGGCAGGGGTCACACGTGCAAGCAGCCAGCGAGGTGCCTGGCTGGCAGTAGCCTGAGCAACAGGCATCCTCACTTGTGTAAATTTTGGGCAGACAGGCATGAAAATGCATGTCCTGGGAGTGGTGTTAGTAAAAATATTTGGCTTTGTACCAGACAGCCCTTTGCGTGGGGGAGATGCTCTGATTTATTGGTGCAGCAGCTCATCGAGGTGGGACAGTGGAGCTCACATTGCTCGAGAACAAATCCCAGTCATCACCACCCAGAGACCTCTCTGGGGTTTGTTTCCAGCAACTTTTAATTCAAAAAACAGTTTCTGTCACTCCAGGTTCAGTGACAGGCAAAGAACTGGTTGAGGGAGAAAGATGTGATGTGTCCTAAGCTGCAGGAGGGGAGTGATGGTATTTTTCATAATTTGAAGCATTAAAACTATAATCTTCCAGTTCTGTTTCGGAGCATCTGGGCTCTCTCATACCTCTGTGGGCTCCTACAGCAATATATTCTTCTCCAGGTTCACATATGCTAGGGGTGGTGGCCTGTAAGCTATTCTGGCAATACAAAAGAAAAAAAATAAAAAATAAAAGGCTGGGAAGGGGGCAGGGAGGCGATGTGATGCCAAGTGGAACAGCTCTGTCTTACCCGCCTCGAAGAGAAATCATCGAACGCTGAAGGAGACAGGCTCCATCGCGCAGATTAATGTGCAGTGTTTGAAAGCAGCCAAAAACATTTTATACACACAAGGCGAGGCTGGAAGGAGCTGGGTGGCTCATCTCTGCAGAAGCCATTCCTTTCCCTAAGAGGGCATTAAAAAAAAAAAAAAAAGAAAAAAAGGAGAGCACAAAGGTCTCCAGGAGCACTCAGCCACTCAGGCAGTTTAATTGGCTGAATGTAGAGCTTTACAGTTGGGATTAATATGGATATTTCTTAATAATGTGTCACCTTGTCAGGAGTTTCGGGGTCAGGACTGCAAGGCTGCACAGTGCTTGCAATGAAAGTTCTTGCCTTTCCTTCTGGTTTTTATTATTACAATAGCTCCCAATAGTGCATATTGAAAGGAAGATGTTGTTAAGTTGGTTTCTTCATTTCTTCCTGTGCAACCAGTGAAAAAAGTGGAAGGGTGAAGGGAGGAATGGTCTGTAGAGGTTGGCAGTGGTGGCTACATCGTGGGTTGGCTCACGGGTCCAGGCTGGCATTGACGTGCACACCAGGACATGCAGCATATCAGCGTAAACATGGAGAGCTCAAACCTAAGCAAATCCCACCAGAAAGCAAATAAAAGAAGTGATTTAGCAGTGCTGGAGGTCGTTTAAAAGGACCTAAGACCATTAGCATTTTTACAAGCATTTTTCGACTGGTCTTACTGCCTTTTATCTCTGTGGGTCTCCTCTGAGTGACCACCAGCACGGGGATGCCTGCAGGGAGGACGCTGCTCCCCTGTGCCCCACTCCCAGCCACCTGGGGGATGTCTGCTGCCATTGTTGAGGGTTATTTTGCTGCTTCTGTTTCTCTGCTTTTTTCCTTCTTTTTCTCACCTTCTCTCCCCTCCCCTCCTGGTAGTTTCAGAGGGGGTTCTGGGAAGCCCACCTCCTTGATCAGCACACGTAATTGCCACCAGCCCTAATGGGATACACTCAGAAGAAGGTTTCTCTAATTTCCCTGTGCTCCTGCCTGCCCTTGCCCCTCTCCAGGAGTGATTGCCTCTACAGCTTTATAATCAACATCTCTCCCAGTGCAGAGAGGTTCCTGTGCCTGGAGCCACCACAGAGAGATGAGGCTGAAGCTTTCCCCACTCTCTGTAAAGCCATTAGCGGCACAACAGCGAGCAGCAAGTGCACAGCTGATAAAAGTCTCAGTGAGGCGCTTGCTCCTATAATGATTGTCTTTCATGCATAGATAATTTTGATAGAGTTGGACTTCCGAAGCCCACTGTCATCGGGGTGGAGCGAGCTGACCTGTTAATCGTAAGAGGAATTAATGGGAATTACAGCTGGTGGAGGCTCCCTCTCTGAAGAGCTGGTTCGGGGCATAGCACTGGAGGGGAATTTAAAAACCAAGCAGTGTGTGTTGTCCTTGGAGCAGCTGCAGATAAAGTGGCAGCGAGTCAGTTCCCAGGGGAGAAGGGAGGTGTGGAGGAGATAAACTCCAGGAGCACAAACACCAGATTAACAGCCTAATTCTGAGCATGAGCACACATGCATTTTCATTGCATCCACTTGGTAATTAATGCAGACTTTTAATTTAACCAAGAGGGAGACCAGAGCCACCAGGAGTTGCAGCCTTTCTGGTGTTTTGTCTGTACCCAAAGAAGACCCAGGTGAGATGTCCTGCATTACCCCTCTTGATGGTGCTCCTGTGGTGTAAGTTGTTTTAGCACTTATGACTTGAAGTGAGCTGAAATTCAAAGGATCCCTGCTGATGCTTTACCCTACCTGAGGTCCTGGCTACCTCCAGATATTATCAAACAGCTACTAGATACTCTACCAAGCATTTCCTTTGAGTTTTTTTTTTAGAGTAAGTTTCCTTTAAAATGCCATATATCCGTGTAGCCTGCAGAGACTAAAAGAATAGCTTATCTCATCCATACAGAAGACCCATAAAGTCTTAAAATATGCTTTATACTGGTGCTTTTCAAAGGAAGGGCTGATTGCCTGGTCTTAAATATCCAAAATGTGGTCCCTGCGTGCCTGAGCATATGTACACAAGAGCTGTCTGATGAATAGTCAGAGACGCTGCCCAGACAGACTGTCCTTAAGAATTTATGAAGAATAGCACAGCAAATTGCATTGAAATGCTGTTGTCACTGTGCATTCCAAATGCACATATCCACGGTGTGGAGGAAAGGACAGCAGTTAGTCCTGTTAATAATGAGCATGTTGCTCATGATGATAGAATGGTTTCTTCTGTAGCAGTAAAAGGAAGGTAAATAGCATTTGGTCGGTTCCATGTGTGCATTTCAGGAGTTTTTAAAAGTCTTTTTACCAGTTTGGGGACTAATTGATAGGGAGGAGGGGCAGGTTTTCTGCAGAACTAGCAACAGGCTTGTACTTTGGAAAACATGAAGTTGTCTTCTTCGAGGGCACCTGGAGAGAGAAGCCCTGAACAAAGGTGATGTCCTTCCCCAGCACAGGCACTGGTGGGACCTTGGGCACCATTGGGCTGTGGCAGCCAAGGAGGAGTTTTTCTGTCCACGTTGGCTCTCTCCAGCAGCAGTGGGATTCTCCATTTCCCCACTGAGCAGCAATGGTCCTGCCAGTGCATGGGGAACAGCATGACCAGAGAGGGGGGACTGGTCTGCAAAGAAAGGGCTGTTTCATGAGCAGATGAGCAGGAGCTGAGTGTCCTGAGTAGCAGCAGCAGTGCTGTGGATGGTGCTCTCCTATGGCAGAAGCCAGCAACGTGAGTTGGGACCCGAAACCCACAGTCTGAGCACGTTGGAAAGGAAACAGGGACACAACCTTTACCTGAAGTTCTATCACATGATTGCAAATGAGAGTGTGAAAACCCCTATGCAGAATACATGTTCAGGAATGGGGGAGCACCTCTCTTAAATAATTAATTTTGTGACCTTCAGGATGTCATTTAAGGATTTAAGACCAGGAAAGAAAGTACATTGCACTGCTCTCTTCTGTTGCTATCCCTGGCTCAGCTGAGGCTGAGGTTGGCACTGGGTGGCACGTGGGTGGCTCTAGCTCTTTGTTGTGGGGAAGCTCAGAAGGTCTCTGTTTTCTGTCCCATGTCCAGTGATGAGGTGCTACTGCTCACCTACTGAACTACCCAGGTTAAATAGCGAAGCAAGGAAAGCTCAGACATGCAGAGGAGGGTGGGGAGAATGTATTTTGGATATTCTGTCAGTCAGCTTGACACTAATTGGTTGCAGTAAGTAATCGTTCTCCATGTAAATTAGACTCCAATTTCCTCTGTAGTCTGTCTGTTTGCTGTGTGGGCTTCGGTCTCTAATTAGGCTCTCACGTGGCAAACCTGGTTTGTAAGCTGCTTTTGTTCCTGGAGAGCCAGGCTCAGCCCTCCCTGAGGCTGCCTGCGCTCTTCGAGCCCCGCTCCCAAGTGGGATGGTTCTTAGATCAACACTGCCAAGGTCTAAATTCTTCTTCTAATGTATGTTTTGATTATTTCTATATTTAAAGCTTGCAGCAGTGGAGGGGGCTAGAATGTAAAGGGGGTTCTTGAGCTTACAATGGGAATACTCCTCAAAAGCGCTTCCTCTGTGTCCCTTGAAGCCCTGCTCACTCCTCCATGAATAGACCTCATTGAATTGCTAGCCTGTGCGAGGGCTGGGGCAGTTTGCCCACATCTGGATCCTGCTGCCTGTCCACCGGGACACCTGGAGCGCAGACCACTGGCTCCCCCCTCACTAGGGGTAGCTGTGTGTGTGCATTCAGAGCTCACCCAGACGCCAGCCCACGCCCTGGAGCTGCTCCAGGGTTGCACATCTGTAACCGAGTGCAGGAATGTGCTGTTGCACGAGAGGCTTTTATCCCTGACTGTCTGTTGTTTGCGGATGAAGGCAGGATTCCAGGTTGCTGCCTGCAGCAGGCAGCTGCCCGTGGTGTAGCCCTTTGCTTTCTGACCCACTGCCAGCAGACCCAGTGTAGCCCGAGTGTCAAGAGTGAGCATCGTGGCCACGCATCTAGATTTGTGTGTACAGAGGAAGACGTGTCCTACAGTCCATGTCTGCACCAGGCTGAAAAAAGAAAGCAAACCATATGTTTTGGCCGGCCAGGCTGTTTGCCAGCAGCGCTTTACGATTCAGTAGTTACCTTTGGGAAATTCAGTATAACTTTAGGAACCATGTGCTGACTGTTTCTGCAAACCTCCTCCATACGTGTTACAGTCCTGCCCCAGATGTGACAGCGGTACCAGCAGGCGTTCTGACACATACTGGTTTTATTGGCATCCTGATGTTTACCTTACTGACTTTTGATCCGGTGATATAGGCAGAGAGTTGCCTGCTTTCTTCAGCGCTCTCACACAGCTGTGGTATTCTCCAAGTAGGTAGATAAGAAACTTTTTTTGGGGAGAAAGAGCGAAGCAAATTGTGAGAGGTTTGTGGTTTTTTTTGTTATTGCTTCTCTTCATGTGATTTATATACTGGCAAGGTAACTTTGCTTTCATACCACTAGTCAAAATTGGAAGGGATGTTGGCTCTGCAAAGAGCTACATTTGGGTAAAGGGACAGGATTGGATCAGGGCTTAAGATTTTCACCAATAAGCTAAAACTGCGGTGGGCGTCGCTCCGCCAGCCGGGGCAGCCGGCGGGGACCTGCCCTCCCCAGATGACCGCAGCCGCTGCCGGGGCGCAAGGCAGGCACTGCACTGCCTGCCCGGGCACTGCCATCCCCGGAGGATGCCCCACGCTGCGTCCTGCCCGTCCTTCCCTCTGCCCTCGCCCGTTACAGGGGGGTTTTCCAGCGTGTGAATGCCTGTTTAGCCGGGGTAAGTAATCGCGCCCGATTTATAGCATCTGAAAGTATAAGCCGCTTTAATGCTGTACAAATGTTTGCATTAGGAAATGATTTTCTTTTTCAGCCCTGATTGCTGCCTGCCTTTGCAAGCGCTGGTTCTCGGTGCAGGCAGAGCCCAGGGGCAGGCAGGGGCTGCCGGGGGCCAGGCACACCCCCGCCATTCCCCCAGTAGCTGGCATGTGCTGTATCTTCTGCTAATATCTGGACACAGGAGAACTTTTCCTTGATGCAAACATGACTTCTGTCACCAGCCCCTGAGCTGCTCCTGCTTTTTCACTCTATTGAAAAACCCCTGAAGAGTAAAACCCTGCGGGAGGCTGGAGCTTATCTTCAGCTCCGGGTTTCCAAACGTGCTGTGTGTCTTCTCAGCTGTTGCAAGGATTTGTGTGGAATGACAAAATGCGAATTTTGTACCTTTGGCAGCTGTGTTAAATGCAGGATAAAGGGGTATTTTTAACTTTGAGATGTTGGATTTCTTATGCCTTTGTTAGCATGAATTCAGGAGAAAAAGTCCAATTTTCTTTCAGGCAAAACAAAGGCTTCTTTTGAAGGAAACAAAGTCTTTTAAGTACTTAATCAACTTGCTGAATTCAACTGCTTTAGGATAATTTAGGAATTAAACAGAAGGAGGCTGTGTTAGTAACAAACCATGGTTGTGGTTGGAAACAAGGGTTTATTCCTGCTGGAGAGGCAGAGGAGCTCACAGTCTGTGGATGTCTGCTCTGGGCAGAGCTCCTGGGGCTGTTCGCTGTGCAGGGGGGTTTAACAGCATCCTCTGTTTGCCTTTGTTTAGGCAGTGCAAATTATTTGTGTGCTTTAGGATTCCTTCCCTCTTCCAGCAGATGTTTTATCTGTGCAACTGGTGAAGTAATTAGAGAGAGAGACGTGGCAGTGGTGTGCAAACACGCCTTGGGGGGGGTAGAGAGATTCCAGAGTCCATCCCCTGGGGGCAGCTGGCTGAGGAGCACAGTCGGCACAAGATACCTAAACCAAAATTAATATGGCCCAAAATATTTGACTTTATTTCTGCAATGGGGTTGTTCTCCCCACTGCCAAAAACAGGGAGGGGCTGCATCCCAGGGCAGAAAACCGTGCTGCTGCTTACAATGAATTTCTCTGAACATGCAGATCATTCACTTGGGATTTTTGCAGTGGCGGCTGGGGATGATTAAATGTTCAGTCTGTGGGAAATTACCAGGAGATTTGAGTGTTTTCCTCAGTGGCTTTGGCACCAGCAATGGGGTGACATGGGAAGCTCCCCCTGCATGGATCAGGCTGTCTGTAGGTTTTGAAGGCTCCAGTTGCACGAGAATGTTTTTGCTCTGCTACCATTTAAATAATGGCAGCAACATGCTGCTTCCTCTAATGATCTTGATTAAGTTATTGGTTATTTCCTTAATTAGCTACTTCATCTACTTATACCTTAAATGAGTCTGTTTGTTCATCCAGAGGAGGGGGGAAAAAAGTTCCTGTTTTTTCTCTTTTAAAAGGTTTTTTTTTCCTCTCCAGAAGGCAGCTGTCATCTTAAGTCAGTAAGGGAGCTCAGGTGAGCTGGCTTCCCCAGTGCTGCTGCGTCAGGGTTCTGGTGGTGGCTGGCAGTGGAAATATGCTGGCATCTGTGGCTCTGACTCCCAGAGATGGGTGTTGATGCTTCCCGTGGGCTGGCTCTCCTGGCAGCAGTGAATTTGAAATGAGAGAATATAGATGTTTGTTTTTTCCTAGCATCAGTGTTATGCAAACAAAGTAAGTTGCAGTGGTCTTCTGAAAGCTCTCTTCACATGTATCAACTGACCTGGGACTGGGGTGGTATCTCAGGGGCAGTTCTGAACAGGATAATGCTTCCTTCAATCCCCAGAGGCCTTTAAATTTCCCATGCATTAGCACGTGGCACTGTGTTGACCACCCAGTGTCTCTCCACAACACTTCAAAAGCAGCCTCTCCAGCTGGCACCAGTTCTTCACCAGTATTCCCCACGCACCATCATTTGCTGCCTTTTTTCCTGATTCTCAAAGAGGCTCAAATGTTTCTCTTTGGAGAATCCTTGTGATACACGTGGCAGCAGCCCCGTGCCTCATACCAACCTATTTGTTCCTTCTTTTGTAGTGTTTATTACTCTTAATGATATTCCCCTTACTCTTAATGATATTCCCCTCCTCAGCCTTGACTTCACACCCTCCCCAGCACAGAACTCGCTGAAACACGTATTGCGTAATGAGCCTGCTTCCATATATAAATCGGGGAGACAGAAGCTGGGACTCTCCCAGCTAAAATGGAACTAAATGCTTGCCCTCCAGTTACATTGTAGCACCCGTGCCAAAAAATTATGTATTTGGGAGGAATTACCAAAAGTTCTGACGTACGCAAGCTTTAGTCCATTGAGTCGCTTACATTTTTAGCACTTTGGCATGAATTTGGGCTGTACGGCTTCGCTCTCTCAGAGGAAATGTTTCCCATGGCCCAGAGCATCGCCCTGCAACGCAGAACCACAGGCAGTAGCACAAACGTGTCTCCAGCACCAGTGCTCGCTCCAGCCGGGACGTGCTTGGATGGCAGCACTCGAAATCCCACGTGTCACATTTGGCAGCATGCACAAACCCCAAACCCGGTGCTGCCAGCCCTGGCTGACTCTCAGTGCTCAGCGTTATTCTTGTGCTCTGGGGTATCCCAGGGGGATTGCAGCTCTCAGTTTGGTTTGCAAAATAGCTGAGGGTTGGTGGGAAGGACTCAAATACATCAATTCTAGTGGCCCAGAAAACAATGTCCTAGTATTTCCATATCACGAGGCCTGAATGATTGTCATGACATTGCAAATGCAGCTGTGGTGGATCTTGTGGTCAGCTGTGCTTTGCACACCAGGGGTGAGCGTCACCAATGTAGCAATGCCTCTGGGTGATTTGTGTTCCCTTCCACGTCTGTCCTGTATTGCTTGTGTAACCTCAGACAAATCATGGACATCCTCCAAGTTGCAGATGGAGGGAAGCAGCAGAGTTCCTGTTGCAGCTGTTCAGGAGTTGGTGCCAGAGCAGAGCCAGCCCCAGGGTGGTACTCAAGAATGCCCATATCTGGACAGTACCTGCAGTGAACCCCTGTTGTGGCCAGGACCTCCAAATGCAATGAAAAAAGACAATAAAAACAGACAAATAACTGCACTCAAGAAGAAAGAATATTGTTGGCTTGACCCCTCTGCTTTTCTTTCTCTGCTGATCCTGGGAGGAGGTAGCTGAGAGGAAATATTTGCTCTGACAGGGTTTGACCTTTCTTTACATTCCTTGGAAATCTGTGTTTGGATTTTGCCCTGTCGGTGTTGGTTTATGCAGTAATGTTTCCAGCAGCTCGATCGCATGGGTGCAGTTCCAACTCTTGGTATTTTGTGCAAAGATAAAAAAGAAAAAAAGATGGGCCTGAGTAATGAGGTGGCTATTTAATCACAGCAGAACTTGCAGGAAAATGTGCATTAAATATTTATGGGATGGTATTCATTAACATTTTCCCTCTGTTGGCACTGGACAGTGCAAGAAAGTTGTCGAGAGAATTGGAGTCTGTGTTACACAGCCACAGACCTGGAAAGGGCTGCAGCAGGGGAAAGGCATGAACGCTGGCTTTGTTACCCGATGAGTCCCTTGTAGCTGGCATTGCATTTGGAGTTGCAGCAGTAAGCAGGATTTCAGTACTTTCACTTACAGTTCTCAGAATGCTCACAGTAAATATTTTAGGTGTGATTTTTCCAGCTGCCACGTCTGATGTGAGTGCAAGTGGCTGACACCGAACCCCTGGTTCACAGGCAGGCAATTAGAGAGATAAGCCTAAGTGACTTCATGTGTCTCCTTTTTAGATTGCTCTGGTCTGAGTTGCTGTAAAGGACTGGGATTAGCAGAGATTGAGTTCTCAGGGCTCTGGAAACCGGCTGGGACTGGGGGCCTCCTCCAGCATGAGCTGTAGGTACCAAGTTACAGAGTGAGTTATTCAAGGGCGTGAAATGATGCCAGGAAGATTAGAACTGATTATAAAATGGTATTAATGCTTTCTTCATTAACAGCATAGAAAGTATCAAATTACTCTGGTGATGACAAATGTAAGAAACACTTTCAATTTATAAGTGAAGGTATTTAAATGGTTGAAATGTGTTTATTTGCTGACCATTGCATTCTCAGATAAAGGATTGTGGTAAGGTGTGTTAGACTTCCCACAGCATTAATGGGAGGTCTGAAGCAGTAGCAGTCTGACGGATTGAACATTCCTGTGAGATGACACAGGCTCATGCATCATATTTTAGGATACCTCGTTCTAGACCAGTACCGTAAGCCCAAGACTGGTCTCGGGCTCGTACCAAAAGCAGCTTGGTTGCACAGGTCTGCCATATATGGGCTTTGGGGCTGAAGGCCTGAGATGCTGGCCCTGTCCAGCCACAGCAAGTGACATGCCCAGCTCAGGCTGTGCCCTTGGGCATTTCCCTTGGGGGAGCCTAAGTTCTTCTTGGTATTACTGTCACCAGGAGACTGCTTAGTCCTATTTCTTGACAAGTGTATAAAAGGGACATGTACAGAGAGAGAGCTACCTCCTTTACCTGAGTGCCTGTTGGATAAAATAAATGCTAATCTTGACTAATTAGCTAATAGACTCGCTGCGGATGTCTCTGCAATCCATTTATGTACTTGAAACCCCCATTAATTTCCACTGGCACCACACAGCAGAGCAGCAAGTGAAAGGTTTGACTGTGCCGTGCTCTTTGCTCTCTGATATGTTTCCCCCATCCTTTGCATGAGAAAGGAGGCGGCTGATCCCCATGGCAGTCACGACATCGGTGTGGTTTGTGCCAGGCGTGCAGCACAGAGGGCTTCTCACTGCGCCTCAGCCTCTGGTCTGTCTTGTTTTTCACTTTGCATGAAGCGATGCCTTGTAGCACTCCAGTAGATTGCTTTGGTTAACTTGCTGCTGACTTTTCGGCTGCCTAACTGGTCGTTCAGGAAACATTCAGCCGCCTGTTTGCAGTTACTCCTGAGCTCTCCACCCAGCCTGGGCTTCTTTCTTTCATGAGGAGTTAAGTTTCCTCGATATAAACATTTACTGCTCTCCAAGCTTGTCCTTATTTGTTGTCTTCATACTCGCATTTTCTTAAGCACTGCAGGAAACAGTCACTTGCTTGAAGAGCTTGGAGCTCACACCTCCAAACATCTTCACAGCAGACACTTTCTGAGTGTCTAACACCCACTAAAAATCACTGGGAACTGAATCCTTAACTACTGCCAAAATATGCAGATACCCTGAGGATCTGACTTCTTCCCTTGACCATCTCTGTTAAACTGAGGGATAGCAGGAAGGAAGCGAGAAGAGCATTCCCTCCTGGAGCGTGAGCACCAGAAATGATTCAGAATTAGTCTGGATCTAAGCCACAGCATATTTTTGCAGTTTAGGTCCTGTAGCCTGTCACATCAGCAGCTTTGCAACCCCTGTGCTGGCTGGGGATGTTGATCCAGCCTGTAAAACTGGTGTCTAGGGGTGAGGGTGGTGGAGGAACACAGTTATAGCTGCATACAATTTTTCTGTGCTATATGCTCACTGCCGACTTTGTTGTTGTGTTTCAAGGGAAGGTAGCTTAGAGATGCTTCAGAGAACAACATTGGACACATACTCATCCGAGGAGGATGGTTGAATATGCCCCCCATAAATGATTTTTGTCATGTTTTGCCATTTTCTGTAGAACGGCTCATCTCTGAGGCTTCAGAAAGTTGAGTATGGCAGGTTTGCCTCAGCATAGAGGAGACAAGGTTTTGTTCAAAGTCACATGCAAAATCATAGTTGACATCAAATCTAAACCCAATTTCATGTCCGTTCTGTAAGCACATGGTGCTGCTTGCTCAGGTGGAGGTGGAGGCTGGGAAAGCAGATAAGTGCTCTGCTCTGTGTCTTATGTGGAATGAAAACTACCAAAGTCAAAACTTTTGTCACGGCAGAGATGTTCAGAGTACAGCAAGTGTCAAATCCTTGGCCATGGTTTGTGCTGGTGTGTGCAGCAGGCGCTCAGGGAGGGGAAGGCAGCTGTTGAGCTGCGATTGCTGCTTATTACACTAATTACAATAGTCTCGCCGGTACCGTGAGCTTCCCTTCTCCTTCCCCCATCTGTCGGGTTGGCAATCCATGGTTGCTCATCTTTTTGAGATACGTCGGAAGTGCTTAGTACCACAAGGAGCCCGGACGGCGCTCCCGCTCTGCCTTCCCTCAGGGGAATGATCACAGCTTGTACAGAGAAGGAATTGTGGGGGTTGAGCTGCTTGCCCTGAATTAAGGCCATGGAAAGGGGAGATGTTGCCCTGACTCTGCAACTCCACATTTCTAAAGCTCTCGGCCGGGTGAACCACCCTAATCTGGAGCATCCCAACTTGTTTGGGATGGAGGGAAGAGGACAATTCCCAGCACTTATGTTGTTGCCTTTTTTCCTCTGTATTTTGTTTTTTGCTCTGTACCAGTGTAACCAGTCTAACTACTGGTCAAAGCAATCCCCTGCAGTCTGGGCATGTCACTGGAAGGTTCCCAGCTTTAACCCATCCACTGCTTTCCTCACCTCTCTGCTGCAGGAGCCTGGCTGACCTGCCTTTGGTGTGCCCACTGTCAGCGGCCAAGCTGACCCCCAACCTGCTGTTCTTTTGTTGTAAGGAGACACTATGAGTTAAATGCTCAGCAGAAAGAAAGCATGGCTCCTTTGGATGCCCACCTGTTTTTTATTTCCCTGGGGAGGGGTTACACCCAGGGCGCTTGCTTTGGAGAACAGCCCACTCCAAAGCAGCCTGCAAAATTCTTCCTGAGCCACGAAACAATGAGACTCACTAAGTCTCTAGCAGCAATAATTGCTTCTAAAAAAGGCTGATGTATTTAGTCTGCTTATGTTTAGCAAACATATTTGCTTCGCCCTTTGAAGATAATGCTGCATGCAGCACAGCATGGCAGGGAAAAAAAGAGGAAGAAGTGGACTGTGTTTTTAGCACATTTACTGAGCAGTGGCTGGTGGGAGCCATAGTATTCAGTAATGCCTGTTAATTGCCAACAGTTGGGTTTGTCCACCCCCTGTGGTGCTTGAGCTGTGGGCAGAATGCCCTTGTGGAGTTGTACAAGCTGGCAGTGCCATGGCTGAGGCTCTGGCTGGTGGAAGGGAGCAGTAACCTAGCACAGTGATTCTAGTCTGTCTGCAAGTGTGGGGCCTGGCTGGGAACATCTGCAAGTCATGCCTTGGTGTGGCTATGATGGAAGCAAGCATCCTTACAGGATGGCTTTGACCCTTGCCTAGGACTGTTATCAGGCGTGTGGGTCTGAGTCTGGCACAGTGAGGAGGGATGCTCCTGTGATACTGCCTGCATTGGACCCATCCCAGGGAGTAGGGACAGTCTGGGACTGTGCAGAGGAGGGAACCCGTGCTGGAGTCAGGGGCCACGCTTCTGGCCAGCCCTCTCCTGATACGATCTTAATCCCTCCCTGCAGGTCCTGATCCCCCCTGTTCCTAGAACCGACTGTATAGTTGCATCTCCCCGTAGATGACGACAAGATAAAAGCCTGGCCGTGTTTTACAACGAGAGAAGCAGGTTTAGAGGATGACAGGTTACAGGAGAAAGGGATGCAGGTTTCCAGCTGCACGTTCCCGCCGGCGTGGCCGCCTTTGATGAGGGCTGTGATTGATGCTGTGTTTGGAGCAGGCAGCCATCAGCCAGCGACGCGCTGACCTTTCCCTGACGGGCTGAGCGGCTCTAATGATCTTGATGGAGCTGGCGATTTGTATATTGGGTTTGATGTACAAGGCTTGACACGGCATGGAGGAATGGGACTGGAGTATGACTGACAGCCCATTCCCATTAAGGATGGTGAGGCACAGGCTGTTCTCTAGTGATTCCTTTCAGTGAGAATGCTTTTGATGAATTAGATTATAACAGAGAAGTTTTGATGTTAAATATTTTCCTTTTAATAGCTTCTAAGCAGTTAAAAACAGATGAGAATGAAGTAACTTGCAGGCCAGAAGGCTTATCACTAAAAAGGCTGTCTAAATTATACACTTAATATTTAGTGAATTATTTTAACCTAACTTTAATGTTCAGTCCTTAGGCAGATAAAACAATGCAGTAGTTTGCATCTAGGATTCTTTTTTTTCTGTATAAAAAGCTGTATAAAATTTCAAACCCTGGACTTCTTGCAGGCAACATTAAAACCTTTTAATTTCCATGAGTTGAGCTGTGTATAAATCACACCCTGGTTGGCACATCTCGTGGGTGCTTGTGGCAAGAGTAATGAATTTCATGGTTTGTTATGAGCTACTAAAACCAACACAAACACAGAAAGCCCGTTGTAATCTCAGCATATCATTCAAGGAAGCAATTTATTCCTAAGTATGAACAAATGTCAAGCCACGAAAACAAGTTGTTCTTACTAATTAAAACAAAGGGAAGAATAGCAAACATCTCTTGTCATGTGTGTGTAGTGCCAGCCTGTCTGGGGGACACTGGAGCTCCATCCAGCTTCAACCAGTGGCACAGCCAGGCTGGGAACCTCGCCATCGCTTAGGACGGGATGACCCTCTCTGTGCATTCCAGGGTGAGCACTGGGCCATGGTCCTAAGAGAGCTGGCACTGGGAGACCACCTAAGCTTAAATTGAGATGTCACTTTTCATAATTTTACTGGGTTTTTTATGTTTTGGGGCTTTTTTTAAGGTTAGCCTGATTGTAGAAGTCTTGTAGTGGGTAGAGTTTGGGGTGGACCAAAACAGCACATGCCAGTCCATCTAATGTCATCCAGGTCTACTTCTTGATACAAAAACCTATTTGGGCATCTTTCTTCCCACTTAGCAGTTGCGAGGTGAAGAGCCGGCTGCATTCCTGACCATGTCTGACCCCCCCGTGTCTGCAGATACACTGGGAAATTTAAGACTTGAAAAAGGCTTGATGACATCGTGAAAGCCCCTTTTTGTCTGTGACCCAAAGTGCGGGGTTTCCTCCCTGACACGTTACAAGGGAATTGGCTGGGTCCAAAAATGTGCTGGATTTACCACCTCCCTGTGCATTTAACACAGTTTGGGTGAAAGCAGCAAACAGGTCTTTTTCCTTAGCTGGCAAAGGGCAGGCAGCTGTGTCTCCTGGGTGGGAGCAGAAACAAGGCCACCTCAAACCTTTGGTGGTTTCAGGGGAGTTTGGCTGGAGGTTTGTGCAGCTCCAGGGCCTGCTTGCGGCACCCAACTGGGTGCAGGGTCTCATGTGGTGTTGGCCAGGGCAAGGGAAGCAGGAAAAATCCTGCCTGCAGCCAGGAAAGAGATTTGCACAGTGTGGTTTAAGGAGGTAAAAACCAGACTTGTGTTATTCATCCAGAACACTGTGCTGGCTCAAGACTCACCTCTGAGCATGGAGATGGTCGAGGCCCCTGGTCTTGGGGGATGCACATCTTTGATGGTGGGACCAGGCAGCGCATGGCTAGTGCAGAAGGGAGCTCAGTGACTGAAGACAAGAAATCCTTAGGACATAACCACTGACCCGAAACACCCTGTTAGACAGGTTTGAAGCCAAAAAATAAAATAAAAATCATCTGATGTGACAGCAACCCTGACAGTGTCAGGCAGCAAGAAGGGCGGCAGCAAGGGAGTCCTGAGCTGCTGCCAAGGCACATGTCAATGCAGACTTGCAGGGTTAGTTGGTTATCCTGGAAATACATCTTCTATTTTGTGTAAATGGAAAATTAATTCGTTGCTGATCAAAGGTTTAGATCTTTGGAAAGCATACCACCAGATAAGCTGAAGATTTATGCGTTTCTTTTGTAACATATTTTCAGTGAGCACGTTATTGTTTGTGGAAAGGCCCCAAGAAAAATATGTGATTACAAAAATAACTGTGTTGAGTTTATTTAGCTTAAATTATGATAGTGCTTTAATGAGGCTTTTGTAGACATCATTAAAGGACACTATTAAAAAGTCTTCAGATGAGAAGCCTATCAGGCTAGCAAAGGGAAGAAAACCACAGGAACAGCCGGGTTGTTTTTCACATTCGGTTACAAATGTGATTTCAACATATAAAAGTAAAAAACGTAGTAGTGTTGAGTTAAAGCTGGAGGCTATGAAAGCCTTACCGTGTTAAGCTCTATAAAGCTTCTTGCATTAAGGTGATTAAAAAAAATGAGAGAGAAAGAGATACAGCGATTGATGAAATGCCATCGTTGGTGTGCTCCGTGTGTCACGCCAGGGCATGTAGCCCTTGGGTAGAGACAGTCGGTGGGTGAGGATCCTTTTGGGGTGCCTTGACATGGAGGGGATGGGGGTGCAAGGCAGTGATGCTCAGAAGCATCAGCGCAGTGCGCTGAGTCTTCTGAGACACCATCCCTGTGTTTGTGTGGTTCAGGGCTTCCAGAGGACATGGACAGCACAGGCTGAGCTCACAGCCACAGCCTCGTTGTCCAGCTCTGGCTGTGCACTGGAGGGTGCCAGCCAGGGCTGGGCCTGTTGTGCTGGGAGAATTGGTAGGAAATACAGAAAATTGCCTCTAAAATCAGCCGCAGTGCGTATGGGCTGTACTTCCCCTTCTGCATCAGCTGCTGCTGGGCTCGATGGTGTTTTAAAAACTAAATTCCTCCTTGCAAACTGACAGCACAGATCTCTACCCATGGCTCTGCCAAAAATGAGTGGAAGGCAGCAGCAGTGACAGCAGGAGGAGCGGGACTGTTTTGGTCGGTCTCAGGCAGCAGCCACATGAAGGTACAAATGGCAGCCCTGAGGAAAAGTGGAGGAGGCCAAGTTTTGGGATTAATGATCTGCATCTGATGTTGGTCTCTCTGCCCCTCCCTTCATCCTATTTTTCTTTGAGATAAGACACCCCTGGTTCTGGCATTGAAAGATGTGGGGAGGGTCTGCTGCCTTGCTCAAAGAGAATAAAGAAAAAAGAGAGCTCAACCTCATTTAAAGTCATGACCTGTATTTCATAACTCGAGTTCTCCAAGGAGCTTTTCCCATACCTTGGGCATATCCCTATGTGTCTCCTGAAGAGCCAGGCATTTGGCTGGGAGGAGTGGGGCTGTACCCTGCCACGTAGGGTCATCTCCCTTCCCTGCTTACTAAGAGCTTTTTGCAGTCCCCTTGCCTTTCCCATCCAGTGTTTGCAAAGCTGCCTTGTCCAGCCTCTCATTCTTCTGCTTATCACTGCCTTATGCCCAGCGACCACACTGGGCTCATCCTGTCCTGGCACTGGGGCGGGAGCTCTGGCTCTGCAAATTACAGGGGTGAGTGTGGGAACGGAGGGGAAAAAAACCACTGTGGGTATCCAATTCTGCATTTCTGTGGTCAGAAAGAGCAATGGGAAAGTAATCTGTTATTGTGCCTGTTGCTGTGAGCCAGGACGGGCTCAGTGTGGGGAGAGGGACCTGCCATCCCTCTCATCCCAGACAGGCTGGTGGTGTGTGCAGTGCAGGGGACAGTCTTCGTCCCCATGGGCAGCATTTTGGGGCAGCAGAAGCTGGAGCCTCTGTGACATCCCAAGGTAGCAGTGCTGTGCAGTGCCCTGGCACGCCGCAGCAGAGGATGTTCACTAAATAATTCAGAAAGGCAACTTGATCTGACATTCATCAGGTTAGTAGCCCGGTGACCTTGAGGGCACCAGTCTGCTGTCGCCGTGTGTGGCCGTGCTGTGCAACCCATTGTCATCAGGAGAGTCAACATTGTCACATGGAGCCCTATTGATTGACAGGCAATCAATACACCAAGGTTATAAAATGCAGCATTTATGAAATGTGGGCTCTTACAATAATTTGTTAAATTATCTGTAGGGATGAGTTGTGCAAATGGCAGAAAGTTTAAAGTTGACTGGGTTTGGCTCTTTCTCATTAAAACTAGCAACAAAGGGAAGAAAGATGGTGCTACATTTACAAGCAGAGCTGACCATCTGACACCTCTGCACTGAAGCAGGGGCTTTCTGCTCCTGATCTTTCTTTATTTCAGTAGCTTTTTACTCTGGGTCATTCGCTTCGTTGCTGGCAGTTGTCAGCATCCGTCCTTGTAATGGTGCGAGTCCTTCACGTGACCTTTGATAATGTGCTCCACCAGCTCAGTATTCTCCTTGTTGCTTAATGAAACACCCATTCCACCTGCATAATGTGCAGAATCCGTCAAGAAATCTTGTGTGCCTTCTGGAGCCATTCCAACACATGACCTTTTCACAAGCCTTGCAGTAGGTAACAGTATAATGGAGCAATTGCCAACGAACCAGCAGCTTTCAAAGCAGGAAGGGCTCATTTCCATTTCCCTAAGACAGTTGTGTGTCCAAAGGTGGCAGCTTCTAATCTGATTTCTTGTCTCAGAAGAGCCTGTTTGTTGGATTTTGTGGATATTTAGATTTGCAAGTACTGGAAGCAAGAAGTCTGCCAGGAGCAATGACGATCATGCGTGCTGTTTGGAGACACAAAGCTCTTCTGCTCACAACTATTCATGCAGCTGAGGTGTTATAAGCATTGGTCTTGCTAATCTTTTACTTCAGCTCATGATTCTCACTCCCATTTTATCTTTGTGGATCAGCTTAAAAGTTTGCAGTTGCTGGTGTGATCCCTTTCTTGGGGTGATCAGTTGGCCAAGAAAGCCGAGCAGAACTCAGCGTTAGGATGCTTGGCTGTGTGGGGGTGACACTGCGACACACCCTGGGGTGGGATCATGTCAGGCTGGTGTGGAGCGATGGAAGCTGCTGGAAGTTGTTACACAGAGCACATTGTACAAGAAATGGGGTCGAACACTCAGGCTCGTGCTCTGCCAGCCTTTCCCCAAGTCCGAGGCCGGGTGGTGGTCGTGCTCCAACAGCACTCGGAGCACTAAGAGACACTTTGCTCCGAAGTGTTTGTAGCTAAAGGGCCTTTGCTCCTTGAAAGATAATGCAGATAAAGACATTTTACTCATGTGTTCAGTGAAAATTAGTGCCTACAGGACCTGCTGTATGGAGCAGTTCTTGTGCCAGTTGCAGCCCTTAGTCACTGCTGCGTACTTTTAGCAATACCTTTCCAGGGAACAAGGGTAATTTCTGCTCTACAGCTTTTCTGCTCAACATTACCATTTTATAAGCAGGCTTCTTTATTTGCTTTTGCCCAATTCAGTTTTGTCTCATTTCCTTTGTATTGTAATTAACATGTTCTGAGTTTAAGAGGAAAAATAAATCATCTTGGGGCCATGGCATGTTAACCGTAGAGAGAGGCAAGCTGACAGCCTGCCTGCAGTGCCAGTTCAAGCTGGAATGGGCAGAATGGGCCAGTTTAGGAAGCTAAAGGATACAGGGGAATTTTTCCTACAAGTTCTGTTGCTCTGAGGAGTTGGAGGAGACCATCCTTGGTGCTGCAGCCATCTCCAGCAGAAGCCTTTTCTCCATGAAAGGAAAGCCTTTCCTGGCTGGATGCAGTAACAGGGTCAGTGCTCAGCTCTTGGACTTGCAGTGCAGATTTAATTTAAATGGGGGGAAAAAAAAGAGGGAAAAAAATTAGTAATAATAAAAGGAACTGTAAGTGCTCAACTATTTAATCAATGCCCCTGAATATTTTATTTTGCCTGAAGTTCTCTGAGCCAGTTCAGATCTCTGCACATTCTTGGTTTGTCCCACTTGGCTGAGTAATTTGGGGAGGCTCTGAGTGGGAGCTGGGCTTTTTTGTCCCAGCTGAAGATCTCGCCCCTGAGATTTTTGAGTGTAATTCCATGTAATGAAACCTAATTTATGAGCCTGAGAAATAATATTTAAGGCATTTGAGGCTGCAGAAAGACTCACAGCTGTAGTTTCTGCATCCTTCTGTGTTCTGTAACCATAGCTAATATTGCCAAAATCAAGGGCTCTGAAATCTGGAGTTATCCAAAAGATTGGCATTTCCTGGCTCCTGTGTCTCTTAGTGTCCATTCACCTGGCTGGCATCCCTAGCCCTTGTCAGCCCTAGCTGACATCTTCATGCCCTTTGTTATCCCAAGGTTGGCAGTTCACAGCCTCTTGTCTGGGACTGCTACCCAGAGCTCCATCTGCATTTCAGTCTCCATCTCAATCTGCAGTTTGCAACTCCAGCTATCTGGACCAGATGGATTCCTCACCAAGAAGCACTGTGCGTTGGGCAAGTTTTATTTGCTTTCGGTGGGTTTTTTTTGGGTCTACAGAAACTAGGTTTTTGAATATCACTCACTTTTTGCAAATGCAAAAGCTGAGAAGTACACTCTCATCCAGTTGACTTGAATTAGAGAGTCATTTGTGACCACCGAATTCCCAAGCAATGGACTTCAAGAGCAGCAGAAGAGATTTGGCAGCGTAGCTCCTTCCCTGCATTTTCTTTTCTAAGGGGAGGGAAACACAGGGGAAAGAGGCTTCAGCATTCCCGTTGAGATAGTGTATTCCTGGGGCTCGCAGTATTCACCTGAGACACACATAAAAGGTGTGAATCGTTCATCTGTCGCGGCCATATGAAAGAAAATGTATTAAAATATGCAGTGACCAAAATGCCACGCTAATAACTCGTATTTCCCAGAATATTTAGCCCTGCTGGTGCACAAACATGCTGCGTCTAAAAACCAGTAGGGAATCATAGCAAACGACTGCAGAAAATAATTAAGAGGGCATTGAAAGCCAGGAGAAAAATGATACGTTGCTCGGAGCCAGCGGATCATTGCGTTAATGGCCCGTGTACCTAAGAAACGGTGCCTGAAGTTTGACAGCAAGTCGAGGTTCGGTCAGCATCAAATGAGATGATAGTTGGGGGAAAGATAATTAGCGTCTTCACACCATTCAATTTGGGCTGTTGGTGCGGAGCCAACTCTTTGAAACACGCACACGCAAGCCAGTGAGGAGGATTGTTGTGGGTTTTTTTCCCTGTCCCTTTGCCTAAGCAGCCTACAGGATTTATTGATTTGGAAGAGCGGGCTGATTTCCATGTAAATAAACGGGCGGGTGGCCGGGGCCGCGGCGCGCGGTCCGGGTGGGATGCGGTGACTTTGGCTTGCTGACATCATTGCTCATTAACATGCAGGAGAGGAGAGCAATGCAACAGCAGAGCCCCGCGCCGCTCCCGCGCCGCCAATTATTCTCCACGGGCTGCATCGCTCCTCGTTAATGCCTTGCGCTCGGCGAGCAAATTGGACATCCTCTTGCCACCTCCAAGGGTCATTTAGTGAAAGGCAGGCTGGAGGGGGGGAGCTGCTGGATTCGTTTGGATTGGGAGCAGAGAGGGGGGCACCCTCCGGAGCTGGATTTCAGAGCGAGGCAATTGAAGCAAAAGCTTAAGACGCGCGGGGCAGGAATGGCACGTTTTTCCACGGCAGGTTTCCTCTGGAGACGTGCCGCGGTCGGTTCGTGCCTCCTCTGAAAGGCTCCGACAGAACCCCGTCTGGCGGCAGGCGCTGGCGGTGGGCTGTGCCGGGGAGCTCGGGATGCTTTATGGCACTGCGGTGCTCCCGCTGGTCCTGGGAGCAGCCCACCAGCCCAGAGCCAAACGGGCACAGCTAGGACAGCTCGGAAACCCGACGGATTCTCTCCCCCTGCACTGTCATTGTCAGTGGGAACAGGTAAGGAAAACTGCCTTTAGCCAGCGACTTCAAAGTTGTGAATTTTTAGGAGGGATAGAAAGTAGAACGGAGGAGGAGGAGGAATAAGCAGCATTCCATGGATGCACGCAGCTGCGTGCTAACTTTGCTCGGTGTGCTGGTGGTGATGAGCTGCGAGGGGCTGCGCTGTTTCTCCAGCCTTTGCTGTTCTCTGTGTTTATTGATGTAAAAGGTTAATTGTTAAATTGCATTTCTGCAGCTGCAGGACATCAGGGAGAAGCGCCAATGCCGCTGCGATGGACTTTGTGTTTTAAAAATAATCAGGAAGGCTCAGCTGGCTCTAATAGGAAATAAAAAAATCCTCCTCTCTCGGTGTTAATTGTATTGCTCTAGTAAATGCAGCTCCTGGAAGCCTGTGTTCTCTGCATGTTTTTTGAGCAGACTATGCAGGCTGGGGCTGTGAATGAGGACGTTGCTGTTCAGATGTTTATTGTGGTGGGTTTGCCTTCCTCAGGATGGAAAGTTTTAAAGTAATAATCTTTCTGCTCTCTTCCTTGTTCATGCCAGAATGCCGAACTATAAACCAACCTAGAACTGCAACCCGGGGGTTACGTTTTGCAGTGGAATCTTTTCAAGTCCAATTTCCTTTTCTTTCCTTGTCCCTTGAAGGAACATTTTAAGCAGATGTGACACAGACGTGACCTGTGACCGTAGAAAGATTTTAATCCAGTTACTCTTTGTTTTCTAGTCATGATTGCTTGGCGTTGCTAAACACGGATTGAATCTTTTCAAGCCGTTGAGGATTAGCGCTGGACAGAAAAATGCCAAAATAATTATTCTCACTAGATGCAGTGTCATCCTTTCAGTTTTAGCTCTCTTATCTTGTAACTTATCTGACTTATTTTCATTCAGTGATTATTTCGCCTACTGTGGGAGCACTTACACGTCTCGCATCACTGCGTTGTGTTTATGAGTGTGCCAGCTTGAGCCTGTGATAAAGATTTGTGAAGTAAAACTATCTGCAGCTAACAAGATTATATTTTGATTCCGTGTTTTAATCTCCTCCCGTTGTGTGTTTTCTGACAGCCAGACTCAGCTTAGCAGAATGACCCAGCCTTACGCACTTGCTGTTGGCAGCCTGGCTCAGGCTTAGCCGGCACAGGCACGGATCAGGCTGGCAGTGTTTGCTTTCGCAAGCAGGTCGATATTGCCTGTCTCAAGGGACACTGTCTAAGCCTTAACTTTTGAATTAATGACAATTTTTAGCCTAGCTCATCCTGCTTCTGAGCATTTTGCCTATCCAGCCAGTTTTTTTCCTTTAGGACATAGTGCCCGGGAGAAGCTGGGATTGCAGCGTGTTTACAGCTTCCCATGGTTTCTGCTTGTCATGCTGCAAATCCAAACTGATGAAGGCCCTTAAAATAGCACGTACAGCCCCGGGGCAGGTCGCTGGGAACCTGCTTAGCTTAGCCCATCTGGATAGATGGGCTACAAGCCTGGAATGGGATGGGGGAAAGAGAGGGGCAGGAAGATAAATACTGCCTGTGGAGAGCCCAGGGTTATGCAAACTTGAGAAGACAGTGAGGATCCACATGCTGAACAGAGACAGACTTCTCAATAGAGAGATGGGTTTGGATGCAGGGGGAGAGCCCAAATTTTGCTAGAACCCCAGGCTTGGAGAGAATTTTCTTCGTTTAATTAAGAACAAAGCAGAAAGAACCCCCATCTCTGCATCTTGTTAGGCAGAAAAGCCACCCAATGGTATAAGTAAAATCTGACAAGATAACCCTTGGGGTAGGACAGGACTTTGTCACGCAGACCCACACTGGCTCTTGGATGTGGAGCCCAGAGAGAGAGTTTGGCAGGGTCCTGCTGTGCCTATTCCCCTGCTACCTCCCCTTCCCCATCCCCATCAGCCAGGGAACCCATTGGTCTCTGGGGTCCTTTGAGTTGAGGTTATCCTGCCATGGGGGACACCAAATCCCTCTCCTGGATCTGCCCATTCTGTACCTACTTCTTCCTTTCCAAATCACGAGATTGTTTTCAGCATTGTTTGCCCACCAGCTTCAGGGTTTACTACCGCTGTTGTTGAGCCTGTTCTTCTCTTCAGCTTGGAAACTAGTGGTTTGCATTTCTCCGTGACTGGGGAAAAATACGTGGTTGTTATTGTTTCTGTATGCTAAGAGCTGGACCTTTAAGGGGGAAAAAAAAACCCTAATATAAATATGCTGAGAGTAGTGGTAAGCCTGTGTGCTGGCAGGCTGCCTCTGTCGAGTTGGATGTGACAGAGCAGCCTGTTGGATGTCTTTTCTCCTGGTAGCGTGGCTGGGCAACAGGCTGGGGCTCACTGCAGCTTCTTTTGCCTCTTTTCTTTTACCCACTTGCTTGATCTGCAGCTCACATGGGTGTGTAGCACTTAGCCCACGTCTGTCTAGTCTCTGTTATGAAAAAAAAAATACTGAGTCTTCTGCAAAATGTCCTGAGAGCTCCAAGTAGAGAGTTCTTCTGAGAGCTGCTGAGTTATTAATATCCATTAATTTAACCATCTCATCTTTATGCATCAGAATTTTCATGGTTCGTGTCAGGGGTTGCAGCTCATGGGAGCAGCCTGGCAGTGTGGTTCAGGTCAGGAGGGTGTTTAAACACTCTGGGGCTCTTACCCAGCTCATGAGGAGAAACTGGAGCCCGAGCAGGGACCAGTTTTCACTGCAGAGCACTGAGGTACACCTGGGCTCCCCAAAACACCCTGTGATGCGCCCCAGATCCCTCCCTGTGAATTAGCCACAGGTTAGAAAGGTTGGTCGTGCTTGAATTCATGCTGGGGTGTTGCTGCGAGATCTGGCCACAGTTTGGGGCTGTGGTTCTGTGACTCCTTGTTTGCCTAAGAGGGAACCAAGGCAGGCTAGATGAGGAATTTGGGGTTTTGTGCATTGTGTTGTGTTCTGTCCTAATTTCTTGGTCACCTCTGGTGTGCTGATGGTTGTTGACTGCCATGTAGTGCCTCAGACCACAGACAGCAGAATTGGAAGAAGCCTGGAGGCTGCCCTGGGCTGCGCCATGGGAAAGTAATGGTTTGGTGACAGGGCAGTGGGGACCCATGGGCAGATGTTCCACCCATTTCTCAAATGGATGGACCTCATTCACCATGAAGGCAGAGCAACTGGAAAATTCTCAGAGACTGCCTTTGCTCTGATTTGGCTTCAACTGGCAATACTGGGGATGGTTCTTTTTTTCTTTTTCTTAATTAAGCAAGAATAGTTTTTGCAATGGTAAAGAATGAGTTTTAAAAATAAAATTAGTCTCCAGCCTGAGACCAAGCATGGACAACATCCATAGGGGAGAATTTTTCCAAGAGTGGAAATGAGGTTTGTCATAAAAGCTTCAGTGTCATCCTGGATGCCTTCCCAACTGCTGCTATTGGCACTGCAGAGGTCAAGGAGGAACTAAAAATAAAACAACACTGGAAAGTTGGGTTGCCTTGAGCAAATCGAGTGGGTAGAGAAGATGGATAGGGAAGGTGGAGAAGAATCTGACTTGCAACTCCTCCATCCTCTCAGTGTTTCCCCACCTACTGTGGATCTTTACAGAGATGGGTGGCTATACGTGCTTCCCTATGGCCATAGGTGTGTGGGGGACTTCCATCTGTAGGATGCAACCAGTTTGATTGCTGGATTATTTCTCTCTTCCTTGGTTTCCTGGCATTGCTGTTCTGCCTGCTCTGTTGCTGCTACCTGATGTTGATCTTTCAAGCCAGCTGTTCCCACAGCATGTTGTGTCAAGTCACTGTTGGCCTCCCTTGGCTGTCCTTGCAGGCCACCAAGGGCACCTTGTCCTCAGACTTTGAATTGCTGCTCCTGTAGGTGCCCGTGTCTAATTCACTCCTCCTCCTGCACCCCAGCTGGGCGGGTAAAAGCTTTCGCTAAGCTTCCTTTTCAACCCAGGCAGCACAAAGTCTTTGCAGTTCATTCCCACTGATAGTTGGGGGTTTTTTTTCAGCTGAAGTGACTGGAAGAGCTGGGAAGCTGCAGAAATTTTTTTATCCAGAGAGACTCTGCTTTGTCACTGAGGTCCGTGGGACCTGTGGCCATGGGCAGCAGATGCTGGGGGCTACTGGGAGAATTTGGTTCAAAATACAGTGTTACAGATGTTGGAGAAAGAGTCAGAAATTCAGCCTAAATTCTGTTTTGAACACAAAAGCTCAAAGGCTCCTCTGATGGAGCTGACGTTCAGGGATTTGGTGGGGAAGCCGTGGCTGGATGGTGCCTGTATTGAAGAAGAGCTGCTGAACTCTGCCTATGGCAGTGAAGGACTATGTTAATTTTTCCATTTAGGTAAATGTTTGCCCTGCCTGTGGGGTCTGTGTAGCTGAAGCTCACTCGGAATGGGAAGATGCCTCATTAGCTCTCAAATGAGGGGAGGAGGTAACAGACAGGGGGATATTAAGATGCCCTTGTTAGGAGACTCAGGGGTCACATGAGCTGCCCCAAATCCTCAGCCTCTCCCTTTTCCGAGAAATCTTGTGATTTTTGATTTACTGACTGGCTGACCCAAAAGCCTCATTGCAATCAGAATGATGGCACGAGGCTGGAAAGAAATCAGACTGCTGTGTGTCTTAAGCCAAATGGGAAGGGAATTGCCCATCTACATTTACACACCCCGTCCTAGCCTGAGCTGACAATTGCTTTTTGAGGGATTCCAGATCTTGCATGTTAATGTGTGCACAAATGCATGCAAATCCTATCTTAGGGAGCACAGCAGAAGCATTGCATGGCCCGGCAAGGCCATGGCATTCTTGCTTCTTGCTTTGTCTGGAGACTGAGCTGCTCCCTGATACAGCCCATTTATTTCCATCCCAGAAGAAACAAGTGAGAAGCAGAGATAAGCAGGGCTGGTGGGTGATAAGGGCTGTTTACCGAGTTCCTCCTTTGTCCAAGAGGAATTTTTACATTTCTGCCACAATTTTAAACTCTGCCTTCATTCTTGCTGTTGTCAGGAAGGGGTTGAGCTCTTGTGCTGCCCTTCCTCGGAATATCTGCGGGTCCCAGCCCGGGCAGGCTTTGCCTTGGTGCTGTTTGCTGCCCTAGGTTCTCCATGCCCACTCACCAAGCTGGAAGAAAAGAGCCCTGCAGCAAGGAGCTTTTCCTACAGGCAGGGGTGTGCTGCCCTCACAACCCCAGGGAGTTCTGTCCTGCCTGTGCCAGCCCAGACCCCAAAACACGCAGGCTATTTACTGGGAGAAGTCAGCGTACACAGCTCTTTTACTGGAGCTACATGCTGTTTGCAAGGACCCCCTTTGCCTTGGCTTCAGGCTGTCCCCCATCCCTGTTACCCAGCTTTTTAGCTCTGTTTCTGCTTTCCCAGTTTGGAGTCTGCAGGTTTTTCACAGCAGGGAGACCTTATCTCTCTTCAGAAAGCTGGGGTCATGCTCACAGCTCTCTCCAGAGCCTCTTGCACAGCATTAGTGTTTTCAGTGTGGTTTAGCTTATTGTTGGTGCCATCGCTGTGATGAAAGGGCTGTGGGAGACTCCAGAGGTGGCAGAGGCTGTGCTTTGCTAACCACGGCGCACAAGGGACTGCCTCATCCCAGAGACCTCAGGGGTCAATTGGGTTCACATAGAGCTGTATGTGGGTGGACCCAGGCTGGAAGCATGCTTCTGCATCCCAAGTGAGAGGGACTTGGGAGCCAGGTTCTCTGATTGATGTGTTGGGTCCTGTTTGCTTCAGATTTCCTGTTCTCATCCGTAGAGAGAAAAGGCCTGATGGTGGATCTATTTGCAGTGTCCCCCTGCACCAGTGTGTGGGTGGGGATATGACTGGGGATGGGGGTTAGAGCCTCCTCTGAGAGAGGACTGGCCACTGTGCCAAGAGCAGCACGTAAAAGCAGCCAATGCAAAATAAAGCACATCCATCTTGTAACTTCATCACATGAAGCGCTGGCCTTGAGGAGAAGAAATTTTTCAGTCTGTTTTTGAGCCATTGCTGCTTTGTACCATGTGAAGTCAATTCAAGGCAGGCTCCTTTCCAGCTAAATCTGACACCAGGAAATGTTCTTTTTCTCCCCATTTGCTTCCCGCCGTCCTGGCCCCGCTACAGGACAGCTCTGTGTGCAGCTCCGTGCCGAGCAGCCCTGCCGATGCTCCCCAGTCCGTGCCTCCTGCAGCAGCCTGGCTGTTGGCTGGCTCCTGCTCTTCTTTCCTCCCTTCTTTCCTGCTTAACAGCTCCTTTATTTACCCTCCATGCCTAAAGCCAGTCGTGCTGTCAGCTCTCTTTGCTTCGTTGGGAAACACAACTTAATTGGTTTCTCCTCACCCGCTCTCAGCTCCTGGAATGAAGTGATGCTTCAGGATGTCCCCAGCTTTCAGTAACACGTCTGACATATCTCCAGCCTTTTGTCTTCTCTGCTGTTGGAGATCTTTCTGAGTCACTTCCCTGAGACAAGCTTGCAGACCTTTCTCTGGGATGAGAGCAGGATGGAAAGGCACAAGAACGAAGCTGGGATTTCCAGACAGTGATTGGCGTTAATTTATCTGTGCTTAAAGAACACCTGCCCACGTTCTTCTCGAGTTGTGTGAGGTTGCACAGGCAGCAGAAGTTGCTATTGCTGAAGCTTTGGTGGTGGTGAGGTAAGGCTTGTGTCTGGCCAGAGCCAAGCTAATGGGTTTCCCTTTGCAGGAGGTGCCACCCCACCTGGGCTGCAGGGCCCTGTCTGTGGTAACGTGTGTGGCACACTGAGCATCTCCAGGCTTTGTTGCTCATCCCGCGTTAATAACTAACGAGCTGTTGCTGATGGGAGCAGGCAGGCTGCCAGCCAAGGCTCTGCTCCTCTCCAACACCCACCAGCTCTCCTCTGTGGTATCAGCACCCACAGCACATTGTCACTCTGGTCACTGCACGCGCGGTTGGGTGCTGACACGTGCATCGTCTCACTTTGTGCCACTCCGCTGTGAGCGGGGGGGGGGAAATACTGTTTTTTTTCAATTTCATCTCACATTTGAAATGTACATTTTTATATTAAATTTTTACTACAGGGAATTATTTTTAATTATAGTGAGCTGGAAGAGGATAAAATAAAGTTGAGTAAGTGAGACATATGTGAAGAAGTCATGGAAACCTGATCATAGAAGTGGAAAGACACTCATAGGACACTGGGTATTGTTCCCATGAAACAACATATCCTAATGTAAAGAAAATTGTAATTAAAGCTGTTAATCTTCTGCTTTTAATGAGGGGAAAGGAAGGGAACTGAATATCTCAAAGGCAAGATCTTGAATTTTGTACAGTTTGCCCAGGGAGGGTGACAGAACCCTCATGTCTGGAAATGATCGAGTTTTAATGGTGCAAAGTTGTCCTGGCTTGGGGACATCACTGCTGAGTAGACAGGCTACCTGTGTCATTTTCATCCTTTGTTTTTCTGACCACAGAAGCCACTCACCAGCAATACCCCCTTGCCTGGGATGCAAGAGGGAGGGTGGGGTAAATCAGCTTCCTGACCCGGTTCTGAAGCTCCTGGCTGAATGTGGAGTGAGCTGTGGGATGGTGGTGGGAATGAATGACCTCTGGGGTCTACTTGATCATACATCTCACCTATTCACTTTTTGACACTGTTATTTCAAGTCCTGATTTATCTCGTTTATTAAAAGCCAAGACCTCTGATACTCTCCTGCCATCTCTCATCTCCTGGACAGGATGTGTCTAGACGGGAAGAAGGCAGAAACCTGCACGCTGGCTTTTTCCACTTAGGAGTGCTTATGCTCCCAGCATTGCCACTATCCAAGCATGGACTGTTGGG
Source organism: Pseudopipra pipra (assembly GCF_036250125.1). Lineage (NCBI taxonomy): Eukaryota > Metazoa > Chordata > Aves > Passeriformes > Pipridae > Pseudopipra > Pseudopipra pipra. Next base: position 7,164,356 of record NC_087559.1, read on the forward strand.
TTTGTCCCCCTTTGGAGCTAGTGATCGATGTCCTGAAAGTTAAAATTTGGCTAAGGAGTCCTAAACTCCATTAGAATAACTATCTCTAATGCCAAATCTGGGGCTCTGGAGATATGAATTATTCTTAACATCTTGTTACCTATTGAACTGCTTCTTAATCATATACTGAAATGAGATGGAAACAGCAATGAGAGCAGTGGCTTTGCTGAGGCAGAGCGCCCTTCCACGGTAGCTGATTAATTAAAGTATTCACATGAAATGGTACCTTGATTATTTTTTAAGGAAACAGCCAGAGGCGATGCCAAGACTCTCCGACTGGACGCAAACCAGACGCTGGGGTGTGTGGGGGTCGCTGTGTGGTTTAGATCTGATGAAAGGCAGGAAATGGGAAAATCTGGCAAATCTCCCTGGCTTGACTTAACGGAGCCTCTTGACTTTTGCTGGAGCGCGTTTTTTGTGCTGTAATGGCCAAATGGAAATTTAGACTTGAAGCTGGATCCGAGTGCTGGTATGCTTAGCTGGCTTGTACACAGTGGTGAAAAAGAAGGAAAGGTGTTTGAAAATTCCAGCCCCTGGATTTAACTGTTGCTTCCCTCTGAATTCCTTTGTTTTACGTTAGAGTAGAGAAACCTGCAATGGCAGCGTTAACTTTTCCCTTGCTTTTTGTGTGGTACCTTATTATTTCTGAGATGTCTCCCTCCTGCTACCCAAGTGAAATCTTATCTCATTCCTCAGAAGTCAGTGGCGCTTCATTAGTGCAAATTAATTCAGAATCCTGTGTGGTTGCTTTAAAATAGACACCATTGACCCAGCCTGTGGAAGAGCATTGAGTTTTCAGAAATAGAAGCCAATTTATCAGCATTCCCTTTAACCTCTTTTTCTTTGTCGGGGAATGTTTTCAACCAGGTTTGTCCTTCGCTGTTACCCTGGTGAAGGGGTGTGATGATTAGAGGGATGGAACACCTGTCCTATGAGGAGAGGCTGAGACAACTGGGATTGTTCAGCCTTAAGAAGAGAAGGCTGGGGTGACCTTATTAGTACCTTATCAGCCTTTTAGTACTTGAAGGGGGCCTACAGGAAGGCTAGAGAGGGACTTTTTACAAGAGCATGTAGTGATAGGACAAGGGGGAATGGATTTAAACTGAAACAGAGTAGATTTAGATTGGATATTAGGAAGAAATTCTTTACTGTGGGAGTGGTGAGGCCCTGGCACGGGTTGCCCATAGAACTTGTGGATGCCCCATGCCTGTAAGTGTTCAAGGCCAGACTGGATGGAGCTCTGAGCACCCTGGTCTAGTGGAAGGTGTCTCTGCCCATGGAAGGGAGTGTTGGATCTAGATGATCTCTAAGGTTCCTTCTGACCCAGACCATTCTGTGATTCTGTGTTGTCCTTGCAGCCCTGCAGATAAATGCTCAGATTCAAGCCTGTGAAGAAAATCTCACAGACCACAAGCTGCAGGAACAGCAGCCCCTTAAAAGAAGTGTTAAGAATAAGTGATATTTGCAGTGAACTAATCTAATGTCTGTTAAATTGCAACCTGTGGGCTGTTCTTTCATTTCTTCTTGTGCTTTCCTCCCTATTCTGCTGAGCTGCAGCAAGTGCTGCTGAGCAGGGTGGTTAAGATTCCATTGTAGTGTGACTGTGGTTTTTGTAACCTCCCTTAATTTAATTTAGCTTTATATGTTCAGACTATAATCAATTTTTATGCTACTTTAATAAGCAAATTTATGCTATCAGCATGCTAAAGGGACTTGTCATTCACAGCTTCCCAGTCAATCAACCATTTTCCGTATTAGTGAAGTGCTCAGCTGTCCTAAATTCAGTAACAACTCTGCAATTACAGCTGGCATGTCAACCTGAACCAGGCGTGTGCATGGCCCTTGCCTGTGCTGGCCCCTGGAAATGCTCCTCGTGGTGCAGTAAAGGGGACAAGCAATTGCATATCCCAAAACATTGGGCAGTCTGACTCAGCTGGATTGCCAAGTGTTGTTACAGCAAGCATGGACTTTTATTTCCTCCCTGTAAGAGACAAATCCTGCATTTGGAAATGCCTGAGCATAAGAAAGGGTTGAGTTTAGTCTCTGCAGGCCAGTGACTGGCAGGAATCGCTTTGCTTTCTTATTTAAAGTGCAGCTCACTGAGGCATCTCCTTTTTTTCCTCTCCCCTCCTCTTGCAGGAAGATTTGCCTTCACTGTAAGTGCTCCCAGGAAGAGCACATCGTAACAGTTATGCCTCTGGAGATGGAGAAGACGGTCACGAAGCTCATGTTTGACTTCCAGAGGAATTCCACTTCTGACGACGACTCAGGCTGTGCCTTGGAGGAGTACGCGTGGGTCCCGCCCGGCCTGAAGCCCGAGCAGGTAACGATGACACCACCCAGTTACCAGAGAATAATTGTTCTAATATGTTCTTTGGAGATAGTTTTCCTGATTTTTCTTCTAGGGGCACAGGCATGTGGCTGTTTCTGGTGCACTAGAGAGACTTGCAGAGACAGATGTGGTCTGAATGCACAAATGGAGCAAAATACACATGTGATCCTTGCAAGGACCTGTGGTTTTCTGCATCTGTAGATGTAATTGGCAACTGAGAGAGGGGAAACAGAATACTTCCAGGGTGGGATTTGTTGTGGTTGTGCAAGGGAAAAGATACAGACATATCTACTTATGTTTCATTGGGAAAAAATGATGGGACTCCAGTGTTCCCCAGGGACTCAGTGCTTGTGTTCTGCCCTCCTGGATTGCTCTGCGGTAAGTCCAGGACAGACAGTCAAAGCTGGTAGATTACTCTGAAAAATGAGCCAAAGGCTTTGTGGTTTGGGTTTTTCAAGCATGATGTTTGTGCTTTACTGGAAGGAATAGCTCAAATAAAGCTCAAGTCTCTCGATGCAGGAATTGAGCAGGATGGATTAGACCTCAGCGTGCTGTCTGTGTGGAACAGGCATTGATTCTATTCCTTCCAGTGTACATGATTCCTTTGGTTTTTATGCTAGTCTTCTATGTGTACAACTCAGAACTTAATTTGCAGAGGAGATTGCAAAATGAGCTTAGCCTTGATAATTGCTATGGCAATCATTTTAAATTGTGTAAGGAGGCTGGGAGAGGGTGGAAAGCTTTCATTCTTACTGTTGTAGTTGCTGTCCTTAAATACTGTGTTTTCATGAGCTTTTATTCAGACCGGCTTAGGCATTTCCTGAAATATTTTGGCACTACCCGTAGGCTGTAAATATTATCTGTCTGATTAGAGAAAATCCAGTTGTTTGGTGGTTTGGGGTTTTTTTTCTCGTCTTTATAAGCCTTGCTCAGCCTTAGCTTGAAACTCCACAGCACCGTGTGTTTCATTTGGTGCCATCCAACCGTGCAAATCAGGCAGCAGCCTTGTTTTCTGTCACCTTCCTTATGTTAGAGGCTCCTTTTGTGCCTCCCAGGAGGCACAAGACGTGGTGCGTGGACAAGTGCAGATGGTCCTGAACTAGCTCTGCTGGTCCTTCATGCTGTGGGGACCTGAACCAGTTGAGTTTGAGGAGTCCTGTTGAAGGATCAGACCCAAGGTGGTGCCACCTGCTCTCTGCACTGTTTTCTGTCCAGGCGTGACAGTGGCTTCTGGAGCCCAAGCTGGCCCATGCTCCTGTTGTTTTGAGTGGAAATACAGGTATTTAGTGACAGGAGGCACCTGACCAGGTAGATATGGTGTCTAATAAGTACAGCATGGCATGGACAGCGATTGAAACCCACTTTGAGCATGGTGGTGACATATTCCAGAAGACCTGTGTGCTTCTTTGATACTTCAGGTGCTCTTTAAGAGCTCCTGTGCTATCAGGGAGTTTGGGATGCTCAAGAGAAAATAGAAATCCATTAGCTCTATCAGTAGCTACTGACATCTCATGCATTACCCAGGTTAATGTACTTTTAGGTTCTTCCAGCATCTATTTCTTGCAGAAGTCACAGTGCTCCTCAATACGAACACTCGTTTTCTCATTATGCTCCTCGGTCTGCATTACTGGGCCTCTTAGCAGATTTGCCACTTCAGGCCTGTCTCTAATCACCATGGAGATGAAGAGCAGCCGTAAGCGAAGCCAGAGACAGGCACTGAAATCCGTCCAGCAGAGCTCATTCACCAGCCCTTCCATGAGTTTTCATATGTGAGATGAGCCACTAAGGAGACAAAAGCGAGGTGTGACTTCCCTGGGCTGTGCAAGAGCCAGGTGTGACTTCTCTGGGCTATGCAAGAGCCACACTGCAGGGCTGGGATTTGTCCCTTGGTGAAGAGCAGCACCCTGAATTTCATAGAATCGTAGAATGGTTTGGGTTGGAAAGGACCTTTAAAGGATCATCTGGTTCCAACCCTCCCTGCCATGAGCAGGGATGCCACCCACTAGATCAGGTTGCTCAAAGCCACATCCAGCCTGGCCTTCAGCACTTCCAGGGATACAGAATTTCTCCAGGAGTTATCATGTGGCTGGGGTATCACAGGGCTGGGAGTGTCCCAGTGTGCAGGAAGGGTCATTTGCCTCCTGAGGGGTAGGAGATACCTCTGCAGTGACTCTCTGGAGCTGTGCAAGGCTGCAGACAGACCCGTGGCTTTTTGGTCAGTGAGTCAGGTGTGTGCATGTGATGTGGAGCCCCTGCAATGCTATGTCTGCCATGGAACAGCTGGTGGGCTCCACTCTGGCTGAGGACGCTGATGTCAGTCTGGGCTGAAAATACAGATTAGCAGGCAGAGAATTCTGCCTTCTGCTGTTTCACTGTCGTATTTTTTTGACGTGAAACAGATGAAATGAAACAACTTTTTCTGCAATATTCTACTTTATTAAAACCTCTACACAGCATATGAGCTGGGGAGGTAAGTGTTCCCCTGAAAGACTAATGCAGTTTTCTTATTATACTTGGACGACAGCCTTCCTACCTCACTATTCTTGGGAGACAGTGTTCACATCTCACTCAACGCAGCAATTTACAGGATTTCAGCAGGAAGGAGTTGGCCTGCAAACATGACATCGGTTTTTGGCAGTATCCACAGGTCATTTCAGAATTTGGAGAGTCCCTTCAATCCAAAGCTTAAATTATTAAGTGTCATCTAGAGGGGAATTGACTCAAATCTATAAGGTTTTACTGGGTTCCTGGATACTAATTCAGGCATCAGCTGGTCTGTGGTACCTGTCAGCTAGTCAAAATTTTGTTGGTTACTCAGTGCCCACTACTGAAGAGAAAAAAAAGCATTGGTCCAGTGTTCACAGATATTGATCCAGACATTGCAATGAGGAGTGGAGCTGGAAGTTGACCCTTATATTATGAGTCATCAGTGTGTAAGATTACAAAGTCCTTTACTCAAAAGCCATATATATTATATATTTCTAAATATGTTCATAACACAGGGATTAAGACAGCAATATAAAAAAATTATAATACCACTGCATTAAGGTAGGATAAAAATTCATCTGGAAAAGCAGCTAAAACATATGCCATTGCTGCTCAAGAAGAGGGATATAAACTGGAAGGACACTGGAAGTACTATTTCATTGAGGAGACTAGAAGAGCTTGTTTTGTCCAGCCTAACAAATTGAAGGATTATGATCACTCCCTGTGCATTAAAGGAGGAAGAGCAGTTACTCAAGCTCCAACTTTGGCACAAGAAAATAGATATAAATGGGCTCCAAATGCATTCAGGCAGGAAATTGGAAGAGATTTCAAACCATCAGAGGTGTAAGGCTCAGTGGCAACCTGCCAACAGGGAGAGCGATGGGTAAAAACCCGAGACTGAGCTCCATAAATTACAAAGTGATTAGAAAATATGGTTTCTTGTAGTAGCAATCAACTACACAGGATGGCCAGGAGGCTCCTGTGGGGTCTAATCCCACTTGGATTGGACCTCAATGAGAAGTTGTCGTATGGCAGAAGAGGGACTTCTCTTGTGGAAGATAAGGAATGGCAGAGGTGGCTGTACAGAAGCTCTGGACAGAGGCTTTGAGAAATACTCTTTCTCTCTGCCTGCAGTTCAGTGGTTGGATAAAGAAATAACTGTGAGAGTCTTGAAATGGGCAGACACTGATAGAAGTGTGTCCTCAGCAAAGCAAGATCCCAGACTGAGCCTGGCTGCAAAGTCAAGGGAGGCAACTTCAGGAGCCAGTTTGTCTGCTGGGGCTGGCAGTCTGACAGCTGATTCTCCCTGGACTGACATAAGTTTTGAGGACAGATGCTTAAAAATAAGTCCTTTTGTGATGTGTTTTTCACATTTTTAGGCAAGGAAGGCATGTGTAAATACATGTGAATGTGCAGCCTTGAATTCCTTGGGCCTGTGGTTTGGAGAAATCCAAAGGGGTTATAACATGCCAGCTTGAATTTCTGAATACAAGGGATTTTTGAGGATTTCTATCTTTATTGTGTCTCAGTAATAGGAGCAGCTGGTTATGGGCAGAGATTTCCAATTAAACAAAAGATGGAGCTCTACTTAAGCTGTGGTGCAGCTTTCTGTATGGCTCCAGCATGCCAACATTTGAGACCCTTGCATGTGCCATAAGAACTTACGTCCCTCTTGTCAGTACAGTTGCTCTGGTTGAGGCCTTAAAAAAGTTATGAAAATCTCATCTGAACTAAAATCAGCAGTGTGAAGGTTCAGGGGACGATTTTCCTCTAAGGCAGCTGTTAGAGCTTGGACCTCAAGAGCTTTGCAGTGGTGTGAAACTTGTAACTGTCACAGGGGTTTATTCAGGGGCTGACATACATGTTAATTCCTCTTCTGGGTCTTTTGCAAGACCTGCAGCAAGGGCCTGAGTTATAAAACCTCCAAGTTTCATCAGTTGCTGTTCAGGTCACGCAGTGAGGAAAGGAGAGTGGAGGTGAACCTACATTGAACGTGCATTTACACCTTACCTAAAGATACCCATTTTCACCACCCTGGTGTTGTAGAAAGTACATTATCTGGGCCAGGCATCTCTAGGGGGACATGTGTCTCATTTGTGCCTGTGGGTCATGGTCAAGTGCATTGTACTTTCTAGTCCTTTCTTGAGACTTCTCAGTTCAACAAACTGTTTCACTCCTCAAGAGACTAAAGTCTTGCATGCAACAAGGAAAGGAGTAAGAGAGACCAAAGCAATCCTGTGCCCCAAACATATATAGTAGTGGGAGCAGAGAAGCTAATTTGTAATCTGGTAGAGGAAGGACAAAAGCTCCATGAAGAGCTCTCCCTTCCTGGCAGGGCAGGGTGGATGGGAAGCCGAGTGTGCTGAGGAGAAGCTGTAACTAATGAACCCCAATCCCAGGAGCTGCAGCTACCTCTCATTTTGCCCCCTAACACACGTGCACACTGGAGTATTTTAAGCCAAAAGCCGCATTTCAGCACAATTTTAAAAGCTCTCCAGTTTCACTTTGAGGTAGCGGTAAGTCCATCACCTTCTCAGTGAACTCTCTCGGTATCTAAATAGCCTGGCAGTTAGCGGCTCTTATTTCAAGGCTGGAGCTGTCTAAATCCAGCCTCCAGGCATCAGACTGTACCGAATGCTTCCCAGCTGCTGGATGGAGCAGCAGTCCCGCACATGGAATGCTTTTTCCATGTGTGATGCCATTGCTGCGTGACTTGGGGGCGGCTGGGGCGGGTTAGGAGATCCTAGAGCTATTCCTTCTGCCCTGGAGCAGAGTGAATGGAGGAGTGTGAGTACGTCCATGCTGCAAAAGAAAACATGACAAAACCATGTGTCTGGGCTTTTGCTCCATTTCTGTATCCTGGGGTGTTGGCCTGATCATGATGAACCCATGGAAGCTGTTAAAATTACTTAATCCTTGAATAATCTTATTATGAGGGAGGGAGTCAACTGCTTTTGGTGGGCCACAGAAGTCAAACCACTTACCTGACATGGTTTGCTCAGTTCTGAAATTTGAAGCAGCTGTGTGGTGGTCAGCAGAGGTGAGAGGCAGGGGAGAAGGGAATGGAAAAAGGAAACTGAAAAGCCCTGAACTGCACGATATAAACTTGCCCTGGAGCTTTATTCCACCATGCAATTACAGCTTTTCCATGTTGCAGCATTATGCTAGTGAGCTGTGCCTTAGAAATCCAAGAGCATTTTAAGTGTGATACACGGGGGAATGATCAACAATGATCAATGCAGCAAATGATCATTATCACTCCTGATGCTCCAGGGGACCCTGAGCCCTGGAAGAACGGCTCTGCCGGTCAGGACCTCGCAGCACAGACCGCTCTTGGATGCTATTGAAAGGAGTGATCTGACTCCTTTTAATCCAAATTCAATTTCTGCTTAAAAAAGAAAAATCATGTCATACACTTTCACAAGTCTAAAACGTGTGGATGTACGGCCTTCATTCAAATGTTCCTCTTTGATGCCAGCAGGAAGCAATGTTTCCTCGGGATCTCTTACAGACCAAAAGCTGCTCCAAAGGCTTGGCAGGAATGGATGTCATTCTCAACTGGGGAGCAGCAACACTCAGATGCCTCGGCTGCCGTTAGCCCTGGGAGAGGAGCGTGCAGAGAGCTGCAGAGCGTGCCAGAAAAAATAGCACTTAGAAAAATTATTTTTCCTTTGTTCCCTGCCTTTGTCCCTCTGCCTTAGGAGCGGGTTTCCAAGAGCAAACCCAACATTGCGGGATGTCGGACTGCCCGGCGCCAGGGATTGCATCTGCCTCCCACCGCCGTGTGCCGGCACATGGGCATGCTCATGGATCTGGGGGTGATACAGGTCTTCTCCCAGCTGGGGTTTCAGGGTCTCGGGGGGCACTCCGGGTCCCTCTGGGGTGCGTGCCTGGCTGCATCCCCGCTCTTGGCAGACTTAGCCAGCAGTTCCCACTCTCCTCTCTGTTTCAGAGCATCTGGCCTTGGTGTAAGGATTGTTTTGCTTCAAGAAATAAATAAGTGCTTTGTATCCTAATGGCCTTGAAAAGGAGGACGTGCCAGATTCAGGCCAAAGCACACTGAACCCGTTTTCCAGGCTCACACATGCTGTCATCTGTGGAGCTCATGTGTGAGCTGTCGTGTACGAGCACTTGCAGTGTTTTGCAGACACATTGGGAAGGTTATTTGCATGTGGCTTGTTTGGGATATTTCCCCCTTGCTTTTCTAAGGGACACCAGCAGGAATGAGAGAAATACTAAAGCATCAAATTTGTTTCTCTGTCAATTTTAAGTGCTCAATGTAAAAGATCATTAATGCCTGATATGTGTTGTTCCGAAACCGGCACTGGGGAGGAGCAGGCAAGCCACAGGAGCAGCCCTGCTCGCCTGGGCCAGCACAGGCTTGTCAGAGCCACTGGCTGCCTTCCCCCCTCTGCAGCCAAATCCTGTGGGAGCTCGCACGCAGCGAGCCAGGGACAGGACCATGACTGAGTGCACGCACATCAATGTGCTGACAGCTCCCCGTGCTGCTGTGCTACATCCCTGGGTGGTGTGGGATGGATTGCCAGGGCTGTGGTACCCCAGCATGGTCCCAAGGGAAATGATACTGTCCTGGGCATGGGTAGATGTCAGACAATGCTGTGTGCCTGTATTTTGAACAGGCTCCACTGTGTGTGATGATTTACTGCACTGTGCCTGAGCAGTGCCTGACGCACCAAGGTCCCCTTTTTGGGGACATCTGTGTGCAGACACCGTACTGCACACAGTGCAGCACATCCTGCCCTTCTAGGGCTCTTTGCAAAAATCTTGCAGATGGTTTTGCAGTTTGTTTGGTTCCATGAAAGCCAGGTGGGATTGCCCAGCTGGATGTGCCAGAGCTGTGAGGGCTGAGCAAGTCGGCACCCATGCCAGGACACCTCGTGCTCCTTTGTAGTCCATCCCAGCAGCACAGTCATTCCAAACAGCCCAGTTTGGTGGGTGCTTTAGGAAGATGTGTTGTACTCAGGACGAGTACAACCAAACATTGCTTCCCCACACCAATTTGTGGCATAAGAAAAATTATATTCCCCCTCCACCTCCTTTAATTCATTGATCAAAGAGATCCTTCATCAATAGCTTAAATTTACAGGATGTTTGCAAACTTTTTCTTCTAGGAGGTGTAAGACATTGCTCACAGACATGCTCATGTGGGTTTTGTCTTTGGTCACTCTGGGACTGTCAGGACAAGCTGCAGTCCTGCCTTTATTTAGCAGAGTCGGGGTAGGTTTGTAAACAGTCAAAGTTAAACTGGAAACACACCCCAAACCTAGGAAGACTGCAGAACACAAAGGCATTTGTAAACTAACGTAATTACTTTCCTCAGTGCCTTTGAATAAAGTTGGCTCCACTTAAAAGGCTTTTTCTAACCCTCATTTTACATTATGTTCTTTCCTTTCTCCTGGTTTCTTTCTCTTTTAATTTCTATATCCCTCTCCTGTCCCATGCCCCCTTCCCCTTTTTGCTTCAAGCAGCTGTTAATTTCTGAAATGCGTATCAGTTTTTGTTAACAAAGCTTGGTGTTTGGACCTTTCCCTTTTGAAGGTGATAATAACACCCTGGGAAGATGGATATCTGCTGTGCTGAGTTCTGGCGACGCAGAGCCTGTCCGAGTGCCTGGGAGATCTCCCTGGGGCAGGATGGGGCTTGCCCAGCTGGCCAGTGTGCCATGGCACCCAGCACCCACAGCTGGCCTGGTGTCCAGGACACTGTCCAGCCCATCCCCCTGGCATCTGCGGCCTCACGATGTTGTCTGAGGCCTTATTTTAACTTACAGAATCACAGAGTACGCTGAATTGGAAGGGACCCACAAGGAGCATCGAGTCCAACTCTCAGCCCTGCACAGGACCATCCCCAAGAGTCACACGATGTGCCTGAGAGTATTGTCCAAATGCTTCTTGAGCTCTGTCAGGCTTGTATTCCAGATTCCTCTGCAGTTTCTCTCATCCAGATGTGAGTGGAGGTCAGAGCGAAGTCGGGCAAATGGAGAAACTGAGGATGAACCTAGTCTGGCACCACGAGTGGCTCCTGTGTGTTAATGATGCTTGTTTGGTTAATCTTGGGCAGAGCAGATCTGTTGTGAGGGGCAGTAGGAGTGTGTAGAGCTGCGGTGTTGTGTGGCAGAAGTATTTAATAATAAAACAGTTACAGATACTGCACGATTTAAAAAGGAAATGTTATCCATCCGAGGTCATTGCCCCTCGCAGTTGTCCTTGTCTGGGTGCAGCTCATGTTGCAGAGCGTGTAAGGGCAGTGAGGAGCCGTCCACTGGTGCATGGGGGGTCTGGCCCTGGCCCTGCAGGGCTCCCCAACCACAAGGCTTGTGCGTGCTCCAAACCAGAGCCGGACGGAGGAGGAGTTACTGTAACGTAAAACGGTGACCTTTTGTACAAAAGCAAAGTGCAGACTGAGCAGTTTTCGTTTTCCAGCAAGTTAACATTTTCTGCATGCCTTTTCCCTGAAAAGCCAGACTGAGAATCCCCTTTTCCTTCTTTTATTTTCCTTATTCTTGAGCCAGATGCTCACTTGGCAGGTCAGAAATGCAGCCGGCTGAGCACAGAGGCAGGGATGCTGGCAGCCTGTGGCACTGTCCCTCCCAGCCTTGGCTCTCCCAGCCAGGGAGCTGGGTGCATGCCGTGGGAATGGGTGATGGATGGGAGAGTATTATTTGCACAAGCGTGGCTTAATGTCAGCCTGGGCAAGGGGTGTCCTTTTGCTCTTCATCTGCACTCTGGGTGGATCTCTTGGGATAGGAGCAATGCCCCAGGTGAAAGGATCTGTGCAGCCCTCTGGTTCAAGTTTGTCCCCAGGAAGGATGGTGGCTGGAGGAAGCCATTGGCAGGCATAAGGATTTCCTCCTTATGAGATGTCCCGCAGGCACTGGGCAAAGAGTGGCAGCTTTCTCCATTCCATCCTGTCCATGGGCACCCCTGCGGAAGGTCCCTCTGGCTGACGTGGATCCAGAGCAAACCCTTTCAGGTTATTTCAGGCAACAGAACACAGGTTGGAGCCTGTTATATTTATTTTGTTTTGCTTCTCAAACCAAATTGCCCATCCCTGCAGAGCTATGTTGCTGGTCTGATGGGAACCAGTTCCTGCGGACCTGCTGAGACTAAATGGAAAACTTCCCACCGGAAGCAGGAACGGAGCTGGGCACATACATCCTGCTGTACTGGGCTCCGGGAAGGCAGCACCCAGGCTGCTGAAGGAAGAAGAAAGAACCCCCAATCCTTGCTTTTTGCCCAGGGTGAGCGTCTTAGGGCTCGTTGCTTTAGGAATTTGGCGTCTCTTCAAAAAAAAAAAATAATTTATGGTCTCCTTCAACTTCAAGGACTCAGTGGGCAAAAAAATTTCATTGCAAGAAATAAAAACACGAACTAACCAATGTGAGCACAGTGCACAGCGAGCAGCCTGTTTGCACGTGGGGAGTTTGGCAGGAGAAGCCAGCAGGAGTGTGTGCCGGCCGGGCAGGCAGCAAGGAAGCCTGGCAGCCCAGTAAAGGATAATGGCATCCGGGACATCACTGGAGATTTTCAACTGCAAACTCTGCTGCAGGCTTGCTGCATAAACTCACGACGCTCATTTAACATTGTGATGCTGCAATTAGTCCTTTCCAGTGTGTATATTTGCCACCTTGTGTAGCACATCATAAGAATTTAAGCGTTTTCAATGTGCTTTGATGTCCCTGGATGAAGGATGCTCTATAAATGCAAAGTAAGTATTCCAATGTACGTAGTTTGTTTTCTTTTTAACATAACAAAATACTTCGCAGCCATTCTTTCCTTGACAGTTTCCATAGCTGGTGGGTCTGTTTCTGCTGTGCCTTAGCAAAACAAATTTAGGGTTTTGCAGTGGCATATGCTCAGCATATTCTTCAGCTTCATGATACAAGCCGTTCCCTTGTCATCAGCACTGCAGAGTTACGGGTAGAAATCTGCTAAAAATCTCCCTTTCTGGAAAACATGATGATGGGGAAAGGTGGATGGTGACATCAGTTTGGGGAGGAACATAAATTGAGAAAAGCACTGGAGCAGCTCTGCTTGCAGGCAGCTCTAAATGAGAGCAGGGAGTGAGGTGAATGCAAAGCAATTATTCCTGAATAAAGACAGGTTTGGATATTTATTCTGGAATAAAAGAGTATTTCTTCCTGTGGAAGGTAAGTATGTTTATGAGCCACCTCTGTCAGCTTATGAGCCTACAGGCGAGCTCTCTTGCCAGCCACCCCTGTGTGACCTGACCCTGGTGTCCCCACCCCTCCCAGTGACCCACGGCAGCTTGTCATCCACAGATGCTGTGGGGTTGTGTGGGCAGAGAGGGCTTCTCTGGGGAGAGCCAGCACAGGTGGTGCTTTCTAGGCCAAAGTCCAAAACATACAGCGAGGGAAAAAGCTGATCAGAAGCTGCTGCGAAGGAAGTGTCATTTGGGAAAAGCCCTGTGAAAGCTGCAGGCGGTGCAGCCACTCCAAAATGAATTGCTGAGAGCTGAGGGAGCATCTCGGGTCTAATCCCACCGTGGCAAAGGCAGAAAGCTGTGTGTGCTGGCAAAACAGCCTGCATCTCTGTAGCCAAGAGCAGATTTAAGGAAGCCAGCCAGCCTTCTCCTCCTGCCCAAGCATCCAGAGGCATCTGGGTCTGCAGAGAATTCCAATCCCAGCCGAGCTCTCCCTTACCTCTTCCTTCTCCTGGTTCTTCCCAAGCCGTTCAGCTTCACTGTGGCCATTTCAGCGCAGATCAGCCAGTGAGTCCCCTCCCGGTGCTGGCCCGGCCCTTCAGTGCACGTCCCAGGTGTGGCAGTCGGAGGAGAGACGCTGGGGTTCAGGGTGTGCTTCCTCTCCGGGCTGCACTGCGCTCCCAGCGCCGGGCACGCCGTCCTCCAGCCTTTTTAATAGCCGATTTTAATTATACGCTCTGAGACAAAAGAGAAAAACTAAGCCTTCCAACAGATTTTTATCTGCTGTTTACTTCCACAAATTGCTGCAGAAAAAAGCCCGGAGGGTTTTGATGGAGGTGGAGGCTGAGATAGCCGGCAACTCGGAGGCTGCTGGGGCGCAGCCTTTTTAACCTCCCCAGCCGAGGCAGGTGCCGACACATCCCCGCAGCCGGCGCAACATGCTCACGCTATGGAGGCTGACCGAGCAAACGGTAACGCGCCCGCCGCCTCGCCGGGGCTGCCACCCCTCTTCCTCCGAGGAGAAAAAGGCAGTAAACCCAGAGCAGCTCCTGGCTGCCTTTCCATGCTCAAAATCTTTGGGAAGACCCAGCGCCCACTGGCTCGGGGGGTTGGCTGCTGGCTGGGCATGGGGGCACAGGCTTGGCCGGGGAACCCCTCTGCAGTCCCCTCTCTTGCTCCGTAGGTGCACCAGTACTACAGCTGCCTGCCCGAGGACAAGGTCCCCTACGTCAACAGCCCGGGAGAAAAGTCTCGCATAAAGCAACTTCTGCATCAGCTGCCACCGCATGACAATGAGGTCAGTGTCCAAAATGTGTCCTCGGACATCAGCAGGGCTGCGGGCGGAGAGTGGATGCACCTCCTGGGGTTGCTTGTGGGGAAGCGTGGCTCATCCTTTCTCAACTCCTTTTGCTTCTTGGGGGGATTTACTTGAAGTTTGATCATGTTGCTATTTAAGTGGCTGTGTTTGCTCCCTGCTTTGCTTGTGTTGGAGGTGGAGAGTTGTTTGTTTCTGAAGTTAAAAATTTTTCATCAGTTCTGCAGTTCTCTGAAATAAAAGCATTTTATCAGCCCTTGGAGGCCAAAGCCCCATTAAAAGTGGCTTGTTATGCTGTTGAGATCATCTAGAGACATACAAAGTTGTAAAAGCCTTTTCCCAGGTGCTGCTTCCAACTCACCTTGGGAGTGGGAGTGAGTGTGCCAAGGAGGGGCTTCACTTGGGCTGAGCCTCATGAGCTGGGAGAGCCTGGCAAGCCAGAGGTTGAGTCAAGACCAGTCAGAGCAAATAAACATTCTTACGTCTTACAAGAACGATGTGAGGCAGCAAAAAGGGTCTGGTCTTTTGACATCCTGATCTCACCAGTGAGAACACTGGCTTTTGGTAACCCGCAAAATTTCCCTGTGTAAACAAAAAGAATCGTTTTCATGCTGCTTTCTGAAGAAGCCGCTCTGGAACATACATGCAGGTAACTTGTTTGGTCTAGGTCAGATTTTAACAGGTTTGCCTGCGCGTGGCTGGGTGCCACGGGCACAGCACAGCGCTGCCAGCGCAGGGGGAGCTCCAGGCACCAGGAAGGGGCTTCTTCCTATACACCCTCAGGCCCCAACCTGCCTGCCTGCTTGCTTTCCTGGCATCTGCTTGAAACCCACAGCCTCTGACAGCCAAAAATATGAGAATAAATATGCACAAATGATGCTACTGCAGCCCATGTTGCTGCAAGTTAGACATACAAGTCTGCATGTATTTTCTGTAAATTGGCAGATTTTGCATCCAAGTTCCCCTCGTGCTCGATTTTGCTCCTTTGAACACTCAAGGTGTGTTGGTTGCTCACATGAATAACCCTGCTCGGCTCCATGAATCTGCTCTCCTGCATAATGGAGACTGGATCGGGCATTGGTACTACACGTGGCTGCCTTGACTCTCCACTCGTACTCTCCATTGAGGTGCAACCAGCCAAGAGCTAAGCCTGCAGGATGAAAATAGCCCAGAAAACCTCAGAGTTTTATAAGCTTTGGGGAGATGGCATCATTCACTGTATCATTTTATTTTGCTTATTTTCTTATTACCTTCCAATGCAAAGATTTTGGAAATGTACAGACTTGACCCTGTGCTGGAAAAATAGTTCACAAATCAGTGAAACTCCGTCATTTGCACAGGGAAAAGGGGCTGTGCTCTGGAAATGCCAGTGAAATGTTTTGAAGACCTCTGCTATAGGAGTCTGGTGGAGAGAGCAGGAAAACCATCACTCCAATTGCTGGTCTGGGTAGGACTCTGAGAATCTAACTTCTAAGACTTTTCTGCAAACTGAGCAGCCAAAGAGCAACCTTTCTCTTGCCCTTTCTTCTCATCTCAGCCTCTTGAAATTCCGACCAAACCCCAGATGACCGAAGCCCAGACACCTGCATTTCTCCTGTGTCCCCTGAGCCAAGGGCAGAGTTTGCATAGTCCCCATGCAGAGGTTTGCAGGGCCGTGAGACTGCAGCTTGCTGTCTGGGGAGCCAGGAACACTCCTAACACTGAGCATCACTTGTGTTTTTTAGGTCCGCTATTGCAATTCATTGGATGAGGAGGAGAAGAGGGAGCTCAAACTCTTCAGCAACCAAAGGAAGAGGGAAAATTTAGGGAGAGGCAATGTTCGGCCGTTCCCTGTAACTATGACAGGAGCCATCTGTGAGCAGGTGGGTAGCAGCTGATGAACTGGCACTTGAATCAGTGAAGCACCTCTCCTGTGAAGGCAGGCTGAGAGACTTGGGCTTGTTCAGTCTGGAGAAGAGAAGGCTCCAGGGAGACCTTAGAGCCCTTTCCAGTACCTAAAGGGGCTACAAGAGAGGTAGAGAGAGACTTTCCCTATCACAGGGAGAATGGCTTTAAACTAACAGAGGGTAGGTTTAGATTAAATATTAGAAAGCAATTCTTTACTGTGAGGGTGGTGAGACTCTGGCACAGGTTACCAGAGAAGCTGTGGCTGCCCTGTCCCTGGGAGTATTCAAGGCCAGATTGGACAGGGCTTGGTCCTGGTCTAGTGGAAGGTGTCCTTGCCCATGGCAGGAGAGGTTGGAACTAGATGATATTTAAGATCCCTTCCAGCCCAAACCATTCTATGATTTTATGAAGCTCGCGGGAGAAGCGCCCGCTTGTGACCCCACCAGGTACGAGCACTGGGGTCTGTCAGGACATGTTTCAAGAGCACCCTGCAATATTTGATGTGGAGTAGTCACTTCAGCTCCTGGCACTCTGCAGGGGGTGGTTGTGAGAGCAACTGGTTGGTGATGGGTGGCAGTGGGTTCACCCACACCCCCCGTTAGTCACCAGCTTTTCTGACAGTGCGGCGGCCAGATCAACGGAGGGGACATGGCCGTCTTCGCCTCGCGAGCGGGACACGGCGTTTGCTGGCACCCTCCCTGCTTCATCTGCAGCGTCTGCAATGAGCTGCTGGTTGACCTGATCTACTTCTACCAAGATGGGAAGATCTACTGTGGCAGGCACCACGCCGAGTGCCTCAAGCCCCGCTGTGCCGCGTGCGACGAGGTAAGAGCCAGCTCACCCCAGCATCTGCCGCTGATGCTGCTGCCTGTGGGGGTGGCGCAAGAGGGTTCCCCTTGCTCCCTGGGTGGCATTTTCCTCTCCATCCATCCTGACCTCTGCATGGAGGCATGCACACAAAATATGATGGCTTGGCTTTGCCAAAGGTTCAGCCAAGCTTTTCCTGAGGTTTCGGGTATTCTTTGTTGCAGTATGCCTAGGACTGTTCAGAGATAGGTCCTTGTCTACATGCAGGGAGCTGGGGGGGTTCTCTGTTTCCAGTAGGAGCACAGCCCCCATGCTGTGATTTTAGCCCAGGTGGGTGTGGTGGTCCTCCTTTCTCCTCTATTTTCCCAGAAGAAGCCTCTGATGGGATGAGTGCTGTGTTTCCTACAGTCAGTCGTGTCTGAGCATACACACTAAGCTGAAATAGGCTTTAAGAGAGGTGATTAACAGGCTATAGGAAGCTGAACAAATGGAATACAAAACTGATATAGAAGACCATACAGAGTCATCTCTGAGCATTTCTCAAGTGTCAATCTCTGTTTAAAAGGCTGGTGAAGGAAATTGTTCTGGTTTTTAAAGTTACAAAAACCATAGTGTGGAAAACCATCTGTACTATAAAATACCACGTCCTATCTTTGCAAGCATGTAATAGTAAATATCCAAGGCTATATGCACTTCATATCTGAAGAGCATTGACGTATGTATCCAATTAAATTTGTAGCATTACCAGTGAAAAACAACCTCTAACCATTCAATTGGCCCTATTTCTTTGTGGCTTAGGCTGGGTAATTTTTTTTCACGTACTTTTTATCCCTGCAAATTCTTGTTTAAGTCTTTCATTCAACTCCTCCTTTAACACGCTTTTCTTCTCCTGAAACATCCAATACTAATTGTGAGAAAGGGTAATTCAGGGCTAAGAGGACCTGCAGGTGAAAAGGTTTTAGTGTGCCTTGTGACAGGGCAGAGAACCAGGGAGCAGAGCCAGGGCTTCTTGGTCCCTTGGCTTGGGAGTTGAGATGGAATGAGGATGCGAAACAGAGACAGCAAGAAAGCATCTGCTGAAAATATTTTAAATGGCTGCTTCCCCAGCTCACCCTTAACAGTGCTCTGCGCCTCAGTTTCCCCACTGGTATAATGACTGCAATCACCTTGATAAGCACACAGGGTAGTGTACTGGTGACTGTGAGGAGCCAGGTAGCTCTGTCTTCTCTCTCCCCCATAGAGCTGCCACTTCTCCTTGTGCTTTTGCTCATCCTTTGTGCTCAGGTCCCTGTTTCAGAGATGGGTAAATGTGTTCCAGTAAGTGGCTGCTCTGTTCTTCAGAAGTCCACCAGATCGATACGTTGTGTATAAGCGTGTTTATTACCCTGATCGACCCTGTCAGCTGATGGATGAGCTTCGAGCACGTTACTGCAGCTCTGCCTTAACGCTTTGCAGTCCGGGCAATAACTTGCTCCTGAGGTATTTGCATTTTAATGGATTTTCCTATGAAAGGATGGATGCCCCTGCCACAAGCCAAACCATGGGAATTTCTCACGCTGGACTGGGGTGGCTAGCTATAAAACTTGGAGGTTGTATGAACAAATGGGAATAGCTGCCACGCACGGGCCAGAGGCACAAAGGTTGGTGTCTGTGTCCCAGGACCCCTTTCTGACCAACTCTGCTCCACGTTTGTGTTTTCCCCCCAGATCATTTTTGCTGACGAGTGCACAGAGGCCGAAGGGCGGCACTGGCACATGAAGCACTTCTGCTGCTTTGAGTGTGAGACGGTGCTGGGGGGGCAGCGGTACATCATGAAGGATGGCAGGCCCTACTGCTGCAGCTGCTTCGAGTCCCTCTACGCTGAGTACTGCGACACCTGCGCCCAGCACATCGGTACGTGCCAGCGGTGCCAGAGGGCAGCAGGGCAAACCTCTGCCTGGGGGGTTGTTTCTGGCAAGAGCTGTTGCTTTAAGACACTGTGGGGCTGCGGGCAGGACTGCCTGTGGCTGGGGTCTGCTCCAGCCTCTTGTACCCCTCTCCCATCCCACCAAGGAGGTGGCACAGTGATTTGTTTGGTCAAACCACTGTTTATCCCTTTCTGTAGTCAGAGAGGGGAGAATTAATTATCAGAGGGTACCTCAGGAGCTGTGGCAGCTAGTGGTGAAAGCCTTCCCTGGCCTAATGTAACACACGCTTTTTTTCCTTTAAATCTCATTTTCCTGTGAACAGCCTGGTTCTTCAACACAGATTTTTCCCATCCAAGCTTGCCAAAAGATCACTGTCAGAAAAGGTGCTTGTTCATTAGGCATCATTACTGTTTCTGTTTGCCTTTTTAAATCAACCCCGCAGATAGGTGTTCTCAGACAGAAAGAAATAACTCATGAGGGTCCATCTGTGTTTCTAGAACAGTGGTTTAAAATGCACTTTATTCAGGGGGATATGCTGTCCCCCAGCCAGGTGGGCTGGGAAGCACCTTGCTGCTCTCCCCAGTCCCCTTTGCCACTTGGCTGAGCACTTGCTCGTGAGCATGCAGGCAGCTCTCCCTTTGCCCACAGAGGTGAGCTCACATGTTCAAATATTTCAGGGGCTGCAGAGAAAGAAAAACCAAACATTTTGCTCTTGTGCACCAGCCAGATGGCACAGGGAGGGGAAATTCAGGGCTTCAGTGAAGCACTTGGGAGGATGCATTTGCTGTGACCTGCAGCACATCCTTCCCGAAAGCTCAGCTGCAGAGCGGTGAAGAAGCAGCTGTTAACGCTTCTCACACACTGCCTTCTCTTGTGCTTCCCCATCTGCTGATCTTCAGTCTGACCAGCTGGCTGGAGCCTGCTGACTGTTAGGTTTTCAGGGTAAAATCCCTGTTTTGGTGCATATTTGCACATTTCTACCAAAGGAGGGTCTGCAACCGTTTTGCTGCAAGTTGCTCATAGCAGTCATTAAGTGCTGTGCTTAAGAGCCACGTAAATCAGAGGTAAGCATGTGCTTGTAAGGCTTGGGTCGGGTAGGTGAGGATAGAGAAAGGAGGCTGCGCTCCTTCCCCTGCAAGATGGCTTTGGGCAGTGGAAAAGGAGCTGATAGGATCCCACCCACCGTCTTGTCTCTTAATTGCCCACAAGTGTAGCACTCCAGTCTGTATAAAAGCATTTTGCTCGTTACAAGGGGAGAAAAAACCTGATTACACCAAACCTAATTTGGGCTGGAATAAAACAGACCATTAACATACTGCTCATTTATAAGTTATCTGGCAGCACTCGGCCCCCCAGCGACACGGCCGCGGCGGGTGTGTGAGCACACGCTGTGCACACAGGGGGTGCAGCACCCGCCGTGCTGGCCAGCCCACGCTGTGCATGGCAGTTTCTCAGGTAACGAGGGTTTTTGCCATGAACAGCAGTTTAAACAAGTGGATAAATGTTATAATTGAAACCTCAGGAGCTTTGCTCACGGCTCTGACTGAGAACAGTGTGCAGACGTGTGCCCCCTGGGGTTTTGCTGGTGGGGGACAGACTGCTTGCATCAATTCCCTTACTGAGCCCAAGGCGGGCTGGCAAAGCAACCCAGGAAATGGGTCTGGGTGCAAGGCAAGGGTGTGTGTTTGACCCCTGGGGCCAGCTCTTTCTATTCTGTTTTGGAGAAGGGGCTCCAGAAGACAAAATAAAATTGGGATGGGGCCGCAGCAGCAGCAAGGGACAGGGATGTCATCTGCTCTGTTACATGCTTAACCAGGGCAGCACAAATTCCTCATTATGGTTCAGTTAGAGGCTTTTTGTTTTTTTAAATAGGCAGCATGTTATTGCTTTGACTTCAAGGACTTTATGGAGAACTTCTTGCATTCCTTTGCTTTATGATCGGAAATATCCCCATTTAATTCAAAATAGCTTGAGGCATGGTTCTGCTGCCTTTCCTAACATTGAGTAACTCCCAAGCAAAGGCCTGGAATTAGAACTGGGAGGAATTAGAAATGGGATTAGTTTCATGCATTGAAGAAACCCTGAAAAAGGACTTTTGAGACTGAGGCCAGGTGCATGTCACTCACAGGGGATTATAGAGTCATGAAATGCTTAAGGTTGGAAGAGACCTTAAAGATCATCTTGTTCCAAACCCCCACCATGGGCAGGGGCACCTTCCACTAGACCAGGTTGCGCAAAACCCCGTCCAGCCTGACCTTGATGCAGGTGTTGTGCAGTGTTAAGTGACCTTGACGCTGTGCATCTTCCTCCTCAAGGTATCGACCAGGGCCAGATGACATACGATGGCCAGCACTGGCACGCCACCGAGACCTGCTTCTGCTGTGCCCAGTGCAAGAAGTCCCTGCTGGGACGGCCCTTCCTGCCCAAGCAGGGTCAGATCTTCTGCTCCAGGGCCTGCAGCATTGGCGATGACCCCAATGGCTCCGACTCCTCCGACTCAGCTTTCCAGAGCGCGCGAGCCAAGGAGTCCCGCCGCAGCGCCAAGATCGGCAAGAACAAGGGCAAAGGCGAGGAGGGGGCACGCAGCCCGTGCAACCAGCTGCAGGTCACCTCCAACCGTCTCTCCACCGATGTGGACCCGCTGTCCCTGCAGATGGATCTGCTGAGCCTGGCCAGCCAGACACCAAGCCTCAACAGGGACCACTTGTGGAGGAGCCGGGACGAGCTCTATCACTACGGTGGCAAGATGGAGCAAAGTCAGTCCCAAACCCCCTTGCAGCTTCTCAGCCAGTGCAACATAAGGACCTCCTATAACCCCAGCCAGGTCCCAGGCTCGCAGTCAGATTTATGGGCAAAACATTTCAGCAACCCAAAGAGGAGCTCCTCGCTGGCAATGAAGAGCCATGGCGGCAGCTTCATCCAGGACTGCAGAGAGGACTACTACTCGGGGAGGCTTCGCTCACAGGAGAGCTACAGTGACATGTCCAACCAGAGCTTCCCTGAAGCCAGAGGAAGTGTCAAAGTCCCCAAGTACGAGGAGGAAGAGGAAGGTGGGATGCCAACACCGCAGTGCCGCACCCGTCACCCCATCAATGCCCTCAAGTTCACAGAGGACCTGACGCCCACCGAGCAGACTCCCCGGGGCTCCATGGAGTCCCTTGCACTCAGCAATGCAACAGGTATGTCACCCCTGCTCCTGCCACCCATAGACCACCCCAGGATGCCCTCCATGTGATTGAGTCCCTGGTGCTCTGGGTCAGTGCCATAGCAGGTGTCTTCTCATTATGAGAGTGACCGACAGCTTGGGGACCACGGCTCGGTGACATGGGCTTGCCTGCCTGGCCCCCGTGTGCCTGGCAACCCCTCTCCCTTTGCTGGCTTGTTTACCAAATGCAGGGCTTTATGGATGGCTGGCCTTTCTGTGCAGCTCAAAACAAGTATTTTCAAGCTCTTTAATCCTCCCTTTTGTGAAGAGAGGAGTAAAATCAAGGCCAGTTGCTAACACAGAGGCAGATTCCAGGCTTCAGCGCTTGAAGGACTGCTGTCAGCTGCCCTTGCAGGCTAAAAATATTTTTAAATGCTTTGAAATAGGCCCAGTTAGCCCCTTTTGAGTGTTATGCCATCCTCAAGCACATGACTAGTTAAATTCCTCCCCCTCTGTGCACAGCTCTTTAATTCCTCTTCCCCAATCCCTCAGTAAAAACTGCAGGGAAAAGCCTGGCGAGATGCTTGTCCTATCAAGCTGAGCCCGTTTCTCACGAGAGCATCCCAGAGTCATATTTCTCAGACCTCTCACCCCAAACATGTTTGGGTTTCATTTGTGGCTGCGGGGATGGGGGTGTGTGTCTGTGTGGGGCTCTGGTCCACAGCTGGCACTGGGCAGTCTCAATCCTTCCTGCAGCTTGCTCTACTCCACTCATGTGGCACAGCTGTCCTTGCTTCTGAGTCCCTCAGCAGAGAAAACTTCTCAGGAAAGAGAATAGTGGGCCTGGTTTGCGCACCAGAGATGCTGCCTTGCTGCTTCTTTGCGGCTCCCCTGGCTTTTCTCTGTTCCAGCTAAGCCTTGCTTGGATTTGGGCAGGTCCTGCACCTGAACCCCTGCAAAACAGAGTCCTTGTCGCTGGCAGTGAGTGGCCTGTGGGGTGTTTGGTACCCAGTCCCGAGGATGCCTCACAGGGTGCTGGCACTGAGTGGTGGGGATGCGCCGGCGAGGATCAACCCATGGAGAGCTGAGCCTGGCTGAACCCGAACTCTGGGCTCTGCCCTGCCTGGATGGACAGGTTTGCTCTGCTACACCCTTGCCTCCTCACCCGCTCCCGGGATTTGGTGTGTTTGTTTAGGGAAGCTGCCAGCCCCATGGCAATATGTGAAATGATCCCTGTGTTCAGCCAGGATCTCCTTATCCAGCAAGCAGCAAAATGGGGGAGAGAAGCTAATGAGCTGGGAAGGGTTGCTCAAACAGCCTCAAATATACTCAGAGGAGTAGATGTGAAATGGAGAGGGAGTTGGGAATCGCTCTCTGAAACAAGATTTCCCTAAGCAAAGCTCCACATTTCCAAAGCCTCTTGTGTTCCTAAAAACTCGTATTGCGTAAACCCCATCTGTACAAAGAGTCTTGAGCAACACCAAGCTTGGATGAGTAGTCCCTGCGCAGCGTAGGGGTTGTTGCATGCTTTGGAGCTGAAGTGTAACAAGTTATTGGGGATACAGGTCAAGAGGCAGGAAATATGACAGGCCCTTCGTATTGGAGTGAAAATCATTCTGTCTTTCATTTTAAAAACCCCTTTTAAGAATGCTGAGAGGGAAACCTCCCAAAGGCACCCATCCTCCATACAGAGCCAAAGTATGAGTTTCCTTACAGGCAGCGCCTGCCTTAACATTTCACTGCTTTCCTGCTTTCTGGAGCAGATGCTCAGCATGATGGGGCTTGCAGCAAGTGTACACCGTTCCTCTGCAGAGCGAGGTGATAACATTTTTATTAATGTGTAAGGTTCTAATAATTTTCCTTGCTCTGGGAGCTGGCTCAGCTGAGCTGGTGGCACTGCAGCAGCAACAGGCAGCTACCCCAGGGCCATGTCTGCAGTTATGGAGGACAAAATTATCATCCAATTTAATTGGCAGCATTTTGAGGACAGGGAGACTTGGTGACCTGAGGGAGAGCAAGTTTTTGGGCAGGTGGTGTCAGGGCACACCACCCCACTTCCTGGCTTTTCCCATCCCTGCCATCCGCTCTGGGGCCAAGCAAGCTGCCCAGCAGGCACCCTGCAGAGCTCCTCCCAACACAGCCTGGGGGTCTGGCTCACCCCCTTCCCTCCACCCCGCATTCCCCAGCTCTGCTTTGCCAGAACCTCCCAGGCATCCACATATGAGGTCCCTTTGAGCTACCGATGCTGCACAGTTGCTCCACCTTATAAAGTGAAATAATTAACACCGCATCCATCTAAGGTTTTATGGCATCGCTGAAAACGTTCTGGTTTTTATAGGGAGCTGAAGGGCAAACAGTCCCTGACCTGCAGAGCACATGTTAAAAGCTGGTCCCTCCCTGGCAGCAGATTTTGCTGTGATGTTTCTATTATGACTTTAACTACTAATTAGCCGGAGACGTCAGTAAATGCAGATAACTTATAGGGTGTGCAGCGGTAATCCCTGTCCTTTGGCCGGAAGGCTGCCTGCTGTGAGCAGATGCTGTTCCCTATAATATTTCGGGGTCAGCCATTGTGTAGGCCAAGATCTATGTGACCCCAATCTCCTGCAAGACCCCAGGTTTCTACCTTACCCAAAAGGCTCTATTAATCACTTTAAAGCCAATTCCTCATGGATTAGTAAAGAGGTGAGACACCGTGTTAATCCTGGGCACCTGCCCTCACAGTTCTGGGTTGTGCTCTGCTGTCACCGTGGGCATTAGTGCACCAGCAGACACAGTAGTGGCAGAGGTGGTTGTGACCCTCCTTGTGCTCTGTTTTGGGGTTTGAATTAGGTGGGAGTGTCTCCGCTGTGCTCTGATTTGTGCTTGTGTAATTGCCACAAGTGCTGATGTGATTTAAACACATCCAGTGGCAAAGGGCAGAATTTCCTGCTGGTGGAGGGCATCTCTCTTTCCCCTGCACGTTTCTGTTTGAAAATCCCTTTTCTGCCATCAGCTGAAGGCTACAACAGACTTTGATCCACTACAGTTTGGAGACTAGGTCCTCCTCTTGCCCAATATGGCCATTAGATAGAGAGACAAAGAGCAAAATATATTTCCCAGCCCGTTTTCCAAGAGAGAGCTCATTTTTGCTGATGTTATAATTTTATATTATCTTTTATATTTTTATTTCCTTTGGCTGCTTTTATTTTTTGGGGTTTTTTTAATGGCATTAGTAACAACACAAACCAGTGGATCCTACAGCAATGTTTACCTCATGGCTCCCTGCATTAAGCCATCAGGACAATGCTAAGATGAAGTTTGTCCAGGAAGCTTTGTTCATGATGAGAAGCCTGAACCAGCCAGAGGTTAGTCACTTCCCAGAAGATACTCAGTCCATCAGCCCTGCTCCCAGTGCTTGTGCTTGTGTTCCCCTATAAAAAAAGGTTTTGCAGGCACTGTGTGTGCCTGGCAGCGGAATTAGAAATCAAGAACTGATCTCTGCTGATTCCAAGCAGATATGCCCAGCAAATGGAGAGAAAGGACATATGAGTATGCACGTGGGTCAGGGCTGATCCCTGCATGTCTGAGTTGTAGTGACCTGACAGCATCATCTTCTCCAGTCCCTCTTCTTCCTCTGCTTGAGGAGGAGCTGAAAGCTGCAGGACAGGTGAGGGGGAGAACAAGCCATGTTCCTCAGGGACAGGGTTATATTTTCTGGAGAAACATTCATTGATCCAGTCTCTCCTGCACTGAGGGCTTGGGAGCAGCTCCTGAACACCCTCAAGGATGGCAGTGAGGTGTGAGGGATCTGAAGAGTGGTCCCCATCCCCATGTCCTCAGCAGCACTGCATCCTGTGAGGGCTCCTCTCTCCTGTGGGCTGGAGAGGGCAGATGCCCCAGGCACTCCAGCTGAGTTCCAGAAAATGACAAGCCAGAAAATGACACATTTACTGTTCCTGGCTTTTTCTGAGAAAAAAAGGAGGCTCCCAGCTCTCCAGCATGTTCTTATCACTCTCTTTTCCCCAGACACGGGCAGCGCAAAACTGCTTCCAAGTCGGAAGATGAGATCCCTGGGAGGATTTCGTGCAATTTTGAGACCTGAGTATAACACTCCCCAATCCAAGCCAGATAATTTCAAAACCCATGTGAAGATAAAGGTTTTCCATCCTAAAGGCCCAATGCCAAAACACTATAAAACCTGTCAGGAGTGTTTCTTCTCCCCCTTACTTGCCTCTTGCTGCTCAGCCTGTGGGAGGTTTGATGTGGGTGCTGCAGGATCAGCCATATGTATGGCTTCACCCCTTCAGTGTCACACATGGACAGTGCAAAGCATGTAAACTAACAACCAAACCAGAGGAGACCCAAAATGGACTTCTAAAAGGACATGTTGTCAGGGTAAGCAATGGCACATCATCCCCAATCCAGCGTGTTGGCTGTCCTGCTTCATCTCAGGAGCTGGGGATGGTAATGAAGAGGTTACAGGGAGGCTTCTGGGTTAAAATCCAACCCCTTTCCCAAGCAGCACTCGCTGAGAGAAGGACTGATCAGGTGGGAAATACACCCTGACATCCATGGGTGGCAAATGGGGGCACACCATGGGAGGCTGTTGGGACCGCGACCCACTTGGTGAGTGCTCTGCTTTCCCCCAAATCGTTTAGTTTCCTCAATTTCCAGTTACATAAGGGTTCTGCTTTATTTCTGCACACCCTGAGGTCACTCAAAAGTGAGATGGGGCTGAGCTATAAACAAAGCCCTGGGCAGGCTGTTTCTCCTTAAGTTCCTTTTTAGTTCTTGGGATTGACCTTGAAATAAACTTAGTTTGAGGGGTTTGAGGATGTACCTGCCTGATGCTGTGGGAGAGAAGGCTCTGACACAGGGGGCTGGACATGAGATGCTATGCTGCATTTAAACACTGGCTGTCAGGGCTGGGTGCCAGGTTTTGGTGCTGGCAGGCACCTCTGTGGGGCTCAGGTGGTGAGGGCTGCAGTGTACAGGTATATGTGTACACTGTGATAAATGTAAAGGCAAGAAGCAAGCGTCAGCACAGCCCTGTTTGTTCGCAATATCCTAAGTCAGGGCATTTTGCGTTCCCCTGCCGGAGTGAAGCAACTGATGCTCTCTCTGCAGTGGGATGCTGGCTCACCCTGTGTTAGCCCAGCTTCATGGGGAGTTTGATTTAATGGGGGCTGGGAGCTACTTCCCCTCACGGGGGGCTCCACTCCCAGCCTCACACCCAGCCTACGCACTCTCTGCGGCCTCTCTGCTGTCATTTGCCGAGTGGTTTAATAATTCATAATTAATGCAACCTGCAGCCCCGGTTTAGCAAAGCACACAGTGGGGTTTAAGCGCCTCTGAGTGCTTTGTTGTGGCAAGGTTGCAGAGGTGATGCTCACGAGGGATATCTTTGTGCTGTCACTTTGCTTATTCGGGTGTTATTTCCCTTGGCAATGTTTATGGGATAAACACGGTTCTTAATAGGGGTGGGGAGGGACTTCAGAGGGGATTGTGCAGCGTGTTCTCAGCAAACCTGAACATTAACCAGAAGCCTGCTTTGTGTTCCTGGCGCTGCAACCAGCTCGAGTTCTGTATCGAACGCCCGCGGACGAGCTGCAGCTCTCGCTTGTGCTCATCCGAAAGGCGTGCGTTTCCATGGCTCCGGGGTGAAATATTGAGCCTGGCAGCCCCACACAGCGGAGAGCGGCAGCAAAAAAAACCTGCTGTGTCCACGTGCGCCGCGGTGCCAGCACCGATCGGGCCGTGGGGCGGCCACCGGCCAGTGCACCGTGCGGGCGGCAGCAGGTGCCATCTCTCCTCTTACAGTGCAAGGGCCTCTGGGGCAGCCAGTGATGGATGCGCTCAGTGGCTCGGAGCATCGTTTTGCAGCAGGAAATTTTGGTGGGGTCAGCACGTTGCCCCTGGTTTTGCACCCTGGTAATGGTCTTGTGATGTGATAGCAACCATCCCGTGCCACAGGCCCAGAGCGGGGCTTCTGGTCCCCTGGATGGCCTTGGGAAACAGATTCTCAGGTTTCCTTGTTAGAAAAAAGTCAGGGCTGTGTGGTGGGGTCTCCCCTCGCATGCTCTTTCTTCCAGGTTGGGGCTTGCTCGTGTTATTAGCTGTGTTCCCAGATGAAACACTTCATTAAGAGGGAGCTGCAGCGGCTGTAAATAAATATTGGTAACTCAAGAAGATGGGGCCTCGTGTACAAGTGTAGCTCTGGAATGGCAGATAACCTCAGGAGACACCTTTGCGCTCTCCAGGGCAGTGTGGGAGCAGGGACTTGGAGCTGCCCTGCGTGTGCCTGGGCATCCCTGGCCTTTAGGTGCCAGGGAAACTCTCCAGTGCTGGAGCCTGCCCCAGACACCTTCTGCTGTGATTACACAGGGAGAGTTTTCTTCTTCTCCAAGCTGAAATTTTCCTTGCAGGAGTCAGCAGACCTGGAGAATTAATGTATTCCCTCCTCTTTGCAAGCATTTTTTTCCATATTTGAAGGCTGTTATTATATCCCCTTCAGCCTTCTCTCTTCTAGACTAAACAATCCCTGCTCTTTCAAACTTTATCCCCAGGTTATACTTTCTAGATGAAATTTTTTTTAGACAAATGGTTATTGCTGTCCCCTGAACTCGCTGCGGTCATACCGGAGCTCTCCTGGCTTGCTCCCACTATGCTTTGCTGAGCCTTTGTTGCTCCACAGGGAGGGACAGGATCATATTGGGAGCTTAGAAAGACTAATGTGGGCCTAACCCCACTCATGATGCTTTACGCTGGTATAAATGTAATATTCAGCCTGGAGGCACCTTTGTGTTCCATGAGGATTTTAACTTGCATCCTCAACCTAATACCTGCTCTGGGCATCATAAGAACTATGCAGAGCTCTTGGTGCCTTCAGCAATGCTGGAAAAGCACATCTTTGCTCCTGAATGAGCAGAATGAATCCTTCACTGTCACTATGAGCAGATGGAATAAAATTTCCCTCTTCCCGGACGCGGTGTTTGCTGGGTCACTTTGTACTGTGGTTCCCAAAAAAAGGCATGTGCACGTGCAACCTGCCCAGTCTGCCTGGGAAGATGCATTTGGCCCTCAGCAAGGAGCCTTTCCCACTCTGTGTTATGGAGAAATGAAGCCACTGGATGTCAGGGTGGCTTTGCTTTGCTACAGCCTCCCAAGAAAGGGTTCCATCACACCCCAGCTTCTGTGTGCTGGCGATGATGGTGATGGACGTGCTCTGTGCAGGATTCCTCTTAGAATCAACATTTTCCCAGCAATTCAAGATCTTAAAATGTGTGTGCTTAATTATAATCAGGCTGTCTGGATGAAGAGCCAGAAACATTCCCTGATTAAACCTCACGCTCTGAGCCTGAGCCATGTGTGTATTGCAGGCTCCTTATTTGAACTCGCTGCCCTGTGCTGACCAGCAATTCCAAGGGGAAAAGACTAAAGCATTCATGGTGTCTGCTGGAGGTGTGTGTTAGGGGCTGGCCTGCACGAACTAAACTGGTGAAGTGCTGTCTCTGCCTTTTCCAAGCTGGAGCACCCTGCTTACCACAGCTTGCTTTACTCTTGGCAGAAACAAACAGGTTTCACTGCTGGTCGTCTTGCTTGATCTCGACCACAGCATTCCTGCCCGTGATGTGGAGAAGCAGATGTGTCTTGTTTAATTTAAAAATACTGTTTTGCTCTTTCCGTGTCTCCAGAGCCTCTCCCCAGATGCTCAATTTTGTTCTTTGCTGGATGCAGCACTGGAGGAGGGAGATGGCTGTGAGGGGCAGCTGTACCACCCAATGTGGCTGGCGCTGGGGGCAAAGCACCAGCTCGCCCCACACCCCTGTGAGTGAGATGAGGTCAATCCCTTTTAAACAGTGCTGCCAAAATCAACCTGCTGATGCCACAGAAGCATCCTGTGCTGCTGGATCTGCATTCCTGCCCAGTACTGCCATAGCTTGTTCTTATTGCAGAGCTGCGCCGGTTCTCTTAATGAGGACCTGCATAAATGTCACCAAGGGGTCATTTTCTTCAGTGTCAGCTATTGTCTGACAGGTCTGATTAAGGCCACTGTGATTCTCGTTGGGATCAGCTCTGCCAGCAATCCCACTGTTGCTCTGGCTTTGCAGGAGGTCCTTGTGCATGTTACCAAGTTAATTTTCCCTCACTGGGGGTTGCTGGGCTCCTCCACAGTGACACAGGAGGGACAGAAGATCGCAGCTCCAGCAGGGAGGAGAAACATGCTGGGAATCATTCACTCCCATAGTGAGCATGGGTGGGCAGGACTTTGAAGGGTACAGGGAGCCCATCCAGAACTGATTTTAAAGGGCAGTGGTCAGGATTGGGTTTGCTCACTCAAGATCAGCGTGGGTTAGGAAAAAAAAAAAGGCACGAGCCTGGCTTGGAAAGTGTGTCCTTTTTGAAACAAAACATGCCTTTTCCTTTTTTTTTAACCCAGCCTCTCCCTTTTCCTGCAGCATTCAAGGATCACCTTCACTTTACCTTCCTCTGTAATCATAAGCTCCAGAAACATCCCCATTTAGAGCAGAAAAGCAAAGGTTCAGGGAGAAGTGGCTGTGGCACTGGGACTCGGGGAGCAAAGCCAAACCATGTGAGAGGCAGTCAGAGTTCTCCGTAGTGCCACCGAGGGGAGGGTTTGGAAAACTTTGTCCAGCTTTGCAGGATCTGTTGATTTTTTTAAGGCTGAATCCAGAGAAACCCTGAAGCAGCTCATGAGTGGGGTTAGTGACAGCAGCCCATGTTCTTGTTCAGGTTTGGCAGCAGTGGCTAATGCCGAAGGAGCCGAGCTGTCGATGAAATGCAGACAGCTTTTGTTAAGGGAAGAGGGGGTTTGTTCTTGAACTCTGGGCTGGGTTGCTATTTTTTTTAATTAATTTACAAAGTCATAAATTCTCGGTGATTGCATAAAGGCAGTGCGTCATGCTGGAAATCCTGCTGATGGTGCACAGTTCTGCGCGTTGGGTCTGCACCGGGAGGCTGTCAGAGAGGGACAGGGAAAAGAGAGCCAAAGCAAACACTCTGCGTTTGATTTGGGATGAAATGGATTTCCTTTGAAATAACTTGCGAAACATGTTGTCCTGAGCCTGCAGTGCAAGCACCGACTGCTGCCACTCGTCAAGCCAATGGGGAGATAGAAAATAGTCAGGAAACACCCATAAAACAGGACAAGGACTAGGCAGTGTGGGGTGCATTGTTTCTTCTTGATGGGCAGGTGCTGAGGAGACACCCCGCTTCCCTACTGCCTGGTGAAGGCTTTCTGGGCTGGAGGAAAGCACCTTGTAGGAGCTCAGGGCTTGTTGTCACATCAGAGTGACCCAGTGGGTCACCTTCCCAGGCAGGGCAGCTCATCAAGCTGGAGCTGATATTCCTGGCTCCTGCCCATACACAGCTCCCTGGATATCTGTAGGGATAGCCTGACCCTCCAGCTGTCCCACTGCTTACAGGGAGCTATAGAAGACTCTCTTGTCCTGGGGTGTTTCCTTGTCTCCTGGGAAACCTAACTGCATGCACGTGGCCAAGGCTGTGCCTTCGGGTGTCATTCGGGGATCTGTGCAGTGCAGCATGGTGACAAGCCTGAATTAGTCAGTGGCCCTGTTTTCATTTGCCCCGACGTTGTTCAGTCCTCCAAGCACAAGGTGTGGGTGCTGGATCATGGCACCCCAGTTATCTTGGCGTGCAGGAGGCCTCAGGTTACCTCTGACGCATGATTTCTCCCTGGCATCGCTGGTTATTCCTATCAAGTCGCAGACAGTGTAGACATATGGGAAAGGAAGTCGTGAAAAGCAACTTGGAGTCCAACACAAAACACCTTAAATTGGTGTGATTTCCCCAAAGGAGGAACTGCCTGCTCTTTAAAAAAAAATAAAAATCCTCCTCTTGAAAGGGCTCTTCAGGACAGCATCGAAACCACTGAGTTATTTTTTAAAGCAAAATCCTTGGGCCAAAACCAGCCTCCACCCTCCACTGATAGAAAATTCTCCATCTTAACTCTCTTTTTTCCTTCCTTTGCCCTTTCCCTGCAAAGGCCTCTCAGCAGATGGTGGAGCCAAGCGCCAGGAGCATCTCTCCAGGTTCTCCATGCCTGACCTGAGCAAAGACTCAGGTATGAACGTCTCGGAGAAGATGAGCAACATGGGAACCCTGAACTCCTCCATGCAGTTCCGAAGCGCTGAGTCCGTCCGCAGCCTGCTGTCAGCACAGCAGTACCAGGACATGGAGCCCACCCTGCACGACCTCGCCAGCCCCCTCGGCTACCGAGAGCGGCCACTGCCGGGGCGGATGCACCAGAGCTTTGACTACGGCAGTGGGGTGCCCGGGGGCAACCTGGGGGTGCAGGAGGTGCCCAGACATGCCCCCATGAGTGAGCGCACGCGCCGGCGAACTACCCTGCGGGATGACGACCGGCACTACCGCCCGCACCGGCCCCGGCGGTCTCGGCGTTCCCGGTCGGATAACGCCCTGCACCTGGCCAGCGAGCAGTGCTACCGGCTGAAGGAGAGACCCTCGCTCCGAGCCAGGGACGACTACGACCCGTTCATGCACCAGAGGAGCTGCAGAGAGACGGTGGAGCAGGGTCCCCGCAGGGACGTCTACGGCCACTGTCCCCGGACGGTGTCGGATCTTGCCTTGCAGAACCACTTGGGCGAGAGGTGGGGGCCCTACTTCGCTGAATACGACTGGTGCTCCACCTGCTCCTCCTCTTCGGAGTCCGACAACGAGGGCTATTTCCTCGGGGAGCCCATTCCCCAGCCCACCCGCCTCCGGTACGTGACCAGCGAGGAGCTCCTGCACAAGTACGGCTCGTACAGCATGCCCAAGTCTTCCACAGTGGGTGCCAGGGGACAGTTGCACAGCCGGAAAAGACAGAAGAGCAAAAACTGTATCATATCCTAATGGCACCCTTGCCAGGCACCTTGGGAGAATGTAAATTAACTCACAATCTTGCACTGTTTTAGATCATGTAAGTGCTTTTATTGTAACAAAAAAAAGGCCCGAAGAGTGGGGATTTGTAAGAAGGTTGTAGACTGGCTTCTATAAATAGTCATAATCCTGGGCACGGTGAATATATTTTGCACATCTTACTTTGGAGAAAAAAATTTAAAAAGTTCACTTTAGCCTGTAATATTTACCCAGTAGTTTCTCCTCCTTCTCCCAGATACTGCCACCCCTTTGAGCTCTGTTTGTCCATACGTTTTGGTTGCCACTGTTGACTCTCAGCATCAGTTTGCCAGTAGCTTTTGCTTTCCACCACGTTTTTGTTTTCCATTAGCCATGTTGGTAGGTGATTTGTCTCTCAGACAGTGTGGGAACCTAAGTTATTTCCATGGTTGTTGTAAATGCGATGTAAATGACAGTTTGGAGAAAATATTTTTGTATTTTGTAATATCAGAGTAATTTCTATATCTTAGGAGTCACTGGGAAAATGCATGCACGTTCAGAATTGTTTTCAGCCAGAGCTAACCAAACAGTACTTTGGATCCCCCTTTCCATTTCATCACCAAATTCTTTAAGTATATCAGTGAGAATTGAGTTGTCATTGATTTTTGAGGTTTAGTTTTTTTGTTTTAACTCTCTTTTCTGTTGTTTTGATCCTGGTCAATAAGGAGAGCATTTTCTGATTCATTAGGTCTTGATGAGGCCTCAGTGGCATTTTGAAATCTGCTCACGCCTGTGATTCACAGGTATGCTCCACCAGTCAGATACAGGAACCCTGACAGCTGCAAAAGGGACTTTTTTTTTTTTTTAAATTGTTGTTATTAAACAGGAAAGAACAAAACTACCAAATGTCTGCAACATTGTAAATGACCAAAGCTGGAGAAGGAATTTCACACCTCTGTAGAGAACGCTGAAGTTACTAAACATTGAACTATTATTTGGAGTAAATAAAGTGTAAATGGTGCAATTGTGTGATGTCAGCATGACGTTGTTTTGAATATAGACTTGTCTTATGGTGCTCTAGTCTCCTGGGTTATGTTAACTGCTGTTCATTACCAAGTGGAAGTCTCAGTATTGCCTACTGCCTAACACATATGAGAACACCTGCAAACTGCTCCCTGTGGGCCCCATCCTGTCTGGCGAGACGCCCCCACCCCTCTGGGGCCATGTGGGGCCAGGGGGCTTGACCCCTAGGGGGGCTCAGCCTCTGCCACAGAGCCAGGACAGCCCTCACCGTGGCAGAGGGTCTATAAATAGGGCTCAGCTGTGTTGTATTTATGGTGGATGTGAGTTTGTTCTCTGTGTGCTTTAATCCATTGGGGCTCTGCCATCCCAGCATGTCCCAGTTGCAAGCCAATGAAAAGTTGTCTCGGTGCTTCCCAGAAAGAAGCAGGTTTGCAAAAGGGGCTCTTGGCACCCAAAGATGCGGGTTAGCACCTGAGGGTGTTAAGATAAGGCTGGGCTTTGAGCCACAGGAGGGCTGAGAGCTTAACTGGCTTAATAGCCCTCCTCCCATGTGCTGCCAGCATCTCAGGATGCCACTGCACCTCCAAGCCAGCCCCTGCCCTGCACCAGTGGGAATGAGGGTCCCACTGCAGGGATGGCACCGGCATCCCTGGCACACATAGGGACACCCTGATGCCTACTCAAAGCAGCAGATGCAGAAAAATCTGGAAGATGGATGTCTCCATACCACAGACTATTGCTAGGAATTTTTTTGTTGTTTGTAAAGGACAATGTGATAATTATTATTCCTTTAAAAAGAAAAAAGAAATTACACTTAAGTATATTTAAAAAAAATGTTTTTCCAGTTGGAATAAATGGAAGTATTCATCCAAAGGGAAGAGTCTCATGTGTATGTTTTTTGCTCTTAAGGAGTATTGGTTAATTGTGAGTAGAAAACTTGATTTTCGTTAAGCTGGTGTTGCAATAAAAGCACAAGAACCAGTTCAGCCCCATCCCTGGTGTGGTTTTGGTGGACAAGGAAAGCATCTCCTGCATACCACGCACCTTCCCCAGGGTTGGTGTCCTGGACTAATTTTTTGGTGTTAAAAAAACCAAGTCATAGAATCACTAAGATCATCGAGCAAGATCAGCTCAACACACTGTGTTCACTAACCCCATATCCCCAAGTGCCACCTTCTGAACACTTCCAGCGTGTTTTGAAGTCTTCACCTGGTAAAAGCCAGCACTGCTCAGCCAAAATTCCTGGTGGGCCTCTGGCATAGTCTGGGAGAGACTTCAATGTGGAATTTACAAATAACATCCTTTTTCTTAGAAAGACCACAGATCTTTCCATGTTTTCCAAAATAGACCTGGTGAGTTGGGTAGGGGTATTGTTTTCAGGAACAAGTATGACACTGGAACTGCAGGTTATTATATGTATTTTATGTTATATTATATTATTTAATATATACAGTTTAATTCACTGTCAGTGATTAAAAGGACAGTGAATGTTGTCTGTAAGCTGTGGTACAGCTGAGCTACTCTTGTACACCAGGAGCCTGGATTGCTCAGCAAACGGTAAAACACTAATTCCCAGCCTTTCCCCTTTTCCTCCTAGCTGCTTCTCCCCAGGGCTAATGGAACAAGCTGTAGAAACTCCTTGCAACAGAATTGCTGCACTTTTCCCCTGCAATTTTCTACTGAAATCCAGGGCACAGTGCCCCCATTCACAGGATGGTTTTGCTGCTGGATGCAGCTCTTCAAAAATTTGGTTCT
Source organism: Pseudopipra pipra (assembly GCF_036250125.1). Classification (NCBI taxonomy): domain Eukaryota; kingdom Metazoa; phylum Chordata; class Aves; order Passeriformes; family Pipridae; genus Pseudopipra; species Pseudopipra pipra. Next base: position 7,200,100 of record NC_087559.1, read on the forward strand.
CACTGCAGAGCGTCTCTATCCTTGCTATGACTGGTGTACACCCCAGCTTTAATGCAGCCCTGGAATCAGAACAGGTGGACAACAAACTGGGGAGATGAGAGTGTCTCAGGTGATGCTCCTCTCTCCTGGGCCCTTCACCAGCACAAGAGAAAGGTCTCAGATCACATTTTATAAGAAATACAGAGTTGGTACAAATTTCAGCAAAAAAAGTGCAAATGCACCTTTCAAACCTTTTTCATTTTTCCTACGGGCTCCAGTAGTCCTGTACACTTGGAGACACATGGTTAAAAAAGGAAAAAAAAAAGAATGCTCTTTTTCGTCTTCTTTAGCCCATTTGGAGTATGATTAACCATTCCTGACAAACCCACTGAGCTTGAGGGACGGAGCTACCAGTCTGTAAAATTTTGCTCTGTCGCCATCTGGCCCTGCTGGTTTCCCTCTCTGTGCTCGCTGCGTGCGGGTGCCAGCGCCCCGTGGGAGCAGGGGGCACACACAGACATTTACTTTCGTGTCTCCAAAACTAAGTGAAGGTGATACCACCTGAAGCTCAGGATGAGTGTCAGTGGGTCCAGTTTCTCTGGGCTCATTACTGGCTGAGGGAGTGGGTAGCTTTTTGCTGGGTTGCCCCAGACAGCTGTGCTGCCAGAGTCAGCCTGGCACAGTCACTGTTGCTTAAAAAAAATAAAATAATTAAATCCGATCAGGTCTATTGCTGCCACAATTTTCTTCCATAAAATACCTCTTTTTTTCCTCCCTTTTTTCCCCAAGAAGTCCTTGGCAAGACCTGCCAAGTGTGAACCCAGGGGATGGACTAGAGTTAACCTTCATTGCAAAACCAGCATCTGCATTGCACACTTGGCCATAGCCCGGGTGGTAGTGAGAGCACATCATCCTTTACATCCATGTTCCCAGCAGGCTGTGGGGCTCAGTATAGGCCCCTGTAACACCTAAAACACCCCAGTGTTGGCAGCATGTCAGCCCAAAAGTCACTGAAGCTGTGCAGGGAAGCTTCCAGCACACTGAGACTTGTTTTTCAGGAAGGCAAAAGCCACCCAGCCTTGGACCCGGTGCACATCAGCACATCAGCAGAGCCTCTGCAGAAAGATGCAGATAACATAAGTGTGAGGTTAGAAATAATCAGCAGCACCCTGATCTGGAAATTATTTTCCCCAGATAATCCCACATTTGCAAAAGGCCCAAGTGGCTCTGGCATTGTCCACTCTGCTCGGTGGCTTTGCAGAGCCATTTGCTGATGAAGGTTCTCTGAAAGACAGCAGCACTGAGTGGGGGGTTAATTAATGGGAGCTGTTAGGTGAAGGCTGAGGGCTCTTGAGAAACGGGCACATATTTACCCTCACAATTTAATAGCCCCAAAAGCCATGCCTGTGTAGCATCGGGCTGGCAGCACCCACCAGGCTCTGTTCTGTCTGCTTCCCAGCCCTCTCCCCAGCCCCCAGCTAATCTGAGCTCCCGGGCTTCAAGCTGCCATGTTATCTGATGAACTTTACTCTTTCAGGCTAAAAAAAGCTCCCTGTTCCTTGCATTTACATACAATTATGCTATTCTTGAAATCTAGGCTGTCCTCATTCTCCTGGAGATTATCTGCCACCATTTAGATGACCATCCTCCACAGCCAGGAAAGCTCATTAGCTAAGAGCAATTCTGGAGTATTTTATTTTAAAGATTTTTTTTTTTTATACAACACATTTTCAACCTACATACTTAAAACTATTTAGGAATTCAGCTCCTGTTTGAGCACAAAGGGGAGTCGGTGGCCAAGGATGCCAAGGGCCAGGAACAAGTCACTGGAGAGCTGGGGCCCCTTTCCAAAAGCATCCACAAATTGTGACATATCAGTGCATTTATAGGGGAGAAAGAAAAGGAGAAGGAAAGGGGAAAGGGGACAGCAAGACACTTATTTTTAGTGCCAAGAATGCTTGTCTAGATCTCTAAGTAGAGGAAAAAAATTAGAAAGTTTAAATTACTTGTAATTTGCTGCCTCTGCCCATCCCCACTGGACTCCAGTGTTGTGCTTTGTGCTCCCTCCATGTTACAGCATCAGCTTCAACTGCCTCCAGGCTCCATCCTCACCTGGGAGGAGTGGAGGAAACAAGCTTGCAGGCTCAAAGCACCTGTGGCACACTGGCCCTTAGGTCAGTGACCAAAGATCCCTTACCTGCAGCTCTGCCTCTCTGCTTCTTCACTTCTTTTTAACAACTCAGCAAATTACCAGCTTCCCTGTTTTAGGCAAACCCAGTCAGTTCTAAAGCATTCTCAGGAGAGTATTCCTGATGTAAAAGCAAATATTTATATCTGCTGCGCTCTTAGAGGCTCTGGTTATGATCAACTCTTAAGGCAAGATTTAGCTGAAAGAGCTGATTTATTAAAATGGATAAACAAAGCCCTGTGAAGCAAGTTAATTCAGTCTAAATAAAGCATTAAACTCTGAAGAGCACACATCAGATCACAGTATATACATATGTACACATATATATGTGTGTATATATATATATCCTCCATATAATTCCTGCAGTCATACCCTCAGTCCTCCAGGCTGGGATCCCATATCAACAGCCAGGAGAAAGCCAGCCCTGAGCCATGCTTGGTGTATATCAGGCAATGTATGTATTATCGCATGCCCTGATTTTTAACAAACCCAGCCCAACAATCTGCTCCCACCCCAGTCACAGGGATCCCTTCAGCTGCCAGCCCTGCTTGTGCTCTGTGCCTCAGTTTCTCCATCTCCAAACTTCCACCAGAATGATGCTTTTAACAACAAGGAGCTAAAAAATCTGGGATGAAGGAGGCTGTCAAAACAGTTCTGATTTAAACCAGTGGCTCTAGCCCAGGGTTTGAGGCAGTTTTTTGGCACCTGGGTGCCAGCAATTTCTATCAGAGTTGTTTCCTATTGACACAACTCTCCCTTAGATCCCCACTGGTAGAAAGAGCTGGCTGTAGCACTATACAACTTGGGAATTTTTCTTTTTTTCTGTCAGTTGGGCTTTAATTGTCAGTTATTTGCTTATGAGCGCTCTTTCATGGCTGATGCTGGAGCAGACTCAAGCAGTTTTTATTTTAGTATTTGGATTAATTAGCTTTTCTGGAAGAGGGAGGCAGGGCAGAGATCTATTCTTGCTGCTCATCACATATTTACATTTTTCAGTATCCCAAGTAACTCGGCACAGAAAACAAGTAAATGAAGACTAAAACGTACACAAAACATCTGGAGCCCCTGCAATCCCATAATTATTGCTGCTTGTTCACCATGCATAGAGTGCCTGTTGGGAAGGCCATTCATATATTGGCCTAATGGAGATTTTTCCTGTTGGATGCTTCCAGTGATCCCCCCCATCCTCCCACCCCGTCTGCCTGGGTCAGGTCTGACCTTGACTCACCGCCAAAAGCCGAAGCAGCAAAATTGCTGGTTGGTGTTGGGAGCAGCAGCCTCTGGAGTTCTTGGCCCAGGACAGTAAATACAGCTGGGGAGATTAGGGCTGGTGAATAATTTATATGATGACTCTACAAAATAGTAAATTCTCCCCCCCTCGCCCAAGTCTGCTCCATCCTTCATGGAGCTGCTGAGCAGTTTGTGAATATTTAGGAAGTTCTACTAAATTCATAGAGTCTCGTAACAAACAGTTTTAAAATGCTGAGTGAAGTACTTGCCTCTCACATGGTGCACTGTTCATGTGATCACAGGGGAGGAAAAGGGAGCCAGGGAGAGCCACTGCAAAATCCTCATGGTTTAGACCAAAATTTGCAGGATTTCTGTCCAGCAGATGCGATGCTGGCCTGTGCTCCCCTGCAGCTCCATGCCCCTCTGAGGAGTTAAACTGAAACCTCGTCGTTGGATAACACATGGGTGAAATGGCAATTTATTTTTTTTATGTGCCAGGGGAGGCCAGACCCCACCACAGCAGTGTCTGAGTGTGGGGGACCTCGGTGAGCCCCTCCAGAAGTGCCAGTGTGGCCCCAGTCTGGGGTGGGGATGGCTTGCTGCCAGCCCTGGTGGGTGCTGCCAGCCTGGAAGGGAAAGAAGAAAAGGGAAAAGGAAATGGAAAGGAAAATGAGAAAAGGGAAAGGGGAAAAAGGAAAGGAGGGAAAGAGAGAAAATAAGGAGGAAAGGAAAAGGAAAAAAGGAAAAGGAAAAAGGAAAAGGAAAAGGGAAGAAAGGGAAAGGGAAAATAGAGAAGAAAGGCAAAGGGGAAGAGGAAGAGAAAGGGGAAGGGGAGAAGCTCTCCCCCCACTGAGCACACAGCAGGGCAATGTGCAGCCCCCCAGGCAGGGGCAACAGAGCAGCCCCCACAAGAGGCACTGTCCTGTCCCTGTCCCTGTCCCACAGCCTCCTCTCCCAACACTTGCCCTTCTCATTTCATTTCATTTTGGAGTTCATAATGATGGGAATAAGCGTGCATGGCTTCACTGCCTGGCCCAGTTGTGACAGTGGAGGGTTTTGCTCAGAGGAAGCAGATCTTTGCATATTTATGAACATAATTGTTTATGGCAAAAGATACAAAGAAGAGAAGTTGATTTGGGATGCACACAGAACTGGAACAAACAAGCCTGGCTCCCCATGGGGCTTCACTGCAGCCTCAGAGATCCCTGCCTTTAATGCTTCTGGATTGTTAACAGCCAGGAGAGGATGGGGAGAGCCTGTCTGGGGGGAGGAAAGGCAAAAATCTCCCAGTTTCACTCTCATAATTTGGAGTTTCAAACCAATGTTGATAACAATGTCATTATTGCTGAGCATCCACTGGGCTTAGGGAGTAAAATTCCTTTTATTTGTCTCCAGTGTCAGGATTTGCAAGTGCAAAAGATTTTCAAGAGCTTGTCTCTGTCCCTGTTTGTATGCAAATGATGTTGTAACATTTCTTAGACTAAAAGACCTGATTTTCGCTATCATCAGTCAAAGCATCTGTCAGCCTTGTCAGAAAAGAAAGACTTTGATTCTTTCAGGTCAAAACAACCCAAAATTATTGCTAGAATATTGAGGTAGTTTTAAGACATAAAGAGTAAAATGAAAATTGCTCAAAACCATTTTTCTTGTCAATGATGTTTTAATTTTTATTTTACTTTCACACGTAAAGCAATTTTTTTTTGCAGATGACAAAGTTTGAAAATCAAAGAGTTCAGTGCTATATTCCAGAACTGCATAACAGAGTAGGGAGCAGTATTGGATTCAATCACATGTTCAGGAGGAACCTGGGATGAAGAATGAAACGAGCTAAAGAATGGGCAAAAAAAATAGAAAATTGAGGAGGAGCTTTGTGCCAAGGCCCTGAGATTAAACACTTCCAGGGGTGCTGTAAGCACCAAGTGCCTCTCCAGGTGCCATTGTCCCTGCACCTGTGGACCCCAGAGGTCTGAGATTCTGTTCATGGTAAAAGAATAAGGGCTGGTGCACATAGAAACACCCTCTTGGTGTAGCCTGAGCCCACCTTTTGGCAAGACAACCAGAGCATCCACCATGTGACGTGGGTTGGCTGGAAGTGAAAAACTCTGTTTAGCAAGCCCAGATCTACTCCTATGAAACAATCTTTCTCAGCAGTGGGATTTCTGCTTCCTAATGAAAATGATTTTTTAACAACCTGCTGGAGAGCTCACAGTGTTCCCCCAGGTCCCTGCACGGGGCTGTCACTCTGTGCTTGGCAGAGGAGGCAGAAGTTCTCCCAGTAATTCCCTACTCACCTGTTTCTCACTGAAGAAGTCACTGAAGACTGAAAGGCTTTAGTGCAACCCCCAATAGAAAAGGTACCTCCAGCTCCACACTTGGACAAGGACTGGGATGTGCTGGCACTGCTTTGGATCTCCTTCCAGCACTATCAGCAGGTTTCCTGCCTGTTGGCATCAAAGTGGAGTTCAAGTGAGTGACTCTGGTTTGAGGGTCTGGCATGGGATCAGTGTCTCCCTGTGAGACACTGGTGGGAGCAGTGGGAGTCCTGGCACATGGACCAGGAACAACAGTGTGAGCACCCTGGCACAGCCCTGGTTTGTTCCCCCCTGGCTCCCTTTCCCACAGAATCAGCAACGAGCCCTGCTGCAGAAACAGAATCTCCCAGGGGCCCTGAGCTGCTGCTTTGGGCAGATTTAGGACCTGGGGGGTTGCCAGAGGAGCCACAGCTCTGTCCTCAATCAGCTACTGCAAGTTTCCCATTTATGGGGCCTGCAGCTTTACACCTTCACTGACCACTGCTCACTGTGGCAGCCAGAGCAAACAGCCTGTGCCCAGCACTGAGCATCCTCCTCCAGACAGAAAGCAGATGGATTTTCATTTACAGAGGCACAAGGCTCTCTCTCTCCTGCACAAACACACGTGCAGTTCTACATCACAGCCTCCATCACTTCTATGAGGAACTGTGAGGAAATAACAGGTTATAAGAACAGCATGGATATATCCCTCGAGCTCTGAATGATAAGGCAGTAATCAAGTTTCACCAACGTGAAGCAAAATTTCCCAATACTCCTTCCTAAAGATAAGCATGTCCCAGGACCAGCGTGATACCCTCTCCTCACCAGCATGCACGGTCTTCCAGAGAAGTGATTTCCCCAGTAGCCACTACATTCAACTATAGGCAGAATATTCAGATCCAAATCAGCTCCCGATGTGTTTCCATCTAACAGCCCCGATAACCACATTGCCTTCATTTTCATACTGCATTATTTATTCATAGCGCCCTGGGAAATGTGGAGCCTCATGAGCAGCGGGAGCAGACTACATACCCACAAACTAATATGTTCCTCTCACTGATGCGTTACCATCACTTTCCCAGCAAATGAATTGCCCACCAGCAACTTCCCAGGCCTCTGCCCACCTGCAGAGCACACGCTCCTTATTCTTCTCACAGAGCACAGCAGAAGGCATGGGGGACATTTGCTCAACCTGATTCCTAATCTCCTCCCTCAGATTGTGTGTCCCAGCATTTCAGGCTTTCAGATGCCTGATTTTCTGAGGTTTGTGGCTAGCTGACCCATCCATACTGCCAAATGCCATTTGCACCTGCAAGTTTGAACTTTGGGATGGGCAAGCACTTGAGCAGGAACATGAACAATCGTTCCTGAGTGTGCAAATGTGACTCTGCAAGCATGGAATCACAGAATCGTAGAATGGTTTGGGTTGGAAAGGACCTTAAAGATCATCTAGTTCCAACCCCCCTGCCATGGGCAGGGACATCTTCCATTAGAGGTCCATTTGGCCCATCCCACCCTGGATGGGTGACTGCTGCAGTCATGGTATATTATCTTGGTGCCCTGTAATTTTGCCCTTCTAAGTGAAGCACATGAAGTGGGTAGATGGTAGAAAGTACAACGGGACAGATGGTGGTGGTGATTACAAACTCCAATTTGAAAAAGTGGGAAAAAAGCCCAACAGTTTTCCTTGATTTCCCCCACATTTCCAAAGTCAGCCATCCAGTCCTGAATATGAGGAAAGAAATGCAAACATCTCTCCAACTGTTCTTGGACAACTCAAATATCTTTTTTAATGCCAAGGCCATTTGGTCCTTGTCTCCAACTTTCAGCTAAAAATATACCGATTTCTAAAAGGCTCAGGTGAGAAGAGAAAAGAGCATTTCAAGTTCTTTAAAAAAAAAATACAAGGAGATACAAATTCCTGTGAGATTTTTACCTATTTTATCCCGCAGCTTCAATCCCATAATTAGGTCTCCTGTCACTTCAGTTGATGCCCTGCCCCATTTATCTGCAGCTTTTTGACCCTGTTTTCATATCTGGTAATATTTTTTTCCATTACCATTCTCAAAAGAAGACCAAAAAAAAAAGGATTCTTGCCCTTCACTTAGATGTCTGAAATCTGTAAGAACTGTTTTAACTTTGTATTTCAAGGGAGATAATCATAGTGTCAGAGCAAGATACCTACAAAGTAAGAGATAAATATATTTTTTTGTGTATATATATATATATATATGTATAAAAGTAGGATTTATATAAAGTAATAGCATCCATAGAGCAGATACGCCCCAGTTGGTGCCCCAGTGGTCTGATGGGCTCTCCTGAAACTGAACCCTGAAAGGAGAGGGCAGCACTGAGTGTGAGAAGTCTGATTTTTTGGGCAAACCACACAAATGCAGGCAATGGCTGAGCACACACTGCAGTGACAAGCTGGGGCACAGAGGATGTCTGCTTATCTTGCAATTAAATTGGAGTCAAAATTTATTAACAGTGAAGGACCTTCCTGCCTGTGAAATGGTACATGCTTCCAGGCAGATCCAAGCAGTGAAACCCTGTTCCTAAATGCCAGATCTAAGAATAGATGAGCCTAATGTCAGCTGCATCACCTTTTTATCTGATAGATGTTTATTAAGTGAAGACAGAATATCTGTTGCATAAAAGCAAGCCACCTGCTGCCAAACAGCCACCTTCCCTCTGCCACAGACAAATGTGTTCTCAGCTAATTTGTGCTCAGACTGTATTTCAAGTCACACTGTGCTTGCCAAATTTTGAAAGACTGGATTTCTCAGTGCTACAGCACAACCCCAGAAGGAGTCACCTCCTCCTCTGATAGGGGCAAAACACCCAGCAGTGGCCACAGCTCCCTCAGAGCAGCTCTTGGCCCGGGCAGCGAGGCCATCTAGAGAGGACCTGCAAAAGGCTGGACCCAGGATATTTGGGACATGGATTTGGCACAGTGAACCTTTCCTGTTACCCCAACTCTGTTTGCAGATGTAGCTCTCAGGCTTGTCAATATTACTCCTGACAGTTTCACCACGGTTCCCTCTCCAGCCACCAGCACCTGGCCCACACTCCAATTTCCACAGCCATCCCTTCCAGCAGCACTACTGCCTGGGCTGGGGCTACTGTTCCTCCTGCCCAAGTGCCAGGCTGCGTGGCCATGTCCCTGAGGAGGGATGAGCCAGCGGCAGCAGGAGCGCTTCACCTGGCTTACAATCAGCCTTGGCATCTCCATGGCAACTCCAGCGGATGCTGCATTCCTAATGGCTCCCAAGGAACTGCCGCGCTCGCAAGCAGCAGTTGCAATCAAGTTCTGTCTTGGTCATCTCCAAGGGGGCAAGAGGATAATGCAGAGGAAATTAATAAGAGGCATTCAAAGTGTTTGAACAGTGTAATTGCCTCAACAATTCCTCCGGATTACAATTAGTCTGTTCCTGAAAATGAGCAATATTTCCAGTGTCTCTCAGCTCTTGCTCCGCTGCTGCTCAGTTCTGCCCTCCTCATGTCCGTGGAGGAGGCTGAAGGGGCCCGAGCAGGGTGTGCTGCGCTCAGGGGTCACTGAAACCAGGGTGGGGTTTCACCATCAGGACATGAAAGACCCCAAAGGCAAGCACAAACATCCAACATTGTTACCTTAGTGCAACTTTCACCAGTGGCATGCCAGGGGCAGATGTGTCTGAAACCTGCTGGAGAGTTTTTGCAGGGATTTTGTGTTTCCAGCTAAGTGAAAAGTGTATTTTTCATGCACAAGCTGCTGGGCAGCTCTCCCCAGGGTCTGAGCTGCCACAGGAGACGTTTGCACCCCAATATTGGGGCAGAATACACCTGACACCACCCAGGCACCTGACAGAGCAGGTGATGTTCCCCCTCACTGCTGGGCTGCATCCCTGAGGATTTCTGGGCAGGATTTAGCCATCCATCTACTCAAGAGCCAAAAGGCATTTCCGTCTCATGGCTCACATCCTACTCACCCCCAGGCTCTGTGGTGGGAGCTCTCCCCCACGGCCCCTCCAGCTCCACACAGCAGAATGTCAGGAAAAGCAAACTGCACTGGTTTTAGGGTTAATGTGTTTGCATTCCTATTCCAAGCCTTGCTTTCACATCTATAACTCATTTTCCAACATCTTCAAGCAAATTTCACACTGTTGGAAAAATGTCAAGGGTTTAATCTGATATGTGTGATACTTACTGATGCCACTAGGGAGAAAGATGATCATATCTTCCACTTCCCATCATGTTTCTTGCAGGAATGAAAACATATCAAGAGAATTCACTGGGTTTCACTATACTTGGTACATGCAAATTAACAGAAATCGAACTCTCTGAGGAGCAGAGACAAGTAACTTTGCATATAAGAAATGTGACTGAAAGCTTATCTGTTTTTTCCAGTTGCATTAGATGGTCTTAGAGAATGTGCCTTTGCTGATGATCCTTGCACAGCTGTGACCTGCATCAGAGAGCAGGACCTGAAGCCTAGCACCAACCTCCTACAAGCCTCATGCTTGGCATAACTGGATTAAGAATAGAATTAAAGATACCAGGGAAAAAAAGCAGATGGATGAAAACTGTAGTGCATCAATACTGTGATTTTCCTCAGATTAATGCATTCCCTGCAATATCCACAGGAAAAGATGCATTCAAATCTTCAAGAAATCCAGAGAGGGTTTTTACATGCAATAGAGAAGTCAGTGGCAACCTCGTGCCACAAAACAAAACAAGGCCTGTGGATTAAATTCAGTACCATTAATGCATGAGATTCTGCTGATATCCCAATATCAACCAATATTATTGACTTCAGTAAATTTTCCTCTGAGCCTATAACTGTAATTTAATTTTGTCCAGATCAAGTTAGGGAAAAAAAAAAGCTGGCTTCATGAAAGCTATATTCCTATGGCTTCATTTCGGAAAGCTATTTGGATCTCAGAAATAGGACTCAAAGTGTTTGTGGTGAGGAATATGCTTAATTAGATTCATGTCTGAGAAGTCCCCAGCTGTTCTGCAGACAAACAGAAATATCTGAAATTTCTTCCAGCTCTATGGAGACACAGAGATTGGCTCCTCTCCCTGTTGCCCCAGTCTGAGAGATTTGCACGTATGATTACAATCTAGGGCTGTTTCAGACAATACAAGATGCCACACAATCTCTGAGCACAGAGCAAATATTCCAGCAGTTTATTTCATGATTACTTCCACCCTGTTCACTTCAGCATCTGAAAAATTCTTTGCTATTTTTTTTTTCATGTGAAAGGCTTTCTGGGAGTTGGACATAACATACATTCATTATGAAATGAAAATACCTCATGTGTTCAGGATGGAAAAAAAAATCCCTGGCTTTCAAGAAAGCTTTGTGAGCTTATTAAAAACAAGAGTGCTCACTACGCGTGTCGTTCTGCCAGATGAAAAATTCCCTCCTCACTTCTCAGGCTTGTAAGCTGCTTTGTGTGCTCAAGACATCTCTTTCCAGTGTCCAGAACATTTTCATCATTAGTCTAACTCGGAATAAAATATTATCTGCCTTGTACCAACAGAGGGGAGCCACAGGGCAGCCACACCTTGCCTTCATCATCACTGGAAAACGATCCTGGAAGAGTCAACCCTAGAAGAGTCAATGCCTGCCCAGCCCTCAGACTTTGGGAGCAGACCCCTGTGCCACAGGGAACCATCATACCAAAACCACGCATCTGGGAGAAGCTGAAACAGGAACTGTGAGCCAAAACCACAGCCGGCCATAAACACCACAGCCCAAGAAGAAGTGAGCCATGACCACCTCCAAAATCCACATCCCTGGGGCACTGCAACAAGTCCAACCACACATGGAAAGATGTGCTTTGTGAGATTCAGGTCCAGATGCAATTCCCAGGCTCACCTCACCAGCCCAGCCACCTTCCCCTTCTCTTTCTCATCTCCCCGTTACACACCCCAGCCCTGTTTTTAGGGGTCCCAGCCCCACTCCTGGCTAATGCTTTGAGACAAAGCTGCAGTGCACAGTGGGCTGGTGAGTGTAGGGGTTGGTCCTCCACTGCCTTTTTTCCTCTAATTTGTTTGGCCACCCCTTTGACTTCTCTGTAGCCCATTCCACATGCAGACTGGCCCAGAAAGTGGTGCAGATAGACCCTGTGAAATCAGGCAACCAGCCACTGCACATGGAGGAGTCCAACTGGGCATCTCAGCAGAACTGACTGCTGTGCTGCAGGGTACAGCCCTGAGCATGTGGCATTTTGGAAATAGAAGTCTTACTGAGGTCATCTGAAGGAACTGAGGTTGGATACGCAGTGGAGCATGAGGACAACAGAGCATCAAACACTAGCAATCCTTGGGAAAGTGAGGTTAACATCTCCCTGCTGGACTACCCACAACAGGGGTCTCCATGTCCTGGCGAGACACACTGGACAAGGAATATCACCTCAAACCCCACTGTAGCTGGGCTGGACCTGACAGTGAACAATACACAGTGCAGGGATGAGACTAGCAAAGTGCACTCGTGGAGACCACCTCCAGCAGCCAGTGGAACAAGTCAAGGAGCTCACCCAGTGACTCACCCTGTACAGCTGCAAAACTCTGCATTTCACCTGATTAAGGATGAGATGAGTAAGAGCAGCTACAAGGATGAATAAACATTTCAGGAGCTTTGAAGAGCTGCTCTCAGTAGCCAGCAGCAGCATTCATTATCCCATAGCCACCTGAAATGGCAGCTCTCAGTCTCCCTTACCACACTACGAGCCAAGTCAGTCTGCTGGTAGGTGGTGGCATTTGGGCGGGCAGGTTGGTAATTTGGGACGATTCAGTACTGAATCACACACAGCTCATTTGCCATGGCAGATCACATTCTCCACATGGATTGTCTGCAAGGCTCTCTCTTTCCCCTAGTTCTTCATTACCATTTATCTTACAAGCAATTAAGACTGTTTAAGAAGATGATCAGTTTGGACTTTGAAGCTTTTTTTCTCTGATCTGATATGTGTTTGTTCTTTAAAATATAACTTCAAATATTGTGGCATTCTGGATGTTTTCTGTTTCAGTAACAGGCTGCTAATTGTAATTAGTTTTATCATGGTGGAAATTCAAATATCTGCTCTGAATGTGTTCCTTTGAATTTAGTTAAAAGGCACTTTTTGAGCTGACAAACACTTCGACTGTAGCTTGAGAGAAAGAATCAAATTTTAAGCTTACGGGAAAAGCTCATTTTACTGCAGGGTTGAGAATCCACTGTCTCAGAGCTCACTGGCATTGTGAGGTGCTAGCGAGAGCCAGAGCAAATATTTCTCTGGGCTTCCACTTCCATGCAGTATGTTTTAGATTACACTTAAGTGGATTCAGGAGAGGAAACTGGGGGTGGTGGGCGGGAAGGATGCGAGTAGGTAAGAATGAAAGGAGTCAGTGCATGGAAAAATGGAAGTCAAATAAAGGAAAAAAAAAAAGATGCACAGAAAGGGTGAGGATTGAGAGTAGATCATACAGAAACCTCGGAGCTGTATGTACCAGACTGAACAGATAAGGATAACAAGGAAATGTATAAGGATAATGTATCAAAGGATTGCTGCTGGGCACTTCAGGAACTGCTGTGAGTCACTAGAGGTGGGATGGAGTAAACAGGAAAAGGGGAATGAGCGAGAGGAAAACACCGAGATCTTAAAAGCATTAAAAGATGTTGAAATAGTCAGTATATAGTTAAAAATATTCAAAATATGGTTTTTTATGTTTGGACAACTGTGCAGTAAGAGAGTGGCAGTTGAGCAATGTGCCCAGGAGGGAGGATGTGGTTGGGCAGAGGGCAGCTGGTGCTGGGGTGTGGGGGCAGGAACCATCAAGGGCTCAGGCTCTGCACAAACCAGCACCACAAATGGCACAAACCTGCTCTGCCCACCCTCCTCTTCTATCCTAGTGGGTGCCAAACCTGGCTCTGCTGCCGTCTTGGGAATTCTTGTTGAGCAGTGAGTTACCTTGCACCAGGCAAAACTAGTCCTTTGTATGAGTCTTCCATGGGTGATGTGTCCTCTTCCACCAGCCAGAATATGCTGCTCCTTTCGAGCATGGGATGGCTTTGCCCTTCAGATCATTCCCATGGCAACAGGTGGAAGGCAATATATGGTGGAAGGTAACCTGCAGCACCCATGTAGTGCTAGTGGGACCTTCAGAAGGTATGAAAATAAAAACCTGAGCTGAGCATGAACTTCTGCAGTCAGATTCTCAGATGGTCAAGAGCAAAGGCTGCTTTGCAAAACAGCAACCAAGAGTAAGGCTGCCTCTAACTCTGGGGATAATTGTCATGGAAACTACAAGTAAAGTAGCACAAAACACAAGTAGGTATGAAAAAGGTAGCTGAAAATAGCTGCTCCAGGAATGTTTCTTTGCAAAGGTTCTAGACATTAAAAGGCAACTGAATAAACAGCTTAGTAATTTTAGATGTTCTCGGAAAATGGATTTTAAAGGGAAAAATGGGGCAAACCACTAAACTACGGCTCAGGGAAAACTCCAGGAAAAAAAAAGCTCTGAGAGGAAAATTAATGCAAGTAAGACTCCTGCAAGCTTTGTAATATATATACCCAGAGATGTATAGATAGATAAACTCATACATGTGTGTGATTACATATATACAGGTAGAATGCATATATGTAACTATATATATAACTAGATATGTAACTATATATATAACCTTCTGGGAAAATAATACTGAATAAAAGAAGCCAGCACAAAATACTTCCTGCACCAAACTGAGGATGAGAGGGTTTCTCAGAGGTTAACTTGACTGATGTCCAAGGCCTTGAGCAGGAAAGCAAGTTCTTTGATGAGTTGGACCAGTGTTTAAATGGCATCTGCCCAAGGATGGCTGTGACCAGAAAACACACAGCGAGAGTGAGATCCAGCCACCCAACAGCAGAATGGACAGGTGCCAAAGAACTGAAATAATCAGAAAACGCATGAAATGGAGCTCAGCATGTGTGCAGAGAGCCCTGATGGGTGGAAAGAAGGGGTACAGCCTCCAGCCGACGGGGAGGTATTCGGCAATTAACAGAAAGGATTGATGGCCACAAACCAGGACAGCTTTGTCTCTGCTCAAATAAGCAGCAAACTGCATTCCACAAAGAGTCTTTTCTTTGCTGTGAGGAACACCTCCCCGTGTCAGATGGACAGTGGCACATTCAGGGATGTTCTTCCAGCCAAAACTGTCGGTGCAAGGAGCTGCAAGCACAGGGGAAGGAGCAGGGGTGCCAGTCCAGAAAGAGGAGCAGCAGTTACAACCTCTATGTGACTGTGTCAGGAATGGCAGGGTGGGATTCAGTGTGAACACAGAGGAAAGCAGGTGAGAGTGGAGGTACTGTCACACAGGTCACACTAGGAAAACATTAGAGGGCGATTTATGCACTTGGAAAGGAATGAATTGAGCTGTAACAGGGAAAAACATTAGCTGGAAGATGTGAGAAGCAGCTGAATATATGTTACATCATTCAGCAGCACACACTGCTGGCTAGGGCCAGGATAATCCCACTCCATTTTTTATGCCACATTGGAAGAAACAGTGAATAACCAGGAATAATCCTGCAACAGCAAATGGTATATGTGCACTAGTAAATGCCAAGCAGTATATCTCATCAGACAAGACAAAAAGAGTTTGTTCAAGGTGAGTACCAGAGGTGTTCTGGCATTGCATTGGGTTCATGTGAGTTGTGGGGGGGATTTTAGAAGTTGGTCATATCCACACCATGCGGATAATGATCAGTAACTCAGATGACACCCCAAAAGGAGGCAACGGTGAGTGAATAATCTCATTTACCAGAGGCGATTGCTAACCCCAAGTGCAAGGAACAGGGAAAGAAGAAAGGTCCAGAGAGCAAGAGATGAGGAGGTGAAGGTCTGGGAAGAGGTGAAAGGAAAATGAAAATGGGGAGAAAAATAACCCCAGTGAAGAGGCAGTTCTAATCAGCTACAAGGGGACAGTTAAATGCAGCCCCGACTGCAGAGCAGCGAGACACGGAGATGGGTGGATAAGTACCATGGCAGCAGAGACTGGATGCTGCTGGGGCTTTACAGGGCACTAACCAGGTATTTATGAAATACCATTGAGGCACAGGTTTCTTTACTTCCGAGAATTTACAACATGGAAAGACACCAAAAGGAATTAATTGCACGTATTTTTTCACTCAATAATGTCAAATCGCAGCTCAAGAAGATTAAATATGCAATCAGAAGTCACCTATATTGCTGTAATACCACTAATAACAGTAGCATTTATAGAGGGCTAAATCATGTTTCCCTTGCTTAAGGCCCTTCTTGCTGACCTTTGAAGGTTTGATCTCGAGACATGATGTAAATCATCTGGAGAGTTTTCTTCACCTCTACCGGATGAAGGATATTCCTATTCTGGGAAAGCGGGGTTAGTCTTCCAAATAAAAGAAAGAAATATGCTGAAGGTACTTGGGCATCTAAGTACTCTGCTTCCCAAAGTCACTCAGGCACCTCTGTGTGATGGCAAAGCTGTTTCCATTAACTGAGGAGGATCCTCCAGCACTGCACAGACACAGACTCTCAGTTCCAGATGGTTTGAATTTCTGCACACTTATTAAAATGGACATAAAACCCCCTAAAGTAATAATCCAGCTATTTTCACCCAAACTGAAGTGGCTGGCTACTTGCCTATTAGTAAACATAAAGTGCAACATTTAGGGAGATCAGTGCTGGGGCACTAAAGCACAGCACTGTGTGTTACCCTCACATCCCATTTGCTCTGCGACTTGTAGTGCACTCGAGAGAAGGAAATTAAAGCACCTTCCTCAGTCAAACTGATGTTCAATGGGCATTTGGCAGGTGCTCTCCAGGAACCCCAAAAGCCTGCAGCAACAGCCAGAGCTAAATTCCCTCATGTTTTAGAGAAGTCCCTTGCCCCGTAAACTTATAATGTTCACACTGTAGTCACTTCACCACTGGTTTTATTTTAAAAGACAATACAACGTTAAATCATCACAATGGTGTTTGTGTCAAACACCACTTCATTTGATTAATAAATGTGTGCCTGTTTTGTTACAAGATTTTAATAGAAGTTACACAACACTTCTCAGCCAAGTGCTTTTCCTTGCATGATGTGAAACTCACTTGTGTTATAAAGAGTGAAAAAAACAAACAAAACAGAACAGGCTGTGTGTTTGAAAAGAAGCTGTGGAAAATACATCAATATTTGCAACTACAGAGGCAGCTGCTGCTCTGTGAGTAGTCAGGGATGAAGGCTGCTTTCCCATGGATCCCATACCCCTTCTCCCCACTTCATCCTCACTATGGCAAGACTCCCAGCTCTTCCTTCCTATGCTCCTCGCTCCTATACATTTCCCTTCCCTCCATGCACCTTGCACCGGCCACACAGCAGTCCTCATGGCTGGCCACATTCCCTAAACACCAGCTGAGCAAGAGACACAGGACTAGAGTCATTGCAGGGCTGGATGGTGTGGGTTAGAGCCAGAATGGCTGATCCTTCCAGTTTGGATCTGCTCTCTCTGATCTGCATGTGACTTCGAGGAATTGGACATTACAGAGAGCTCATGACATCTATCAAACTTGGTTCAAGCTGACCAGTGTGTTCAAAGGCATTAGAGCACAAAACAGAAATGCAGGCTGATGGGCAGAGAGTATAATCACATGAGACTGTTGCCTGAGAAAAAGAGGCTTAAAAAAATCATCAAAGGACAAAAGTCACTAAGGCACCGCAGGGAAGGCTGACAAGGCTGAGCTAAGGAGGAGGAAAATGGAGTAACTCCCCAGAGGACTGAAAGATTTCAAATTCCTTGCTCTCCATTTCAGATTATCTCAGTAAACTGATAACTATCACACCAACCAGCCAACAACCTGAGGATTTAAATAAGCTTTTTGCCACCAGCACATGTAAGCCCAAATGAATTCCAAACAGATGGTTTATTTAAAGATCATCTTATATGTACTACCATCAATATACACATTACCCCAGGGCTATTGCAAGGAAAAAGTTATAATTTTAGACATGTAAAGTCCCTCCAGTTTGGACAGAGATTGAGCAAGAGTAATCAGCATTTCTTAGAGTCTTAGAAACATAGTGAAAGAGCTGAAGTGTGTGTAATTACCAGTGAGAGGCATTGTAGCTAAGCAGATAAAGTTAATTATACAGTACAGGAACATTTTCAGTTGATGTGGTAGTAATCATAGTCAACAAAGAAGTGCCCAACAGAAGGATCCATATACAATGAAAGCAATCATGGGGTGAAAGTGTACAGCACAAATTACCTAAAAAACAAAGGCAGACAGACACAGCTGGAGCTGAGAAATCTTAATGAGGATTTGTGGATTTCTACATGCAATAGGATACCTTAAACAGCAGCACACCTTACCTTGTGGATGGTACCCCCCCAAAAACTGTCACATCAGTCTGGAGGAGGTATCAATATTTGTGCTCCATGGGAAAGCAAGGGCCAGATCCAGCACCAGCCTCTGGTAATATTGATGCCACTTTTCACAGGAAACACTGGGTGCTGCTGCTGTGTATGAAACAAATACATCAGTGGGTTGGTCTAGAGTACCCATTTTCTGAAAGTAAATCTATACTTAGCAGAACAGATCCAGTAAATAGACCTCAATTTTAACTCAGGTTTGCAGGCTACCATTTCCTACAGACTGTCCAAAATCTGCATCCACCACTCTGCTCAATAACAGGCAGGCTGGGACACAGGACCTGAAACGAAAGGTTCAAGCACAAAACATTTGAGTGTGCGCATATTTACACATCTCCACAAATGTCATTTCAATGTCTCTTGGTTTGATGATGGGACAGATATGGTGCAGGATTTCACTTGCTGGCAGCTCTCTCTCCCAATCCACATTACAGCCATTCCACCCAGGAGCTGTGTCTTCCTGTATGTCTCTTCACGGCAGCAAATACAGTGGGTTGTTCAAAAAGGGCTTCCCCCTCAAGATTTCCTGAAGCAGTGGTGTTAAATATATACAGCCCTAGGCAGCAGTTTGGCATCATCCTCCACTGCACCCAGGGCTGCCAGAGGTGTGGAGCAAAGGAAGATGCTCCCCTGCTGTCTCATCCCTACCTGCCAGTTTGATTTTTCATGGCCATTTTCAGATCTCTAAGTAACAATGCAGTTTCATCCCCTCTTTCCAGGGTAATAAACTGACACAACATGGCTCTTTGTTGGAACACCCTGACTCTAATGCTGTAAAAGAATTAATTTGGTGAAATATTGTCATTCAAAACAAGGATTTATTGATTCGAAAACATGCAGGTAAATAAATGACACTAATTGCTGTGAAACAGATACCTGGCTGATCAGATACAATTAGCAATATGGAAAGGGTGACAAAAGAACATCAGGGAGGTCAAGAGATGCAGAAATCCCACTGCAGGGACATTTTCTAACTGTCTTTATGCTGGTGTCAGGGCTTGTCTAAAACCAGCCAGCTCACTGACCTGCACTAGCAAAGGGTTCGACCCTGTGCCTTTCACTCCTTGCTGATACAGACTGTAATTTCTGAGAGCCAGACTTCCAGACACAGCAGCCACATCTATGCCAACAATAATTACCTATGAAAACAGGCAACTTCTAGAGCTTATTTGAAAGAAATCAATGCCTAACACCTGTAGGTTTATACCGTGCAGCCGTGAGTATTGCTGTCAACACTTCCACTACTGAAGGATGAAGAATGAAGCCAGACGTGATTCAAGTGCCATCTTTTCCCAAGTTCAGTTAAACCAGCCCTGAAAATGAAACAAATGCATGAGCCTTGAAGGTGCCTGAGGATGACAGCAAGGTACGGAAGCATAATTGGTATTGCTGAGGTGAGCCTGCAGCTCACAGCGTGATGGCTGCGCACAAAGAGTGCTTCGTTACAGCACGGACACACCAAACAGCTCCAGGACCCTCCACGCCTTCCATGCCTGGAATTAAAGTCACTCAGAAGCAGTCCTGGGTTCTGCTGCAGATCCTGAATTGCTGGCAGAGGCCAGGGTGGTCCCTGTTTCTGAAGCCCAGGAGAGCCAGGTAGGGCCCCAGGACCTCCTTGGAGAAGAAAGCAGAGCACTCTGTGACCTGCTGCTGGAAAGTACCACACACCTTGAGGTGATGGGAGCTTTTCCCTTTGTGGGCTGGGAGAGAGGAGCCCCCACACCCAGTGGGGCTGGATGAGCAGAGGGATAGGTGACAGATGCAGATCCTGGCTCCAAGGATGGCTCTTAGAAGCAAAACACTGTCATAAGCAGGTATGTTACACATCCCTGCCAACACCAAGTCAGTGTCTGGCTGGACACAGGAGCCTGGACAGCAGGCAGTGTCTGGGGAGGGGAACAGGGCAGGTTTCGGGTGGTCTGTCCCAGCTGTGCCCCTGCAGAAGGCTGGAGGTTTCCCAAACTTTCCGTTTGCTGAGTGATAACAGGGCTTCACTTGGCACACTGAGGGGTAAAAACAGCCCAGCAAAGCAAACACCCAGAAGGTAGAAAGAGACGCGGCGCAGTTACTGCTCTGAAATACTGGCACCTTGTGGCAGCTCGGCCCCAGGCACACACGCTGTAGCCGACTGTCCCGCTGGACATTGGGTGGCCAGGACACAACCAGAGCAACCTCACGCAGGCTCACGGAAAGTCACCTTGCTCTGGGTAGCATTTAGTAACACCTGTTTCTGGGGAAGGAGGGGGTCTGAAAATACGTATTTGCATTTCCAGCCCTGTTTGTGGCCTCCCATGGCTGCAAAAATGATCATGAGGAGGGTGGAATTACTTGGGTTGCCCATGCTCACCTGTAATTGTCTGGGGCACTGACCACACAAGATATGTCCACCAAGGAACTGCAAGGAACCTGCAAACGAACTGCTCCATGTGCATGAGCAGCACCGGGGAAGCGCAGGGTCTGCACTGTCCTCCACAGTGCCCTGGGACAGGGACCCCTCTGCCACAGGGAGGAAAATAAACGTGTCTGTCTCTCTCAGAGAGCTACAATACCCCTTGGTTTAACAAGGGGATGGCAGAGCTCTGCTCCCTGTGAGAGGAGTGCAGCCATCAGCTGCACAACGGGCTACTGGCCTATCAGCAGCAAATACCACTTTATTTTGCTGGTTTTAAGCCTGACTGCACAGCTAAAGGGGCTGACAAACCTGCTCTCCTCCAAAATCACCATCAGTCAGAGGAGACCTCCTTGGGTGCTCTGACTGCCACCAGAGCCACCCCTGGGACTGGTGCGAGCAGGAAGGTGGACAGGATTTGTGCTCTGCAGGTGCAGAGCCATAGGGGAGTTCTGAGGAGCACCTGCCAGCTGCAAAAGGTCCTACTTCCAGCTGGATAACAAGTGTGTATTATGCCATGTAAACAACCTGCAGGATATCCATACTGTTACTCTTCAAGGAAGAGCATCATTAGAGTTAGTGGGAACCACCACAGGGCTCTTCACAGGACCAATACATCTTGCAGGGAAGGAAACAATCATTCGAGGTCCATTTTGGGGAAATTATTTTTTTTTTTTTTAAATTATTATTCGGATCCTTTTTGTAAGATCCTTTTGTAAGATCGCATGAGAATTATGGTCACCGTAAGGCCTCACTCTTCGTATAAATATTTGAGATACAAATATTCTCTCTTAATTTTCTTTCGTGTTTAGCTGTGAACATGCATGTAGCTGGACCCTTTTTCTCTCTGTTATTGCTGGAATATACGTAAATATGAAAACGTGGGCAAATATTTACAGACAATAAATGCGGGGGCGAAGTGGGTTAATTAACTCGTGTTTCTTATGGTTACAAACCAAAACACGACATTTCAGCAATAACTAAACCCAAGAAAATTAAAACTGAGCTCCCTTACTCTTGTCACACCTAGCAACTTATTTTGGGGCCAATTAAAAAGTGGCAAATCCAGAAATGGGAGGTTGAAGAATCTTTTTCTCCCACAGTACATAATGAATCTGTGGCTTTTACTGCCACAATGAGCTGAGGATGCCAAAACCCAGTGGTGTTGACAGGGTGTGGGTGTTTCTATGGACAGTAAGAATGGCCAGAGGTATAATGGCTGTGAAAAATGCAAATTTTGGAAGAGGGCAGACCTCCAGCTGTGGCTGCAAACCAATATTTATTAGGGATTAGGGAAAGTGCTGCAGTGACAGCCAGGTTATCTGCTTACAAGGGAACTGCACACACTTTCCACCTTTCACCCAGTGCTGGAGGGACCGGTTGCAATAATTGGACATTAAAACTGTTTCAATTTTTTTTTCTTCGTTTTTTGTGAGCTAATCCCATCTCAGCTGCTCACACAAGTAACACTCACCCATGTGTGCAGTGCCTGAGTGTTTGGAACATCAGCCTTACTTAGCAGAAAAAAACCCAACCATCCCTTTCTTCCCAAACAAGGCATGCTAATAATAAACAGCATTCCACAGCTCTGGAGCACACTGCCCAAGGAATAGAGCTGGGGACAAGATTCAAAAGAAAAATATGCAAGAGGTCTAAAAGTGTCTGTCATAAATAAAACTAATTAATAGGTCTCTGAGCAAATGCAAAGGCCAACAGGCAAATAACATAAACATTGCTGCAAAAGATCTACTGCCGTTCTCTGCAAAGCATCAAAGCCATTCCTCATTGCACAATCAATGCAAAAGCGATTTCAAGTTAAAAAAAAGAGTCAGAAGACAAAGGAAAAACTGCTTCTAAAAAAAACAAAGGAGCTGCCTGACTTAAAACACAGTTTCTCCTTTATTTTATTCTAGATTACTAGAACTACAAGCCAATGACTTAAATGAAGGGAAAAAATCGGAATCAATGCAAAAAATACCGACACGTATCAAAAACACAGCAGGCAACTGTTCCTTCCAGTAAACTTCTAAATAATTCACACCCAAGATACAGAAGCCAACCTTAGGAACACACAGTGCCAAAACAGTCGAGGGAACAGTTTCTTTTGTCACCCAGATGCAAAACACAACTCCAAAATAGAGGCACCAGCCAAAAGAGTTGCATTTAAACCAAAATTCCAGCAAATAAAACCAAAACGTGCCTGTGCAGCAAGCATGGTCCAGGCTGCACTGCATGGGATCCTGCATCCCACAGGATAGCCCTGGGGACCCAAAAATGCCCTTTGTAGAAACCAAGCACCCCATGCCTGCCCCGCCATCCAGCCGTGTTACACTCCAAAAGCACCAACTGTGTTTTCATCTTCTTGTAAACTTCCAAGGGAAAACAGTGGCTGATACTCCCAATGTTCTAAAAGACAAAAAAAGAGCTTGACTTGGGGCATCACATGGGGCTGAACCTCAACAGCTCTACACGCAGGAACTCGTGAAGACACGAAAACACCGTTGCGCCCAAATGTACCATCTGTAAAACTTTGCACAGACACTTGGTGGGGGCAGATGACCCGCTGTGTCCCCTTTCATCCTGACCCATTCATCCTGTGATGGGGTGGTTTTGTGACTCTGTGATTCTGTGACTGACTGTGATTTTGTGACTGTTTTTCTGTGATTTCGACTCCGTGACTCCGTGACTCCATGACCGTGTTCCCGTGACCCCGGCCCTGTTTCCCGGCCCTGTTCCTGTGACGGCCCCGCTCTTCCTCAGCGCCCCCTGCCGGCGCTCCCGCCGCCCTCACCCCCCCGTGGGTCCTCCGGGCCGGCAGGGGGCGCTGCGCGGCGGAACCTCGCGGCCGCTTCCGCCGGTCGCGGCTGAGTCACTGCGCGCGCCGCCCGCCCGGCCCCGAGCCCCGGCCCGTGTCCCGTGTCCCGTGTCCCGCGTCCCCCGTCCCACCGCCGCGATGCCGCTGGAGAACCTGGAGGAGGAGGGGCTGCCCAAGAACCCCGACCTCCGCATCGCCCAGCTCCGCTTCCTGCTCAGCCTGCGGCCCCGCGCGCCCGACCCCGCCGCGCGCGACGAGCTGATGGCGGCGGTGCAGCTGCACAGTGAGTGTGGGCCGGGGGGTTTGGGGGGTCTGTCCCTGCACGGGCATTGCTGCCCAGGGGATCTGTCCGTCCGTCCGGATCCGACTGTCTGTCTGTCCTGAGGCCGTGTGGCTGCGTCTGGTCACCACCCCGAGGATGTGTACGGGGGGCGCTGGGTGTGTTGCGCTCTGTGTTTGTGTGTGTGCACATCCCCCAGCAGCCCGTGGTCACTCTGCCCCCGAGACTGTCTCCCCTGAGCGTGGACAGCCCCAGAGCAGGGTGGTGAGGCGGGTGAGGTGGGGCAGGGAGGGTTTGGACATAGGGGTGCGGTGCCCTGTCCCCGGCTCTGATCGCTGTTGTGTCGTGCTGGTATCGTGAGAGTCCTGAGTTGAGCGCCGGGGTCTGCTGTGTTCGCAGTGGGATAAATAGAATCATGGGATATCGTGAGTTGGAAGGCACTCACAAGGATCATTGAAGTCCAACTTCTGGCCCTGCACAGCACAGCCCCAACAATCCCACCCTGTGCCTGAGAGTGTTGTCCAAACGTTCCCTGAGCTCTGTCAGGCTTTGGGTCGTGGTCACTGCCCCGGGGAGCCTGTTCAGTGCCCGACCACCCCCTAAGTAAGAACCTTTTTATAGTATCCAACCTAAACCTCCCCTGACACAGCTCCAGGCCATTCCCTCAGGTCCTGTCACTGGTCACCACAGAGAAGAGATCAGTGCCTGCCCCTCCTCTTCCCCTCATGAGGAAGTTTCAGGCAGCTTTGAGGTCTCCCCTCAGTTTCCTCTTCTCCAGGCTGAACAGACTAAGTGACCTCAGCCGCTCCTCATACGGCTTCCCTTCAAGGCCTTTCATCATCTCCACGTCCCTCCTTCGGACACTCTCTAACAGCTTGTATTGTGGTGCTTAAAACTGCCCCCAGGACTTAAGCTGAGGCTGCCCCAGCTCAAAGCAGGGAAAGTGCAAATGGGGGAGGTGTAAAGAGCAGTGATGGAAAAGGGTCAGCAAAAGGAAGTGTGAGGGGCAAATTCTGCAGAAACACTGTCTGTGCCGTGTCTGGATTTAACAGGTACCTGGTCACAGGAAGGTTGTCGCTGGCACTGATGATGGCATTGTCCTGGAAACATGCACACAGTCACTGCAGCAATTAACAGCGGAGCCCTTCCTGCTTCTCTTTCAGACATGGCTCCGTACTACGAAGCCCTGTGCAAGTCCCTGGAGTGGCAGATGGACACAGATCTGCTGAACAAAATGAAGAAAGCCAATGAGGAGGAGCTGAAACGTCTCGACAACGAGTTAGAGGATGCAGAGAAGATCCTGGGGGAAAGCGAAATCCGTGATGCAATGATGGCCAAAGCTGAGTACCTGTGCAGGATTGGGGATAAGGTTGGTGATGGCACAGGCTTTATGGACTCATATAACACACTAACCCTCTTAGCTGGGCAGGTCCCAGTGAGCGCTGGGGGACTTGCAGTGTCTTTTCTTACTGGCACAGCTCAGGCATGGATGGCAGATAGGGAAGGGTTTTACTGAAATTTAAATTATCTGGGAAAAAAACCCTAGCCCTTAAAAGAAAACATCTTTTTTTCTTGACAAGGTAAAAAGTTATTTTCCACTTGCAGATATCATTTTTCACTTTCCTTGTGCCTTTAAACTTTTCTAAGCTATTTACATCTTGCAGCTTAATTTCAAGTTACAGAGTAGATTTTCATAGTCCTTAGCTTTAAAATATACACGAGAATCAGCTCTTGTAATGTGATTTAAACTTTGATTCTTTAAGATTATTCAGAATCCATAAAGTGAAAGTTATGGGAAACTGACAAAGTCACAACTGGCAGGAGGAGACAATATGTGTTCTTACCAGAGGCATTTTGTAAGTGTTGTAGAGGCTTTTAACATTCTTATGGTAGAAAACACTCTTTTGCTAGGAGGGAGCTCTTACTGCATTCCGCAAGACTTACGACAAAACTGTGGCACTGGGACATCGTCTGGATATCGTGTTCTATCTCCTAAGGATTGGCTTGTTTTATATGGATAACGACCTCATCACACGGAACATTGAAAAGGCAAAAAGGTACTGCAGGGGTTGTCTGAGTGCACTAAAGCATTCTTGAAACAAGCTGTTACAAAAGAAATTGAAGATAAATACCTTTCTGTCCAGAAGTGACTGGGACTGGTTGGGAGACAGAATCACAGTGATGGGTGGGTGTTACCTTATACTTCCTATTCCTGGAGCTTTTTTATGAAGGGGAAGAGAAAAGCAAGGTTAATATTTTGTGGCAGCTGTTTCCTAGCAGCTGGCTTCATTTGTATTTGTAGCCCACCCCCTGCTCCACATTTTAAGTGTGACTCAGCCTGTCCTCCTCTCCTACTTACAGCCACTCCAATTTTGTGTTAATATGATTCTTAAAAAATGGCAACTTGTAACATTTTTTCTATGCTGCAGTTGGACAGCTTTGGTTTTAGCAGCAAAGGCAGTGGAAAACTGTTGCCACAGCTGAGGCTGACAGTAATATTTACCTTTTCCTTTCAGCTTGAACTTGCACTGTGCAAAAGTATCTGGCCTCTCCTGTCCCAAGGAAGATACTTTCCTCCCCAAAAGGTGTACAGGGCCTGAGCTGTTTCAACAAACTGTAACAAAGCCAAGTTACTCTGTCTCTAATGTCATGGTATCAGTTGATTCATACTTGTTTTGTATAACTTATGACATGACACATTTACATAAGTAAATATTCTTTGTTCTATTTTAAGTCTAATAGAAGAAGGAGGAGACTGGGACAGGAGGAACCGCCTCAAGGTTTACCAGGGCCTTTACTGTGTAGCAATTCGAGACTTCAAACAAGCAGCAGAGCTGTTCCTTGATACAGTTTCGACGTTCACATCCTATGAACTGATGGATTACAAAACGTTTGTAACATACACTGTCTATGTCAGCATGATTGCCTTGGACAGGCCTGACCTTAGGGAGAAGGTAAGGAAAGCAGGTAGAAACACTGGTGCAAACCGACACAGCCTTTCCTTAACCTGTCCATCTCCAGGCTGAAAGTGGTGGTTAAACATGTCTGTTTGCTTTCAGGTTATTAAAGGAGCTGAGATCCTGGAAGCCTTGCACAGTTTGCCAGCTGTACGACAGTATCTCTTCTCCCTTTACGAATGCCGTTATGCAGCCTTTTTCCAGTCACTAGGTGAGGCTGGGTTTTGTCCTACAACACTATTTCAGGTGTTGCAGTTATTTGTTTCTTCAGTTAGTTGTTTCCACAACTTCAGTGGAGTACCTCCAGTCTAGAACTAGAGCTACATGCAGAAAAAAAACAACCTGGAGATTTTTTTAACAGTGACCTAAAATTTCCTCCTTTGATTTTTCAAACAAATAAAGAAAAATTTCACATCCAATGAGCTTTGTGAAAGGTCACATCTGATTAGGTGGAAAAGCATTTCAAAAATGGCTGTGAAACAGTGTCTTACCTGAAGAGCCAGGTCAGGAAAGTTTTGAAAGGTTTTGTCTTCCAAAGAAGTTATGGAACTTGCAGTCTAAAGGCCCAGAAATCTCAACCTGTACAAGATATTACACAGAAAGTTTTCAGTGTTGTTCCTGCTGGCTTTCTGCTCTGGTTTCTGTTTAAAAAGGTGACACCAAAGAAAAGCTTTTCAAAAAACTCATCTTGCCAGTTCTGAGACTGCTTGTTTTCCTTCTGTGAGATTTAGAACACAAGAAAATAAGATATTTAGAAAGAACCCTTCGTTTTGTGGAACGCAGGGACTGATGAGACTGAGTTAAAGGACAGCATTTTCCTATTGCTGGCCTTATCCCTAGCTGAGAACTGAAACTGTCTGGAAAAAAAATCACTTCAGAGCCTGGAAATCTTTGTAGCTAATTTAAGAGCTAGTAGCAGAAAGTTAATGTTATTTCCTTACACAGCTTTGGGTAAGAATGTTTCTTTAAGTAGTTACATACCAAGTTCTGCTCGTTTTCCAGCACCGCACAGCTCCTGCGAGACAGCAGATGCAGCTCCTGCTTTCAGCGAGGTGATACCCCTCACCCCTGACAGGAGGATTCTGTGCTGATTAACAGGCTCTCATTAGCTCTGCCACAATCTTATTTGCATGTTATTACTGCACCTGGTTCCAGAACTGATATAAATTACACAAATTTACTTTAGCATAGAATCCCTTTCATATCCTGAGGAATGCAAGAATACAATATAGCTGCGGTCACACCCATTACTTATTAACTGGTGCCATGTGTTTTATTGACATAACTGATATTTTGCATTTCTTAGAGATTACTGACTCTTTTTTTTTTTTTCCTTTTTTTTTTTTCTTTCCAGCTATTGTAGAGCAAGAGATGAAGAAAGACTGGCTGTTTGCACCTCACTATCGATACTACGTGCGGGAAATGAGAATCCACGCGTACAGCCAGCTCCTGGAGTCTTACCGGTCGTTGACGTTAGGATACATGGCAGAAGCCTTTGGAGTCAGTGTAGAATTCATAGATCAGTAAGTTCTTTGGCTTTTTAAGTTCATAAAGATCTCACTTTATACCTTTTAAATATTTATGGTGATCTCATTACGAATAAAGATCTTTGTTCTACTTTGATTTTAAATAGGCCAAGCTATGTTTCTGTGGAAGAGCATTAGAAACTAGTATTTTGTTAATTAATTGTTTCTTATACTGCTATGTTTATTGACCTCTGTGTGCTGTGAAACTTTAGAATTTAGAGGATGACTTAGTTTTCACAGCTGTGCAAAAACTGAGCTGTTGCAACTTGGGGGATCTGTGCATTTTATATACCCTGCCAGTCTCCCTCCAGTTTTGCTTGCTTTCTGGTACATGGACAGGATCTGATGTTTTTCACTTAAATCATATGCTGCAGACTAAATTTGTAATTCTTTTCTATAAAACCAGCAGATTTAGGTCATGGTAAGTGGTGAGTGAAGTGAGCAACTGACTTTTACTCTATGTACATGAAGCACTTTGTTTCAAATGCCTTCACAAGACTCATTCTTGTTTCAGAGCGGTTTCAGATTTTCTAATATAGAAAACTTACAGAAATATGAAACTGCTTGAAATATTCCGAAATTAATAAGTGTTTCAAGAGAAACCAAATACCCATTCAATTCAAAGGTAAATGCTTTAAAGTCATACTAATTCTTATGCTTCCCAGTAATTTATTACAAATTGTAACTTGTTGTAACTGTTGAGCACAGGAATATTTTCTTCTACCATCAGTGCTGTAGATCACCAGTTGATAAAGCAAAATAACAATAAAATAAGCATTTAAAAAAAATATTTAAAAAACTATTTAGAGACTTTTCTAATGAATTGACTGGCATGAAGATATTTACCCCAGGATAAATCAGGTGCACTGCACAACTGCTGCCTTTGATTTGAAGAGTAGTTGATGCTAAGCTGAGTGATAAGTTTCACTGAATCAAGTACAACACTTTGGCCTTTGAAGAAAGTAATAAGAGGTTTTGTGTTCAGATCACTAGAATGATTATTCTTGGGTGCAATGTCTGAGCTTTAATAAGATGAGGATGCATAAGATAAGATACCTTATGGAAATACATAAGCTGCTGCTTCAGAAATACAGCGTGGTGACACTGCTGTGTTGTAGCAGCAGTTTCAGTGCTGTTAGGTCTACAAGTCCTTGGTGAAACGATCTAACCAACTTTTTTTCTTTATTTAGGGAGCTTTCAAGATTTATTGCAGCTGGGCGATTGCACTGCAAAATAGACAAAGTAAATGAGATTGTAGAAACTAACAGGTATGTAACAATTCCTCGTTTTGACAGCCCAGTTCAATTGTATACCTTTTGATGACATTTACTACAGAAATGTTTAGTGCCTTGATATAAAATACATTCTTCTAACCCCTTTTTTTCCCCCCTCACAATTCCTAGGCCCGATAGCAAGAATTGGCAGTACCAAGAAACCATCAAGAAAGGAGATTTGCTGCTAAACAGAATTCAGAAACTTTCCAGAGTAATTAATATGTAATTTTTTTAATGCAAGGGAATGCAAGATTTAGATGTTTAAAACATTTTGGAAGTAACCTATAAATATATTGTATAACTTGGTATACTGTAGGGAAAAAAATAACTAGCAGGAGAGGTAGTGTTTTTACTTTCCACTTCATTATGTACACACTGTTCTGTTCGGGTGTACGGAACCCAGTTCATTTATTAAATGTATTATACCATTGGTGATCTCTTGTAATATACTTTGTTCCTTTCCTTGCCTGTTTATACAGTGTTCAATATTGAATAGCAAAGCAGGGTCACGACCTGTGAACAGAGAGAACTCATGGCCATTTTATGCTTGCTTTTTTAGGACTTTTGTATTGGAATCAGAGGTGAAAAGAATCAGTTGCATAATAGTAAAGTAGCCAAAAATCTTAGTGAAGATTGTGGACTGTCCAGACTGGACAGACTCTTGCAATAAGGGGGTTACACTTTAAGGGAGAAGGAATAAGGATACAAGTGGTTGGGGTGAAGAAATAATATAACCACAGAAACTATATGGACTAAAACTTTGGGAACATCTTTAACTGAAGTAGCCTCTCCCTTAAAACTACAGGAAGTCAGCACGTGAGCAAAGCATTACATTTGTAATTCCTGCCTGGGTTAGATTTGCAGAGGTCAGAGTGATGGCAGGAGCTGTGGAAGTGACCACTGCAGTGTGACACAACTGATCAAGTACTGCAGGGGTTACGATTTCTTCCTTCACAGCTGCTGAGGAATGAATGTCTCACATAGGCTGCTGCCAGGCTGATGACACATGGTTTCTGGCCGTAGGCAGCAGCTATTTACCCTGCTGGCCTGCCTGGAGGGTTTTTTCCCCTCCTCCCAAAGACAGTCTGTGACTGAGCTCTGTGAGCTGTTTGATGCAGCTGCACTTGGCAACAGAACCCATTTACTGCCGGTATTCACTGCAGCTCCAGTGCTTGAAGTAACCCCAACAGGTAGATGTACACAAAGAAAGTCCCAACATTTGGAAGCTGCTGTGCCACAGACAGGACAGTGAAATTTCCCCTGCCCACTTGTCTCCTGTCTTTGAATTGCTGCTGCCTGCTCAAGGTTGGACCCCTCAGTGCTGAGGGGCTGTTACTGCTCTCTGATGAACTGTTCTGAAAACCAAAATATGACCTCATGATTTTTGGGTTTCTTTTACTACTTACTGGAAGCTGTTTTGGTTGTTCCCCATCCAAGAAGCAGATACTTAAAGGTTTAAGTTTCAAACAGTACTACATAGAAGAAAATTCTGATCTTTCTTCAGAATAGTGAGAGTAATAAATGAGAACTCTAGAATTCACCAGGTGGTCAGCTAATGAGTCTCTGTTTTGTGCGTTCCCACACATACCACTTCCTATAAAGTTTTAATTGATATAACCCAGTATTCAGACTTTTCAAAGCTGCAGTAATGTCTCTTGTTTTTGTGGATCTGTTCCATACCAGATAAGTAGAGCCAGCTAGGGAGCCTTTAATCAGGCTGACTTTTGGGAACATCTTTTCCACCTTCCATATGTGCAGATGTGAAGCCTATTAGAAGACCAGACTGTCTGAACATCTTCACTGAATTGAGGGATTTAATTTCTGGTGCACAGATAAATTTTCCTTTCCAGCATGTTTCTACTTGAACTGGCCTTAACTAACTATATCAAAGCTTCCATTAAGTTTATGTACTATTATGTATTTTTTAACTGTAAGTTGAAGAGAACAGAAACCCACTCAAGAAAACTAAGCTAACGGGCTTCATGCATTCCAGAGAAATCTTGCTGTTCTCTTAGTGTGGGTAAGAGCAACAGAAAACAGAAATGCCTACTCTGTGAGGAAAATAAAAGTATTACTAAAGAGTCTTTGGAGAGCTATCAACCATTTTATCCTAACCATCATTATCATCGTGTTGGAGCCAAGCATTTCAGAATCTGGTGTTCTCTGCTCAATGTTCCAAACAGAAGTGCACAGTCCTACCAGAGCAAAGACCCCATTTAAAGATCCCGACTTGCCTTGCTCATTTCCTGATCTCAGCCTACATCCTGCAAAGGAGGATCCAAGGAGAGCCCACAGAACTTCTTGCCAAACCTTTTTGGGCCAAAGCCTGGCAGCAGAGAGTCATAGCAATTTTACCTGAGCAATGTGAAGGCTTTGTGCAGCAGTTCAGCCTCTCAGCCATTCCAAATAGTGGTGGAATAAAATTCTGGACAGTTGCAGGGAAAGGCAACACCTAAAGCTCACAGCTGGAGGCACAAAGCTTAGCCAGAGCAGCTGTTTGCTCTCCTGAAAAAAAAGAAAAAGCATCTGATACACAGTTTGTCCAAAGAGTAGGAATGCTGAGGGGTCCAGAGTGGTCAGGCTTTGAGCTTATCAAGGACATAATTATGTCTATTCTATTGTTTTTAACTGCCTACTTCCATTTCCCTGTCAAATCAGAAGCATTAGAACTTCTGCTTCCTTTAAGCCTGGAAGTAATTTCAAGTTACTTTTTACTGTCCCATGGTCATGTTAGTTTTACCTTTGGTTAATCTGATCTCATGATTTCCCTTTATTTAACTCTGATTGTGAGCAGCACTCCAGACACAGCCGTTTGTGCCTCACTCTTGACACCTTTCCGTGGATTTATAGTCCGCATACCAAAGTTGTACATTCTCTCTCGTAATTTAAGCTTGTGCAGTTTCTTGAGCTAATGCCATTCTCCAATTTCGCTTTGCAAGGCTGACTTCACCCTCACAACAAAGTAGCCAGAACCAGACACAGATTTCAAGCCACAGCCACAACACTGAGACACTTCCACCCACTCTGCAGTGCATTCCCTGCCGTTAATGGGTGGGAATGCAGGCGGGAAGGGCAGGACATGGGGTGTTGTAGGGTTTGTTAGCAAAGCTCTGCTACGAAGTTGTTGAAATCGAGTTTGTGTGCAAATGTTCTCTGGCTCACCTGTCTCTGCTGACCTGCCAACAGCTCCGTTGCTTCTCTCACTGAACACTGGGCTCCAGAGCTCAGAGTCCAACCTTGCAGACAAGAGACAAGGCACTTGCTTTAGCAAAAAGTCACCTCTTATGGACGGGAAGGGACTCTGGTAAAGGGAGCCCAACAGCAAAATGGAGGACAAAAAACTTGAGCACTGTCAGAGAGCACCGAACCCAAGCAGCAACACACTGTCTCTACTGATGGTACTTCTGTACCAGTTTGGCCACAGATACCAGCCTTTTCTCCTGGGCTTGGACAAAGCTTTCTGACTGCACTTTGCAGGCCAGTTTTCCTCCTTTTCAATAAAGTTTGAATCCAGGTTAGTTTGAACAACTTCTCTAAAGGTTTTCGAGATTCCCCTGAAGTTTGCTGGGTCAGAAAAAGACCCAAGTGTATGCCACTTTTCCATGACAAAGCTCCCATGCTGCTTGTTAGGAACAAATCCAGCAGCTAACACAGCTCTGAGCCAAAGCACTGAGAAACATCCAGTCAAATTAAAAAGTCCCATGCTGGATCCTACAAGCCACGTGTGTTTGATTATGTGTTGCAGCAGAACGTGATAATAATGAACCAACAGGAATTTGCATTTAAATAAAGCCAATGGCAAGGCCTTGTGCTGGTTGTTTTGGTAATGGCACAAACAGCAGTGCCCACAGAGCGCTCCAGCCTCCAAAGGCAGCGGGTGCTGCCGTGTGCAGGGAGGGCACCAGGCCAACTTC
Source organism: Pseudopipra pipra (assembly GCF_036250125.1). Taxonomy (NCBI): domain Eukaryota; kingdom Metazoa; phylum Chordata; class Aves; order Passeriformes; family Pipridae; genus Pseudopipra; species Pseudopipra pipra. Next base: position 7,233,347 of record NC_087559.1, read on the forward strand.
ACACCCACCCTGCATCCAGAGCTGCTGGGGCAGGAGCAGGGCTCAGGAGAGTTTCTGCCAGAGGCAGGTTGTAGCCTTTAAGCCCAACAGACACCTTCAGCTTCCCAGGACACATCACCAGCTTTGAATGTTAAATGTAAAGGGCATCAACAAGATGCACAACCCACCCCCCAAAGGGAACCTCTGACACTGGGATTTCATTGCATGCACTGTCAGTCTCCTAAATCAGCAAATAACTCTTCCCAAATATAAACTCAAGTATTTTCCTGTAAGACAATCACTGATGGGAAGAAACTGCTTTCTGCCCAGGCCAGGGATGTCTGTGCTTACTGGGTTCCAGGCCAGCACCTGGTCAGAAGGCATTTTCCATCACAAACCCCTCTACTGAGCCTGCAGGAGAAGCAATAACTCACAGAGCAGCTCTGCTCTGCTCAGGGGTCAGGGCTCCCTGGCACTGCACTGCACCAAACACAGCAAAGGAAGGGGAGAGGGAGGATGCTCCAAATCCACAGAGCTGAGTTACCTTCGAGAGCTCGGGGTTACACAGGATAAATGCACCTTTTTTCCTCTTTCTTCACCTTGCCAGTTTTAGAGGATATTGAACCCTGTATTAAATGCAGAGTTATTCCTTCATTTTCAAGCAGACTCAGTCACGAACTTGCCTGAATGCCAAGCAGAGAGCTCAGAGTTGTTCTGCTGCACAAACACCCGCCTCCCGTGCGTTCCGTGCTGTGGTCACTTGTACAGCTCAGCACAACCAGCTTCAGTGCCAACAGCTTACATGGGATGGCACAGATGGCAGAAACTGCTGCTAGGAAGGTAAAAATATTTGCAGGAAGGCAAGACAAAAAAAAAGCAAGAAAAATCTTCAGTCAACACAAAAGGCAAATGTAGAACTATTAGGAGTACTTAATTATAAAAAGACAAAGCACAACTTGCTTGTTGTCTGCACCCCTTTTGCATCTTGTAGCATTTATTCCAAATATTAAGGAAAACTTGTTATAAGAGGAAAAAAAAAAAAAAAAGGAGAGACAGAATAAAGGAACCATTGCCACGGATGTTACTCTAAAGTCCTGTCCTACTAACAGGAGTTTTACCAACTGCTCCTCAGAAGTTGTCCACGACACCGAGTCCTCAGTCACATGCAGAGAAAAGCTTTGTAAGAGTATTTAACCTGCTGAGTTCACACATTTGATCTTCAAACTGTGAAAAACATGGAAGATACTTTTTTGGAATGAAAAAAAATTCAGGAAACATGATGATTCAACATATTGCATCTGGGGCTGTGAAAGCTGCTTCTCATGACTCCGATTAGAAAATAATATAAAGTGTAAGTCTTAAGTAACAAAAGGTCCCTTGCACAGGAAAATGCTGCAGAGGTGATCCAGGCACCGCTCAAAACCAGGTACCAAAGCCTCGTAGGATGGAAAGCTCCAATCCTACCGGGCTGACCCGCGATGCTGAGGTACAGTGACAGAATTTGACCACGTCCAATTCTCTGAAATTAGTTCACATAGGCACCAATACAGATAATGTTTTCCTTTAATAGTGAAGGATTTTATAATGAAGCAGAAACATATAATGTATTCCATGCAACCAACCTCATTTATTGAAAAGTCCTAATTTTATTGCCTTGTTTAGTAACATGTTTGTTCAACAAACTAATCTTTTTCATGAAGCAAAGCACAACTTTTTCTTATAAATAGTATAAATTATTTTATTTACAGAAACTTGTTACAAAACAAATAGACTATATATTTATTTTTCTTTTAAATATCCAAAGTAATTTTTCTATCCCATGACATTTGTTCATGTACTATACAGCAGCCAACACAGAGTTCAGCTGATCAGATGCTCTTGATTATGTATACAAATTATCAAACTATTCACACATTTTACACAGGAGATTGCTTTTAGAACCAGGCTCAACACCGAGCAAGATGCTTCCAAGGCCTACATTCACATTGACATTATGTAGTGCTCATTTCAAAATTATCTTTAAAACGTAAAATATCTCGCACAAAAGGTAAAAATGATTATTTTCTGCTGAACAGTGAAACATTTAAGAATCTTTCTAAGCCCAATTCCCTCCTCCAGGACAGAATGAGTAAAAGACAAGAGAGAGATTCCTTGGCAAGAGAACTCTTACAGGAAGACAACTGCCTTAGAAATGCCATTTGGAAATCACATCTTTATTTTTTTCGTGGTTTTAAGAGGTACTTACTTGGGGTTTTTTGTTTGTTTTGGAATAACAATAGTTTTGGACATTTTCTAAATTATTTAATTAATGAATACCACTCTCCCCCTTCCCAAAATGAGACAGTTAAATAAACTGCAGGTTAAAACCATATTTCATACCCTTGGCAATATTCTAAATATCAGTTACCAATGGGATTGTTCCAACACAAGGTATTCGAATTAAAAGATTTTACAAAAGTTACCAGCATCATTTGTTTTCTTTTGTCAACCCATCTCATTAATTTCAGAAATATATATATATGTATGTGTATATATATATATATACATGCACACATACATACATATACACACACATATATATAGGTGGAAAAAGCAAGCTCCAAAATTTCAACTGAACATTCAAGTCTTTTAAGGAGAAGCTGTCTAAACAGTCCAAGCTTAAAACTAGTTATATCAGGCACTTTCAGTTTTTTCCGTTAGTTTTAAACCACATGAGACCCACACGGATGCGCACGCACACACACGCACACGAACACTAAAAAAAAAAAAAAAAAAAAAAAAAGAGAAGCAGTGTGTCACTTAACTAAATGGATCTTCTGGGAATCAGGCAACTGATAAGCAATGCCACATCGACCATTCCAGCTCCAATCCTGCGCTCGGGGCTCCCGGGGCAGGACCCGACCGCAGGACCCGGGAGATCCTTTGCGTGGATCCACTCCCAAGACAGGAAAAGGGACGCGGCTTTCACAAAACGGAGGCATCCCTTAACGTTGCAAAGTAGGCATGTTAACTATTGGCTTGGCAGTGAACCACTTCAAATTATAAAAAGGTATTTGCTTTTTCTTTTTTTTTTAATTAATTAATAAATAAATACTAGATGATCTCAATTGTACCAAAACTGGATATAAGAAAAAAAGACCTGTGCAAAAATACATATTTAAATATGTACAATCAATTAACAAAATATGTCTTCTGAAATAGGGATACTTCAATATTTATAATAGAACAAGAAATTCCAAAATAAAGATACAAAAGTATGTTTTTTTTCTTGTATAATTCTTTGTTCATCATTGCAGCAATTTTTTAGGTTAAGAAAACTGCAGGAGTCATAACGAGAAGTTGGAAAGACTATAAAAACTGTATCTCTTAAATTAATACCAAAATCTGTCTAGAAACAACCCAGCCACTGCAAATTCAATTTTTGCAAGGAAAATTAATTTTAAGCTTCCTTAATTATTTACAGTAAGAACTATGTGACAATAAAAGCTTCAGGAACAATGTTCTGCTTATAACCAAGATCTAAAACATAATATTTAAGCAGGTCTGTAAGGGCAGACAGAATTTATGTTCTAACTCTTTGCTCCCAATGGCTCAAACCCACATGACACAGGTGGCTGCAGACACTGGCTCTGTACAGGAATTCACTTTTGACACGTCTGCCCGCTACCGAAGGAGCACGGATTTGCCATTTTGCTTTCAGATCAACAGAACCTTAAAAAACCAGGAGAGTTCGATCACAAACTCGCTACTGTCCAATCTTGCCAAATTTTTGTTTCCTTTACCTTTGTGTCTACCAAGAGTCAAATTGCACTTGTGACTGATGCTGTCCTGAAGTGGAAGCTCTGCCCCAGGGACTTCATCGGAGCGTGGATTTCACTCCAAATGTGCAGGATTTAATACACTTTGATTTCTCTTTGTGGCACATTACTTTGGTTCCTTTTACATTAAACCAATTGCAGTTCTAACAATCCTTTCAACAGGGCATCCTATTAAATACAAATCCTTTTGTTCCTGAAAAGTTGTCTACTATTTTTTTTAAAAGTTTGCATAATAAGAGTCTCTAGTACATTGCTTTCTCAGTGTGATCTTTTGTATCAATTCAAAGCTAAAGTGTCTGCATAGAGGCTTCTTGTTGTTTTGCTGTATAACAATGATTTTGTAGGAAGTTCAGGTGAAACTGAAAGCATTGTTAGGTAAACAACTAAGCAACTGCTACTCAGAGTGGCTTTGGATTCCCTGATGTACTTACTACTTGCCACCAGAATGGGGAGAAGGCTGGGCTACTTGAACAATTGGACAGGCTCAGATTGTCTCTTCTCAGCAATAGCTGGTGCCCCTTTAAGGCAGAAAAAAAAATTCTCCTTGGTTAGGAATTCGTTTTCCTTTGCTTTGCCCCCTTAATGAAACTTCAGTTAGTTTTGAGCCTTTACCTGATGTTTAAAAACTTAACAAAAACATCCAGAGGGGTCAAACCATAAAACAATGAGCCCTTTAGCGGAATTCACTTTTGAGGTGTTTTGATGCAAGACAAAATATTTCATAAAAATTGGCTGGACTATATAAAACTGTGTAAAGCCCCCTGTGCTCGTAAAGCCTGGGTGGGCGTGGGATGACTGTGATGCACAAACCTGTGCTTCATAGGGAACTCTCCTGTCAAATTGGTGTTTATTCTAGAATTTTGACCAAAAAAAATCTCACTGAGTGGTGGAAGGTATCTCATGTCAACAATTTAGTTACACAAACAAGGCAGAAAGAAACTGAATTTTATGGTTTTTAGAAAATATTTAAATACTTTAAAAACTTAGTTTTAAAAGGGCTAATTTCATCAGCTGAAAGACAAATCCAGCCTAATTTCACCAATAAGTTATCTTCTTTAAAATAACAAAGGCCTATGGTATACAGTATAGGTCAATAAATACGTTCTTTGGGCATAGAGTTTTAGAGGTTATTTGCCTTTGTCTGTTTGATGTTTTTGGAATTTTTAAAGAACAAAATTACCTTTTCTTCCACAATCAAATCTTATTCAAAAGAATATAAAATAGGTTTTGTATCACACAAATACGATATTTTTATACTTGTTTTCTGAGCAATGGCCTCAAACAAGTTTTTTCTGGTTTTGTTGGGTTTGTTTTGTTTTAAACTCCTGATAGCTTCTTATCCCAAATTACCTGCAAAAGGCTGGGCAAAACAGACTAGTTTTTGAATTGTGCTATTTTTTTTTATATTCCATTAAAGGAACATTGCTATAAAAACACTAAAGCCATATTCCCTTCTTGAGGGCTTCTTTCCATTGTGCCTCACACATTTTTCCCCTTGTCATGGGGTCCTCTCCATTGAGGGTGTCTGTCTGGTTAGCTATCACCTACAAAAGACACCATCAGTATAAAAATAAGTCCACAGTAACGTTTATTTCCCCCCAGAAAACATTCGTTTGCCCAGCCAAACTATGTCAAATAGTGGCAAGATGATGTACTCCTGTAAGGAAAATCTCACAGATTTGTAGCAAACAGTCCAGACCACTGTTAACACTGATAAGAGCAATTATGTGGCTGAACTTCATCCAGTGTCCATTTCTAGTATATTCGTTGCTACAGACATGGCTTCAGGGAAATTCCTTGTTTAAGTGACAGTCCAGTAGATTTCCACACCTGAGGACCATGGGAAGTTGGGAAAACTCAAGGCATCTTGGAGTCCAGAAATCCAGATGGAGGTTTTGCTTGTAGTGAAAACTGTCCAGTTCGTTTCTCACCGTGGTGCCTTCAGCTATCAGGGACGGGCCTTTGGCTTGGGAGCAAGAAAAGAGAGAAAAGGATGAGTGAGCCGGGCTGTTGGAGCAGAAGCTCTGAAAACACATTTCTGGGATAAAGAGAGTATATTTTGGGGAAAATCTCAGGCACAATGTGACACTGCTAACATGCGGTTGGCTTCTCCAAGACTTGACAATTCTCAACTAAAGCTCTTAAGAAGTTACAACGGTTTCAGGCACAATTTCCTTCCTTAATTCACTCAAATGATATTTCTAATTTATATTCCATAGTTGAGGTAGTAATGATTAGGTAAGTACAAAAATAAATTCAGCCATCTGAATGGTTTTTTTTCTCACAGTAAACACAACGGTGAAAATCTTCCTCTGTGGCTGAAACTGAAAATTAAGAAACCACTCTGAAAAAGCTCTTACTGACCTCCTGGCCCTCCAGGTGCACAGACTTCAGGGTTTAAGCAGCAGAGGAAACAAAGTTTCTTAGGTTTTCAATCCTGAAGACACTACTTTTCCAGTGAGATTTGTTTAAAAAACAATAAAATCCCAAACTAATTTTTAAAATGGGATCTTACAAACTCATGAGATCCATTTCCTTTATAGCATATCTGTTCGCTTTACTGACTAAAAAGGTTTCTATCTTATTTATAACATTTAATCCTGTTATTACTAAGAAGTTAGTCAATGACACCTTGGGATAATAGGCTTGTTTTATCACAGTATCACAGTTCTGTTATCGGCATCATTATGTTCCACTTTGTAGAAACAAGGAGTCAGGCTGAGGCACACAGCTCAGTTCCACGGCAGGCTGGAAAGATTTTTAAAATTATATTTTTAAAATACATGAATTTCATCTGAAAGCAATTCACAGGCAACATATAAGGAACTTGAAACACCACATTTAAGATTACTTTCATAAAATGTAGGTTGTTTTTTTTTTTACAGTGTTAATAAAAACTTGTGTGAATGTACTATAAAAACACTCAAAATGAATAGTGGACAAATATGAGAAGTATCTTTCACTTGAACAGGACCTGGAATTGGATACTGAATAATTAAGAGAACACATGTAATATAAGCACATGAATAATTGTATGATTGTTCATGCTGGCTTAGTTTGAGGCAGAATTTCCTACCTGATGAAAAAGAGAATTGTTCATCAGTCCTTGCGTCCCTGGGATTGCACCAGTGTGTTTTGCATGAACATTGTTCACTGATGTCAATTTGGCAACTTTGTTTGATTTGCTGCTGCTGCTGTTGATGCTGCTTGAACCAGGTGAGCACTTTCTTTTCTTTCCTATTAATTTGTCAAGGGAAGTATGTGAATGTGAAAAACTGCTGTGTGAATTTACAGTCAGCTCACTGGACTGATGAACAAAGGGCCCTAAGGAGAGCGTGGAGTCGCTGCTGTTCATCATCACACTCATTCTCTTTATGGATTCTGCAGGGCTCCCGGTCGGAGGACCCCTCCCTGATTGGTCATGTTTGAGGCTAACAGAGTTAGCTTTGCTAGTCATACAGTTGAGGCCAACACTGTGGGATGAAGCTGTCACCGACGGATGATAGGAGGTCCCAGAGTTTCCAGAGTTCACCACACAGTTTTTTCTGAAGGACTCTGTGGAATGAGAAGGTGCGAGCAGTGCGGAACTGTTTTTACGCTTCTTTCCTGAGCCGCCGCTGCTACTGACGCTGCCGGTGCTGTTACAGGTGCCACTGCCAGCAGAAGATTCCTTAGGTTTAAAAGATTTGCTGGATTTCATTTTCTGAGGTTTGCTGGGCATAGGTGAAGGTACAGAGGAAAGCACTGTAGGTGTTGAAGGGGATGAAGACACTTGTCTCGATTGCATACTGCAGACAGGATCCACTGCCCCCAAAGCAGCAGGATTGGCATTTAGTGTCGTTCCGTGGGATGGTACCGATTTATTATTCAGAGACACACAGGAAGGAGATACCAACGCTGGCGATGACATAACCGTGGTGGGTAAGAGGAAACCTGCTGCATTGACACCGTGCTGGGAAGCAGGCATCGAGTTTGTCCGATGTGGAGCACGGACTGATGCTGTGGTACTGGATGCTGGAGGAATTTTCCTGCAGGTGAACAGAAAGACACAAATAAAACCCCACGTAACCACCACTCTTCAGACTAGTACCCAGTCTAACAATGCTACATTAAAATGATTGTTTCTTGAGGTTGATTAATGCCACTGAAATATTTAATGAAATTGAGTTAATTGTTGTAAAAAACAAAGCACAGGCCATCAACCTTCGTTCTGATTAATCTGAACACAAGACTACTGTTCTTTAACTAGAATCACAGGTTCCATGTACTTTTACAAATACCAAGAATAATAAGAACTCTTTCACTTCTACTCACTTCCACATTTGTGAATTAAGATGCTTCTCCAACATGAAGTCAAGTGCACATCGAATATGGTTCCACCGCTTGTCAAACACGTAATAACCTCTTCCAATTTGCTGACTACCAAATGTGCAAAACTGAAAAGACAGATTTTCATTGGTGTTTTCTACTTCCAGTAACAACTCTCTAAATAACAAAGCACTGGTTTATAAACAAATATTGCTAAATAATACGCTTTCTGATGTTTAAATAAAGGATAAAAAATATAAATTGGAATTTTTATTTCTATGGCATAACAACTATTTTCATTTTTGGCCTTGGTGTATTGGTATCTTTCTCTTCCTATCTGATACTCCCATACTTATGACTAAAAGCAAAAGTCAAATTTGAATCCCTTTGACTAAACAGAGAAATACAGCAGTGTGTGTTTGAGTGTATGTATAAAAAATTATAAATATATATATGTAACATCTACTTCTGCTTGTAGTCTGTTTTTAAAAAAAATGAGATAATTTGACATACAGTCTAGGCAATAAATTTGCTTTTAGTTAGACTAACTAGCTTTTGTCAAGATTTAAATATGAAACACTTTACTGCCACCTTTAATGTGATGTTGATACCTTGAGTAAAAAATGTGTGTGGGTGTAGAGGGGAAGTCCAATAACAAAATCTCACCAAAAAGACACTGTTTACATGTCCTTATTCCAAACCCACAGTCCTTTAGAGCAGTTACCAATTTCATCTTTAGTATTTTGGCATTTTAGTTTCTTTTGGATTGGGGAAATGAGCTATGAACACATTTTTTTTGGTATGTTTATTTTGCAACTAGTTAAACCTTCACCGCCTACTAGGCCACAAAATTTTCTCAAAATATAGAAAGAAAAAATAAAATCACATACTCCACAGAAAACCACCCTTAAAACCCCCAAGTAATTTGTTTACAAGTTTAGAGCCAGGGAGAGACTGAGGTTAACTTTTAAAACGTACAGCGGCTGGTTGAGGATGATGACCTGAATAATGACAATCCAGTTTTTCAACAGGCTCTTCTTTTTCATCACATTCTCCCTCATCACTGGATAACCGAGATGCTGGCTCAGCTGCAGGCAAGGGAGGGTGAGGGGACTCGTGGACAGAAGGAGACTCGCTGGGGGCATTTCCACTGTGCTGGGCTGGACAGCCTGGAGGCCTGGGCAAGGCAAGCAGTAACCAGGTGTTATCAAACCAAGTCTAGTAAAAAATTCCACCCTTTAAGTGCTTACTATTACTGGCAGAAGGAAATCTACACTAACAGATTCCTGGTGTTGTCCATAGTCTCGGAACACACCCACTGAGCAGAAGGACATGGGGTATGGTGGAACCCCTGGAAAAGCAGCATTGCCCAATTGTTGCTGAACTGCTGTTATTGATGCAAGTCAGCTTTTACTGCTTCAAACACCAAGCCCTCCTCACCCGGAGTTACACTCAGCAAGTAATTGCTAATTGCACACAGTCATCAGGCCTAGAGCAAACACACTGCCCCGTCCAACAGATCCCTATCGCACCCTCAAAAGCTCCCACTGTTAATTTCATACCACTGGATCCGCAGATTTTCCTTACCTTGGAAGACTGGGGGGGTGAGGTTTGGGTTTATTAGGTAATAAAGGCTTTGATTCTGTAAGAGTAACTCCATGAGAATTTTGGTGCAGCTCCTGGGAAGTTTTAGTAGGTGAGGGATGTGGTTCCCTGAGAGGGGGCATCTGCTGATGATGATCCGAATGTCGAAGAAGTTCCTTTTCCCTGGTTTTGCTTTTGTGCTCAGCTAATAACACATCAAATCGTTTTCTTCGACCCTGTACAGCCCTCCGCTGGGTTAAGGAATGTGTCTGCAGAACCATGAATAAATCATTAATCCCAGGCTATTACATTTGTCGAAGTCAAACACTCAAAACACGCCTCTACAGCTCTAAAACAGAGAAAATCATCATACTCCTGGTTTAGTAAACAAATGTAAATGTGACTTAGAAAACAAACTTAAAATGGCTTGGGGGATGATTATATCCCTGTCTGATACAAAGTCACAAAACCAGTAATTCAGTAAAAGGCTTCTTTCAAATTTCTTTTTAAAACGTGAACTGCCAAGTTTTTTATAAGGTTAACACTAGAACTGAAAATCTTTTTTTACACTGATATCTCAATTGCCAACTCCTGCAAAACTAAAAAGAGATAATATTTACTTTAACTTATGAAAATATTCAACACATCAACGTTTAAAATAAGACTTAATGGGAAACTTGAAAAATATTTATAAAAATACTTTGCTGCCTACTATACACTAACATATTCCTTGAAAACTAACGTAATCAAATAGATATTAAGGAATGCAAAACATCCAGCAGAATCCAGAGTCAGACAGGACTCAAAGTTCTTTGAGTGTCCTGAACATTACACACAGTAAGATACATATGTGCATAAATGGCACAAATTCTAAGTAAGGTGAAATAGATGGAAGTTATTTTTCTGAATTGTTAAAGTCACACAGAATACTTTTTTTAATATGGCACCAAGGCTTTGATTTGGTTCATTTTAGTAGGCAAAAGTTATCACATAATTCAGACACAAATAGCAATTCCAAAAATATTTTATCAGTAGGTATAAGTAATTTCTAAGAAATGTTTTTACTTTCTTTCTCTTTTTCACTTTTTATTTGCATTTTTCTCTTGTAAAATCTTTCAGCTTTTCCCCTCTTAGCAACACAATTTCCTCCCCTCTGTAATTCCAAAAGGGCAATGTGTTCAAGTTCAGTTCCTCTGGGTCATTAGTGCCAGCTTCATTTACCTTTGTTCTGTAGGTGGTTTATTTACCAGATGCTTCCCAAACTGACAGGTTAAGCTGCTTTGCAGGAAAGCAGCAAAATATTGCATAGTTCCAGGGAATCTGGATTTTTGCTTCCTAGGGACCAAGTGATACCCCTCTGTCCCACAAGATTTTGGAGCCAGAGGAGACATTTTGTCTGACTGAAAGTTTTTATGGATTGTTTAATTTAGAGTTTGACCTCTAGGCATGCTCCATGGCTTTTTGTAGGAGCCTCATTTCCGAGCTGGCTATGGCTGTACATCCAGCAGCATTAACATTTACACAAATACCTCCCAAGTACCTGCTGCAGACTCTGCTGGGGGGAGAGAAGGGGGTGTGAGAGTGGGAGAGCTTGAATTATTTAAATCCTCCATAAACGAATAATATTTTTAATGCTTATGAGGAATTTTAAAATTCATGATCTACAACCCAAAGGTTACCCCCAAACAGAGGAATGTGTTGGTCCCCTGCTACCCACATGTGGAGTAGCACAGACTGTCCCATGTCAGCATCCACATTTAAAGGGTTTATACAAAAATACAATTCCCCAGGTTACTCTAAGAAACATGTTTTTGAATAAATAATTAACTGAACTTCAAAAACAATTCCTTCTTTTTCTGGACAACATGTTTTGAGAGGTACCATTTAAAGTGGTAATTACTGACAACAGAAATTTGTAGTTTTCCATTTTCTATCATATTCCTCAGGAATTTGAATTAAAACTCCAGATAATCTTATTCTGATTCTGATATCCTACCTTGCATGTTAAAGACCTAGTACAAGGTTTCCTGGTTTCCACATCAATGACACCACAGTATATATCAGGATCAAATTCTCTCTCTGTCAGAGATACACAAAAGTGAAAAGTTATCAAAAGACATTTAGAAATACTAACAACATTTAGCTGCATTATAAAAATTAACCATATTGGAAACTTTCAAATAAAACATAGGCAAATGTACAAATAAAAATGCACAATAAAACTGTGCAAATGAAATTTTCTACACTCTCAGCAAATTTATGGTGTGCTGAAATACAGATCTCTGGGCTACAAAGAGAATGGAAACATTTACACCTGTAAGTGACCCCAAAGGAGGAGCTGATTCTGCCTGTTAGGAGAAGAGGTCACCATCAATATGGATTGTGACCAAAAAAAAAAAAAAAAAAGGTTTTTTGGTTGTTGGTTTTGGTGTCAACAACTTTTCTGTCATTCTACTAACACTCAAAATAATTGTGTTTAAAAAGTGTAAAGAGCAGACGGGTTTCCATTTTTGAGTTTAAAAGGTGCTAGTTTTTCTATTTTCCATGTACATTTGAATCTTCCATACAGAAAGAAGGAAACTAAAATCTTTAAAGACAGTAGAAGAGCAAAATTTTAAAACTGTTGGGACTGACAGGCCTTTAAGATCTGTACAGTTTCTGAAAGCAAAAGCCACATTTCAAGGTGTTTGCATCATTTAAGTGTATGTCAAATTCCACATTTAAATTGTAACATAAAAAAAACTTATTACAAGTTAAAGTATCACAAAAGTGTTTAATTTGCTCCTGAAACTTATTTCTATATGTATTTCTATAGATACATTACTAAAAGGAATATAGCAAATAATAATTAAAAACAATTACCTGACAATCTTTTATGTAAAAATTTCCTATTATTTGTATTTTCTTCAGGTTTCTTTTCCAAAAATGGAGGCACAGAGAGAAGACCTTTACCATTCAGTATCTGTCCAGGGGAAGGCAAGGGTGGCTTTGGTATTGAGGGACAATTAAGGCCAGTCTTTATTGAGGAACTCACAGTAGTAGAACAAGTTGGACCAACAGCAGCTTTCAGTTGGGCACCATCTATCTTTGGATGAATCTTTTCCACTTTGACAGATGGAGTCATACTATTTATGAAAAACAAAGGGAAGAAAATTGAAAAAAAGTAGTTAAAATATGTTATTGCTCAATAATACTCTGATCTATTCCCAATGCAAATGTAGACCTTCCTCCTTTACTCGTCATTTTCTTATTATCTTTTTTATTTTCATATTTTTTATGATATCCATAATGTTTTCTGTCCTCTTTTCCCTCATTTCCCTGTAAGTATTTCAGAGTGTCCTCAGGGACTTCAGAAACCATTATTTGGATTCAAAAGACAGAGTATCACCAAAGCAACTGGAATGGACTGTTATGTCCAGTGAGAAAAGCCCTGTTCTGTGACATTAAATTATATCAGCAGTGCTGTGATCTCACACGTGCAGGGCAAAAATCACCTGAATCAGAGCTAAAACTCCCTTATGATCAAAGTATGCAGATTGAATCAAAGAATTAAGAGCCCCTAGTGAAATGACCTTCATTCATGGTGATTTAAGATGCACCTTTGCAAGAGATCTTGTTCAACAGTCATGAGCATTATCTGGAAAAGATCTGGAGGAGTTTGAAGTGATTATCTCTTAAACCAAAACCCATCTGAAACAAAAGGAAACTCTACTGATAGAGCAGTGCTTATGCAAGTAGTAATATTTAATTCTTTGTCAAAATGCATACTCACATTTTATCATGGGGGACTTTGCTGTGCTGTACCGAATGCATTAACCTGTTGTTTCCACTGATCTGCAGCTTGTCTTTGGGTGATTTCAACAACTTGGAATTTGATGATGGTGCACTAGTACCTCCACTGGATGAACGATTGCTCCCACTTCCACTGCTACCTTTGTTTTTTGAAGGGAAAGATGAAATGAGGGAAAATACTGAAGAGGAGGGAGGAGTCAAAGGCGGCTTGCTGGAGGAGCTGTGTCTTCTTTCTGAAAAGGAGTGAAAAAAAGGGGGTTTTAAGCTCCCATACAGAGACAATTCTTAAATACTTCATGTTGTCACTTGCTACATTAACATTTTTGCTTTATTGGCTTGGGAGGTCCCCTGCCACACACAGAGCACAGAGGATTCAAGCCCTCACTGTAATCCATGAGGTTCCACTCAATGCTGGTCTCCAGTGGGTTATGGGAGTCTCCTCAAAGTTTAGGAGCTACATTCCTCAGGCACTAAAGCTTAGCTCTCTCTCGATCTTAAAGAAAAAGCAAGTGAGAATCAGCCCTGGACCTCAGATACACAAAGCCAAGAGACCCCTATCCTCAGGCCCAGCAAGCTTACATATGGTATTTCCTCAAAGGTTAGGAATAATTTGTCAGTATGTTTACTAATGGTCAAAATTATCTTAGATCCAACATTTTCACTTTTACTTCATGATAACCCTTTGGCATGGTCTACTAGACCTTCAGCATGGAACACTCCTGAGAACAGCAAGTCAACTATTGTTTTCTGGGGTATTGTGGTTTTTTGTTTGGTTGGGTTTTTTCCCCCCCGCTTGTTGTTTCTATTTAGCAACAACATTTAAAGCAGCAACAGTTTGGTTTCTAAAAAACCAAAAATCTGAACATTTGAATTGAGTGGTCATATTCCATCACTGAATGTGTTATTTAATTAAGAGCAAACCATGAACATTCCTACATTATTAGCACCATTTCAGCTAAAATAGTGTATATTGTAAAGGTAGTTCTTTAGAACAAGGAATTCTCAAAACACCTGGTAGCTTCAGGGAGCACCCAGCTCTGCCTACACACAGACATGTTAATTGACTGTTTGCTTGGCTGATACTTGGACACCTGTGATTCCTCAATGATCTCTGTAATCAACACCTGCTTAAGAGACTCCGGCAATCAAGTATATGCAAACCACAGATCTAAGAGAAATGAGAAAGAGGTCTATCAGAGGAGTGGAAAGGCAGCAGTAACACCTCTTTCTCAGCCAAGTACTGCTATAGGTGCCCAAATCCACCACCGATCAATCCCAGGATCAGCTTACAGATTTTGACTTGAGTGAACTGTGAAAGCAGCAGGCTACTCATGAACTTACAACTACAGCCAAGAGTGAAAGCCAACTCCAGCGCGACCTGTGCAGAAGTCTGTAACGCTCTGGGCAATGTAAATTAGTATATCTGTGTTCTGCTTATATGACCCATTTCCCCCCAGTCTTATATACAGCACTGACATGTCACTCTGATGACGACCAACCAGGACTCCACAGGTAGCTGGAAGCCACCAAACAAGACAGCACCAACTCTGCACCAATGTCATCGGGCAAGCAAGAGCCAGAGGGGAAAAGTCAAGCTACTCCAGTAGTGCAAGAGGAAGACACAGGAGTCTGACACCTGGTAAGCCATTTTTGTACAGAAGTGGGGAAGTAGCATTTGAAATATGTTCATTAGCTCAGGAAAAAAAAAGAAAACACAAAGCCTTGACTCCAGTCAAGAAACGATCTCTGAGACTGAACCAACTCCTATGTGTTCCTCTGTTTAACTGCAAAATGGGTGCAAAACCACTTAATGAACCTTCAGCAAAACAGTCATAACTTCTGAATGAGTATTTACCAAAAAGTGGAGAGGTCAGGCATGAAGTGCCCAATGAAAACACCCAACAAATGCAGTAACTTATCACTCATCTGTAGGATCAACTGCCTTAAAAAGATAGTATTTAGAAGGAGTAGTTATCTGTGATGTTCAAAATCATCCACTTAAGTTTTTTAGAACCAGCTGCCACTGAAGAGTCTGTAAATGAAGTATTTTAGCATATTCATGTTCTAGTAAATGCCTGTGCTTCTAACATGACACACTCCTTATTGCCAAATGGCTTTTTATAGCAATGGCAAGAATCCCTGAGCAGCTCTGATAAGCTACTATTTGAGGGCCATTAGTTCAGCGATGCTACACCCTGAGAGATTACTCTGTGAGATAATGAGAAAAATTGCTCAATACTCTTCCACCTTCTGTATATTTAGAAAATTCAAAATCCAAGTGCTTATCACAGCTACAAATAATCTAGTAAGTCAGTGGATGACTAATGCAATCTTTGGGAGAGTTTGTTATGATGACTTTTGCTTTTTGAAGGAAGAGAGGGTGTTACTTCCTTGAAAAACACTGGCAGATGAAAAGAAAAAGGGACTAGAATAAGACTAAGAACCTCCTTGCATCCAATCATGAGGAATAAACCAGACAAAATAGTAATCTCAGCTATTGATCTGAATGATAGGAACACTTCTCTTCTGGTAACTTTAACTGGCACTGTTCTGGCACCAAATTGAAATGTTACTGAGTGTTAATTGCATAAATGTTTCATAGCACCAGGCTCAAACAAGTGAGTTTGAGATAAATAGAAAGTGTTTTAAACTGGCAATGATAAAAAAATTACCTAAGAGAACTAAACCTAATGGCTGATCACACACCAATATTACAGTGTACCTGTCAGAGAGATTTCCATACACAGACACACCCACAGAAAAAAAAAACCCAGATGAACTTTTTCTAGAAGTCTGGGATCATTTCTGAAAGAGATATTGTAACATCGTAAGGCTGTGAGATCTTCACTTGCCCCTTCTGTGGATAACCACAGCTTGTGTAGTCTAGAAGAATGTTCAGCTCATTTTTCATAACCTGCCTAGACCTGATTTTTGGTTGACTTACGTACGAGTTGAGGTAGGGCTGCTACTAGAATTTGCTTGTATATAATGTTTCAGTTGTTTTATAATATTCATGTCTGTAAGTGAAATCTCCTTAAGTTCTCTTTTGTAAATCATGTGAAGAGCACTGATGTCTCATCTTATTAGAGAAAACTAATATTATTTCTGAAACCAGATATGGGTTAAGCATGGCATACTTCAGCTAACAAATAGATTTACTGACAGATTGACATAGTCTTTTAATGGAAAAATTACTACACAAACTGCCACTGAATAATCAAGACCACCATGCTTATTATGCTAAGCATATTATAATAATAAATTCTACTAATCTTGCCAATCTAATAAAGTTCCCATTTGTCATTAACTCTGACTCAGCCTGAAAACATTTAAAAATATAACTATCTCCAGGTGTTCAGTTTTCAAATTTCAAAAGCTGGCACTCACATCAGTTCCTTTCACATCACTTTTGAGAGAAAAACAACTTTTTATGTCATGATTGCTTATACGACACATCAAAGTGATATTTCCAATACTGCACCTGTGTGTCAACTCTAAAATTTGGGGGAAGGAATTTTTTATGCTCGGATTTTTCTGTTGGGTTTTCTGTTTGTTTGTTTGTTTTGTTTTTTAAATGTCAGAAAGATGTAAGTTTTGGCTTTGGATGAAGAACTGGAAAGTCTTCCTTGATCCCACAGCACTGGGAAGGATCTGACCTAAAATGAAAGCTGCATTCAACATTAAATTTTAACAGATAAACTCCTCCCTAAATCTTTGCATTTATATAACATCTTTGTGACCCTAAGGAGAAGGGCTGGACAGAGTTATAAATCTGTGAAAAGAGATGGCATCCCAAAGGAATGTCTCTGCTCAGAGACCAGGATAACTGTTAACTATCAAGTTGGAAAAATACAGCATCTCTGTGCCATAGTTCAGCAAGAATTATATAACATAATGCCAAAAGACATAGGACTTCCTCATAAAATGGATATTGATAATAGAAATCTGTTAAAGAGCATTAAAAAAAATTAAACAGCCCACTTGGCCCTTAGTCTGGCTGCCAATTTTTTGGGTTTGAAAAACCCTATTTTCCTTTGTGTATTTCCTACTAAACATGTACTCTGACAAAAGCGCAAAAAAGTAACATGGAATGAGAAGACGAAAAAAGGACAGGCTTCTCATCATGTTTGGCCACTGCTTCTTATTCTTCCATCTCTGAGTAACCACTTGGACTTGTCGTGATATGTAACTTATTGCTATACTAAAATAAGATATCCTTTCATAGAAAAAATATACAATTTTTCGTAAAATGCCACTTTCTGTGCTGTATGCTTAAGAAAAAAATCATTAAGAAAAAAAATGTAGAGCAACAATACTCTTAAAAATTTTTCAAAACATTCCTCCCAGGTCTATGCTTTTTTTCCAAAATCTAGGAAGTGCTCAGTGCTCTTCCTTCTCTCTGGGCATCAACTGATAGTTTTAGGCAGCAGATACAAGATGTAGAGATCGAATTTCATAAATGCATTTTTTTTATACCGACTCCTTACGTAAGTACTGGGCAAAAAGTCAAACTGACCTGTGTCAGCGCTAGAGGAGCCAGTGGTACAAATGAAGCACAACCGGGCAAACACACAAGTTTAGTTCAGTCAAACATGTTGTAACTTCAGTCAAATTTCAGTAGTTTTAACATAGGTTAAAAATATCATGTAGATTAGGTGTAAGAGTATATTGCTCAGGCTATAGGATTAGATGGTGTATATTGAAACAAAGAATAGAACCACCTTTATGCTTAAGTAATTATTATTTCATATATCTGTCTCATCTAAAATATAAGCATGACAACACTGAAAATTAAAGCAAACTTGTCCTTTCCTCCATCATACTGAGCTAATATGCGCCTTGTCATTTGAGAAATTATATAATACGGCCACACTAAACCAAACATCTTTTACCTGAGGATAAAATTTATTTTCTGTCAGTAAGAGTATGACATTTCTAGAGTAACTGTGGAGAGCTAATTGACTTGATCTTCTCATTTCCCCAGGAAGATGAGATCCATGACATGACAGCAAAGCACAGACGGACACTGCTGTGGAAGGGCACCTCACCATCACTCCAGATTTTACTCTGCAAGCAAGTAAAACCTCTTTTGCGACTTTAACCCAAGTGGGGCTCTGATCCACCATCACTATGATCTCACCGTGGCAAAGAAAAAAAGAAGAAAAACTAGATCCACAAGGATTTTGCAGGAAAAACTGGGAGCTAAAACAATCACAGGCATAGCAGGCAAATTACCATCCCTCGGATGCCACCCTGGCAGTGTGCAGCTGCTTGGGAGCAATTGCCTGTGCGGGATCTTGATCTGCTGCTCACTCACTTATTGCTGCTTTATTATCCCCCTCTAATCACGGGACCTAGATACCAAGGATTCTGCCTTAATCTCCCACTGATGTCCCTTTAATCATCCCATCAGTTCTGTGTGCACTGTAAGGCAGGATGAGGTCACTCCATCTTCAGTTGGGTGGGTTTGACCTCACGCTCTCAGCTGAACAGAGAGCAGCTGAACAAAGTCATCTTCACTTCAGCAAGAAAGTTACAGAACAGATTACTGATGGAGTCCAAGCGACCAGTATGACAGACTGCCAAGGCTTGATGGGCACCAGTACAATCTGTCATCTCCCTAGAGATGCTTTTCATAAAAAACCATTGCTTTGCAACTGGCAGCTGATATTATTGCTTATCATTCAGTTGGCAAAACCACAAGGAGAATCTGACTGATAGAATCTGTATGCTTGTGGCACTCCATTCACCAAAAAATGATGCTTTAGCAGGAGAGAAAAACAAAGGAAGTATGTAATTTATATGGTAGGATACCAAATACAAGTCAGGGCAGCACATACGTAAGCATTACATTGCTTTATGTATTCACATCACTTACCACAATGGTTTTCCATATCTTAATCAGAGTTCTTTAATATTATAAATAAATAGTAATAGGTATAAACTATTTCTCTAAGAAACAGGTTTATATAATATTTTTTATAAAAAGACTATGACCAAGCAATACTGATACAACTTTGTATCTTATACTTCCTCACTTGAAAAATATTCAGTGCAATACGTAAGTTTATAATTTTTCTAGATATTTACTTCGGAGAACTGAAATCCTCTCACAAGCAATCACTGTGCAAAATACATTAGATAAAGGTATGTGAAATTATATGTAAGCAGGGTCAGTTTTGTTGCTGCTGTTGAAGAAAACAGAGGGAGAAATGGAAAAAGATCGTTCTCACTGGTAAGACTCTGGATGTCGACCTCAGTACTTTAAAATAATATTTAAAAAAAGAAGAAATCCTGTAACTATAATTTAGGGTATTTAAATTATGCTTTTTATGATACAACTACAGCATGGCCAGGATGGGGCTGTAATTCTCTGGTAGCACAACACTAACTGGGCAGGAATGCCATCTCCTCTATAACTGCTGCAGAACGGCCCCAAACCCAGCACACCTCCCCTGATCTCCAAGATTGCAATGATGGAAAGGAGAATGAGATTGCAAACACAGTTATTAAGAACACAGCAATAAATAGCAACACTAAAATGCATTTAAATACATAACCATCAAGTACATTCCTTCCCCCACTGCTGCCTCTCCACAACTCTCTGTTCATTACTAAAGCTAGTTTTTTCCATTTTTCCCTATTTATTACTAATCCTTTCAAAACCCTTTGCATTCAGCACGCATGAGTAGTTCTGTAATCAATTTCCACAGGATTTAGAATTCCTCCTTAAAATACACAGGGTTTTCCCAAGAGATGTAAAATAACCTTTCAAGCAACAACCCATACATAGTGCCATCCCAACCCTGCAGACAGACAAGGGTTTTGCTGTGTTGTGCAGCAGCAAACTGGAATTAGGGGTACTCCCATCAGGTTTGTTTCAGCTATTCAGAGCCCCGTGAGACCAGTAAAACTCTCAAGAGCAATGTGGAAAAACCCATAGAGGCAGGATATTAAATTATTCATGGAGCAGAACCACAGGCAGAAAATGGAGCCAGGGAGACCCACTGCTGGAATGTCCCCCTTCATGACCCAGATAAGGATGCTTTTCCCATCCTTCTCCATCCTCCTCTCTGCTCAGGTAAAGCCAAATGCAAGGTCTTTAACATCTCACAAAGACTCTGGCACAACATCCAAGCTCAAACTTCTGTTACACTTCCCCAGTGAACTTGCCAGAAGGCGGGGAAACAACAGATTTCTCACCAGGGAACTGGCCCTGGCCCTTGTGCTCAGTAACTGTCTTGTAAATCTGTCAAGCACTGAAATATAAATATTGCAAAGTTATTATGGAAGGACAGTAGAGTGTCTTAGATGGTAATCGGGCCATGGAGAGATTATAACATCCACATTACGAGCACTAATCTCTGTGTAGCCTGTTGATGACATGACAATACCTGCACAGCCTGATTAAAGGGCAGGTATTGAATAAACTGTTCTTTTGCTATTAAAAAAAAATAAACTGTTGTTTGAAATAAATTTCAGAAAAGGCACACAGGTAATAAACAAAAGCATCAGAGAGGGGTAACCAGCACAGATCAGCAGCATCTCCAGATGCAGAATGGGTCAGCTTCCTCAAAAACATAGCTCGAAAACTGTTGTCTTGCATGTTTACCCTGAATGACATTAACAAAAAGCTTCAGTTTTTCAAAACAAGCCTATAGTAAATTCAAAAGTTCAATAAGAAGTTGAGTAAACAAAAGTTTAATAAAGAACAGTGTGTTGGAAGACGGAAATAAAGAATTAAGGGAAGAACCATCACCTAACTTCTGCTTTTCTCTCTCTCTGCCCATTCTCTACCCAGAAATCAGGTTTACACCTTTATCACCATGTTCTTCCATTTCAGCATCAACAGTGCTCCTTAAAAGAACTTATCACATAGTTTAATATTGTGTCATGAATTCAGATGAGCTCACCTATCCAAATGCCTGCCTGACTTTCATCTTGCTAATGCTTTTATTCACTCCACGATCGGGAATTTTAATGTTTTCCCCTGTAGGCATTTCTTTACACGTAGCAAACTTTAACTGTTGCATGTTGACTGTCAGACAAAAATTGTTGCATGTTGACTCTGCTACAAAAAAAAAGAAGCTGACAATGAAAACTTGCTTAAAGGCTGTTAGTGAACCACAATACAAAGGGGGTTACAGGTTAACTGATAAAGTTCTGGAGATGGGTGTAAAAGAAAGGCCTTGAAATGGAAAGCTCTCCATACAAAAGAGAGCTCCACAAAAAAAAAGATCAAGAAGAGGGAACTGACACTGTTTTGAGCAGGGAAATAAGAGGATATACACAAAAATAGCAGTGTCAGCCAAGGTAATCACATTCTTTGATTTTGTCTTTAAGAAACTACAGAATAAAAAGACACCGAGCACAAATATTTTTCTTTTGTACTGCATGTCTAGTGGCATCCTCTGCCACAGGATACGAGAGCTTTGGAAGATTAAAAAATAAAATATAACCATGTGCATGGCTATTTGAACCAGTCAACTACAAAGCCACTCCTCTCCCCGAGGTGTTCCTGCTCACCGTGAGGAAACACTGGCTGAGGGAACTGAGGAGGAAGCTCCTGTCACCCTCTGATGTCACCCGTCTCTCACCCGTCCCTGTACACCAACCACTCACACCTTATGGATGTGACAACTCATGTGCTTCCCTACTGCAAATGGGACAAAAGCATTACCTATGGGCGGTGCCCACTGGCAGGAAAAACCCCTGGAGAAATGAGAAGAGAATGAGGGATCCGGGCTGGGGTCCTGCCTGCAGAGCTGACACACTCCATTTTCTGTTCTGAGGTTTTGGACACAAAATTCGTAACTTTTTCAGGATGGAAAAGGAAGATGGGAAGCAAACCCATGGTAAGATTAATTGCAATATTTTTCAAATTCCAAAATTTGAAATCTCTTGGAACATAAACACTCAATTTGCAACATCAATGGCAAACAAATAACTTGGTTTCTTCTTTTAAGGTAAGTCAGTTAATTATTTTACCCTAATTTAATACTTTCAGGTATTAATACTTTTTCAAGTCTAAAAAAGGATCAATACAGCTTATTTCATTAACACTGGTCAATCACAATTGGCATAAAACAACTGTTTTCATGTTTAAAGACACTGACCACATTAACTATACACTAATTAAAAATTTACTGCAGCATTAGCACAGCAAAGTCTCGGGAAAATCACTAACACAGCCAAACGAGGGCACGGACCTACAGTGCCTTCACAATAATGTCTTTCAAATTAAATATACCAGCCTTTTCACATTTCCCTTTGAAAGAATGGAGCAATGCTGTAATTAGGATTTGCTAACTCAAATGTTTGTGCAGTTTAACCTTTTAAATAAAAAACATGACTGCACTTGACACAGGCAGGCTGTGCCTGCATTTCCCATTTCCTCCGAAGCCAAGCACAGACCATCCTGCCCACAGCCAGCCATCCGCAGAGCTGTAACAGGAATGTGTTTGCCCTCTGATTTATAAATTACACGGATGAGCACACTCAGAAAAACAAGCTAAAATGAACACACTCTTAATAGTTTCTTTAATTAACACTTTGATTAACAGCTGTCAATTTACCTAAGGGGCTGACAGGACTGCAATCAGCTGTTTAAGCTTTGATTGCTATTTTCTCTCTTGCAGTCTCCCCATCTGAGCTGTGGTTTCAGAGCACTTTTAGGGGGGGGTTCAAGTTTCTGCAGGGAAAAAGCCCAGAGCAGTGTCCAGGTACTCACACAGTTGGCCCTGCAGCTCTGGGGAGGTGCAGAGCAGAGCTCCTTGGGCTGTCCCTGTCCGTGGCCAGCTCGCTGCCCGCCTGCCTTTGGAGCTCTGCCAGGGCACTCCGGTGACATTTCAGAAGGGCTCACGGGGGCCGCTTGCAGCGCTTAATCCCTTGCTGTGGGATTATCCACGCCGTGGTGCAGCAGCTCCGCCAAGGCCCCGCGGGCAGTGCCACCGTCCATGTCGGGCCAACTCAGCACCGGTGCCCCGGGCTGGCCCCGGGCACCCTGCGGCAACCAGGTGCCCCCGGGCCACTGCCCAGCCTCAGGTTCCCCCACAAACCTGCTGCCGACGACGTGGCATTGGCACCGCTCAGACACAGCCAGGGTGTCAGGCTGTGTGGATGCTCTGTGATTCCCACGGCGAGGTGCCAGGCCCGTGCCATCAGCTCCGGGGTGATTCCTACAGCAAACGTGCTCATCACCCACCACCCCTCGTTGGCTTGGTTCCCATGCAGCTGCATCAGCCAGCCTGGGGGCACCCACCAGAGCTGCAGCTCCCGGGGCTGGCAATGGCCTGGGGGACACAGCTCCTGCCACCCCAGCAGAGCACCGTTGGACGCTCCCAGGGCGCCTTTCCAGCAGCAAAAATTCAGACCAGTATTTACTGTCCCAAACTTCCAGATAGGTCTCCACATCCTAAATCTCCAGGCTCTGAGATCTGACTGTCAAGCCCTGATTTCCACCCAAAGCCAGTGGATAGATAGTGAAATCTAAGTTTTACCAAATTATTATTTTCTGGACCATTTTCTAAATAATCACTTAAAAAATTACAGCGTATCTGCTGACAAAAGGAATAGGAAAAAACAGCTTGTGGCTTTTGCTCTTATTTTAAGTTACCATAATCAAAGCTGAAATTTCTGGTCTTTCCTCACTTATCAGATTACACATAATTCGTTTTTAAAACCAAGCAACTCACTTTTTCACTAAAATAAGAAGTTTGCCAAGAAAAGAGGCAGCCAGCTTGTACAAACACCTCTGTGTATTAGTATCAGTGTGTTAGCACATTAATTTCTTTTCACTAAGAAGGGTTAAACAGAAGGGAGCAGCATTTCAGCAGATTGGGTTTTGTTTGGGTTGTTTGTGGTTTTTTTTTCCCCCTTATTTAAAGAAACATGCAGCAACCTGGGGGCTACTGCTCCCATTAACAAGCTTAGAAATTAATACTAAATCCTAAACCACAAATACTAAATAGTAATGTTCCCACGTCTATGCACTCAGAATACGAGACAACAACGAGCTCCTCTGAGGCTCCAAATTTCAAGAAGTTGACAACTCATGTCACCTACTCATTAATTGTTAAGGGCAACTCAGGAATACAAAGACATTTCCTTGGATTATGCTGTTTTTAAAACGCAACTCCTTCTATCGCTAAAATTAGTACCAGAGGCAGGAATGTTTTTGGAGTATTTGTTTCTATTGTACACTCTCCTACTTCACACCCGTAATTAAAACTGGGTAAGATTCCAACAGATTTTAGTGGTTCACAAAATTCTTGACTTAGAACTACTATATGGGGAACCAGCACTGACGTATTTGTCTTAAAAACTAGAATTCATCCTTCTTTAGCCTTTGATTTGGTCCGCTCTCATTTTAGGACCAAGAGGGCAAGTAAGTTCTATTTTGTTGCCTGTTCCACAAATAAACTGACCAAGATCAGCCAATTTAATTCCCACGTGGAACAATACAGAAAGCTGTCTTCCTTCTGGGTAAGAGCAAGGACAAAGAACCCAACTGCTAAGAAACCCCAGCAGCTGGGCATCAAGGCAGGAGCTGGAATGGAAGGGAGAGGCATGACGGGACATTCACACGAGGAGAGGACGGCCACGGCCCACGGGAAGGCACACAATGGCAGAGAGAATGCAATGGGATTTTCTGCCTGCTTATGTTATAGCAGCAGCATATATGCCAACTGTCTCAATCTGTGCGTTTTTATTTACTATTTTCCAACGTCCAAAGGCTTCTGAGTAACATTATGCAGTAAATATTCATGGGGTTTCACCTTGAAACGGACTGTGCACGTGGCACAGCAAAATCACATGCTGCCAGTGTACTGTGACAAACGCAAAAGTAATTTTACTTAATGTAGGAAAAGCAACCCGTTATATAAGGCAACAAAATTAGGGAGTTCTTTTCCTGGTACGAAATACTGCAAGAGCTTTTAAGTTTTGTTTTCTATCAAAAATCCCCCAAAAAATCCCCAAAACACCAACAACGTTAGATTCATTATAAACACTTATGCCACCAATTAATACCTGAGTTCAGAGGCCTAAAATTAGCCCTGCAAGCTGTGATAATACATTGTGCAGATCCCTGCGCAAAGGAACATCCACCTGCGCACGCCGCTCGCTCCCAGGGAACAAGGCTGCAGTGAGGAGACTCCTGCTCTGACATCAGAAGGACAGTGCAGGCAGGGCAGGAGGGAGAGAAGCAGTTTGATATGAGTCACTGCAGAGAACCTAATTTTCAGGTCTTCGGTGTTGCACAATCACCCAAGAAAGACAACCCAAACTGTGTTGAAATTGCAAAAAAATTTCTTCCCTTGCAAGGGAATAAAGTTTGCTCCCTACTACATCAGATAATGTAAATAACAGCATCAACCCTTCCTTTCCATATTTCCTCACTGAACACACGTAACACAAAAAGATATTTATATCATTTGTGGTATTATCAGTATACAAACACATACAGTACCTCTCTTGCATGAATGAGTACTGCAGAATTTAAGAAATGGAGAACAAACAAACAAGAAAAAAATGGGGGGAAAAAATAACACTACAACCTGAAGTATTGTGCACATTTTGCATTACCAGGAAAATTCTTTTTAAGATTGGCTAGAGAATTTTTAATCTTTTACTTACATTACATTTCTTGTCTGGTTTTATAAAAAGATATTAATGCAGCTCTACCACATCTCCTTCCACTTGTTTATATTTTAGTGTTCTGTATTTTGAAATTAGGCTAATTTTAAGAAAACTAAAGAGCTGGATTTGAGATGGTGCCCTCCCAGTCCCCTGCTGGGAGGTGTCCTAAAGATACTGGGGTTTATCATTAGCACTAAAATCAGCATTCAGACAGCAAAGGTAGGACCTCTCTCCGTGCTCTTACAGAAGAAAGGCAGGAAGATCTTTGCTGGCTGGTCATCATGTGCACACTCCAGCCCAGCTGTGCCACGTGCATGTCTTATTAAACTGGCAGGCAGAAAAAAAAAAAAAAAAAGGCAAAACATGACATGAAACCTGAAGCTACGTCTGTGCACAGAGCAGGAGGTGCTACAATGGGAAAGTGATGGCAAAACACACAGGACAAAGCCACAGACGACCAGGCTTCGTTACCTCACTGCACATTAAAACTCACTTATCCTTTCTCAAAATTCAGCCATCTCAGGCACCAATTTCACAACCACTGTAAGCTGACCGGTGAGAGCTAACACTGCCCCAGCACAAAGCATTCCTGCCCTCTCCCCCAGTCCTGACCGCTCAGCCCCAGCCTTTGCACCATCTGCTCTCTCCCTAACAAAGAGCAGAACCATCCACTCAAAGGCCTGACAGTCTCACAAACCAAACGCCCACTTGTGCCAAAGCTGGCAATTAACTGAGCGAGGACTAGAAAGAATTAAACTGTGACTTGATCCCAGGGAACGGGCTGGAGGCCTAAGCAACTGGGGATGACAAAGAACAGGGTTATGAGCTGCAGTAATGATGAGTTCACCAGTTCCTAGAAGCTTTGAGGGGTACATAAAAAATACTGGACTCCCAAGGAATTTCATCTGATTGATATCAACACTGCATAAGCTGGGCTTACTTACACTGCAGCCTGCTTATGTTTACATTTAGTACTGTCTAGGATGATTTTGTTGTAAATATTTTGCTTTGAAGGGATTGTTTGGTTACTGGTTACTATTATTATTCTTCCTGGAAGGAAGAGAATGATGGGCCTTGAGCCAACACCAAATTTCTTAAAGTTGATCAATTGAGAACTCCAGCGTGGTTACTTGGAAAACTGACTTTGCTGCTATGGGGGGTGCACAGAAAGAACTCCTCCAGGTGCTACTCGACACCACAAAAGGAGCCTTAGTGAACAGTGCAGCAATTTCATACAAACAGTGGGGCTACTGACTTGTATTTAAGGTCTTCTGTATTGTTTTTATCCTGAAGCTGGAAATGAGTGCTCTGATCATGAATTAAATTCCCAGAACCTCCAGAACCACAAGGCAACAGATTTTGAAATCAGTGGATTTTTCTCTCTAGCAGCTGCCACTTTGGAGAGTGTTTTACGTGCTACAGAACAAAACAAACACATCAGGCAAGATTACTGGGTTTTGTGTTTTCTTTTCTTTTCCAAGTGGGCAAGCTTAGAAGTTCCTCAGGTTTCAGAAAACTGGAGCGTGTCCAGAATAAAATGGATGACTGAGTACAGAGAAACAACTTGACAGGCTTGTTGGTGCACAATCAAGTGACAGCATTTTATGCCTTAGTATCAATTCCACTTCCACAACATGCTTGTTTATACCTGAAATACAGAATATAACTGCTACTCATGTAGCACACGTGTACACACAGAGAGTGAAGGTTTAAGTACAGAATTATGTCATTTCCAGGGACTTAAATCAGAAAAGGACATTTAGTACGTTAGATTTCAAGTGTACAGCCACACCTATGGTGGATCACTGGCACCTGGACAACTGGAACAGGGCAGAGGAAATAGCAAACAGCCCAGGAGCCCATCAGGGTTTTCAGCATGTCCTAACTATCTGCCAAGCCTCCAACCTCCCTGGGTACATTCTTGTGATCACAGAAAAAGGGGATGAGTATGGCCTTAAAGATCAGTGCCCATCCTCAATCTCAACACTGACCAATCCTATGGAGAGCTGGACTGAGAAAAGAACTGGTCACTACTAAATGTAAGCAACATTAGCTGTCATTCTCAGTCCATGGCAAGCAAGATATGAGCATCAAGCCTTGCAATACATCACACATACATAAGTTTATATAATTTCTACCGCTATTAAAGCAGCCCCAGGTATTTTTAGAAGCTGGACAGTGGGTTGCTTTGTGACCCACATGATGACCTTTGATCAAAGACTACATGGCACTGTGATGGGGAGGGGACTGAACTGTGGCAGTTTAAAAACCTTTCCTCTGACCTTAGAGGCCAGGGAAGGGCCAGTGTGGCATCCTTCCAGGCATATACATGGTTACATGTGGCTTGTCAGAGACTGTAAGCCAAAATGAAACTGAAGAAAATGAGTCCCATGCCAGTGATGAGCACAGACAGAGCTTTAGAGAGTACTATAAGACTTCTCAATATCTCCCAGGAGAGTGAAAGAAATGAAAACAACTACTTCACCAAGTCCACCCTAATACAGCAGAAAATCAAAATGCTTAGCCTACAAACTCAAATGAAGACTTCAGCCACACAGCAACAAAAGAGACACAGCCAGTTTTCCTCTTAGCAATGAGAGGAGCCATGAATTCCCTGCAAATACCTACAGACAATGAACAGCTCTTAAAACTCTCGATGTGTATCCAATAAAACTTCTGACCAGCTCAAATCCAGCTCCACAAATAATCCACAAACGCTGGAAAGTTTCAGGCTCAAAGGCAGAAGGGTACCCTCAAAGGGGCACACCTTCTACCTAACACACAGAATTCACCACAAGACACCACAGAAACCCGGGCTTTTCCCAGAGCCAGACATGACAAACAGGTTCTTCGCAACAGCAGGGTCACACAGACAGTACATGGCACAAAACCACTTCTGCCTGGCAGAGGGAGAAAATCCTGTGGGGTAAAAATATAAGAAGGTGATCCAACTAGAAGAGAAGGCTTCCTTTCCAAAAGCTACTTTGTATAGAATTGTGAGTTAAAGGTTTTCTGACAATCTTGCCAAACAAGGAGGAAAACTCAGTTATGTAGGAACTGCTTCAACTCTCCAGGAGCCTGGTCTAATTGGCATCCTTTACAAAGCAGTGCAAGGAGTGAGTGTCGTACCAACCTGGGCAACTCGTTATCTGGGGAAAAGAGAACAAGAATCTCTTGGCAGTGGTTCTTCTTTCTCTAATACATCTTGGGGGAACAAAATGTAATTGCAGTCTTTGTGGCCAGCAGCTCTCTCAGACACGGCAGAACTTGTATGAGGCAGCAGAACAGGCAAAGTTTATCAGGAGTTTACATATTAGACACACTGATGGCTTTTTCTCCTACATCATTTTGCTATTGTTCAAAAGATTAACCTATTGCCCTGTTGAATGACAACTGGAGGAACATCTACATAAATTATAGAGTAAAAATATTGATTTTCTATATAAACACTACATTATGTTTTTGTTTCATCAATAGGAGATAACAGGGTTTGGAAGTATTTTGGCTGTTACTGCCTGAGATAGCTAATGATGGTCAATTAGTCAATAATAGCATCACAGACTTACGTAAAATTGCATGTCATATTTATCTATTTCTGTTTATTCTCTACCTTTTAAAAAGAGATCTGTAATTGTTTCACATTGTTATGGATACTGCAAGAGCTAATCCAAGATTGCTATTGAAAAGCTGTTTGAATCTTTGCTATAGGTAGACATAACACAACATTTAGGAACCTGAATTGACTTCCAGGCCATTTACATTGCTTGGATATAATTATTTAGTGTTAAAACTTAATTGAGCCTAATGAGAAGCTTAAAAAGTTGGCATTAATTGTGCTCTTTTGAAAGTGAACTTGAGCTTGCAATTATTATTTTTTTAACTTATTACATGAGTCATATGGTTATTGATTGCTACTCATCAATAAACTTGCAGGTTTCATCATATACAAAGTGTTATACACTCCCTCTTCTGGTAACATCTAAGAAACACAGTTTGTAGACTTTATGTGTATCACATGTTAGATTTTAAGTGTATCATATTACTCATAAGAAAAAGACCTCAAAGCAGTATCATGTCAATATCTGCACATTTGTTTTTAAAGAGCCAGCAAACTGGTGATCAAAACCGAGTAAATAAATAACAGGTGAAAATTACTTGATGTTATGCTACTTAACTAAAATAGGTAGCAGCTACTAAAAACAAAATGTTATTGATTTCTTTTAACTTGGTAAGAAAAATATTGTCTCAAGTTTTTTAAAAACTTGCATGGCTACATTTTGGAATGCTGTCCACTTTTCCTGAGGCAGGAGGTGAAAAAGTTCCTACAGAATACTGTTTTTATGTAGGTCCAGCATGGATAACTGTCTTCCATCTACTACACTACCTTCTCTCCAGTTGTAGAGAACTGGGGGTAATTCCTCTTACTGCAAAAGCTGCTGAAGGCTACACATACATCCTACTCTCTAAAAAAATATTACCTATAGTTCAGAAAAAGAGAATTTTAAAATAAACTTAAGAAGTCCAGTCAGAAACAATAAAAGGGATGTATAAGAAAACAAAAGATGACCTGTTAATAAGTGTACATGCATACATATATCCATCTCTTTTCTCCCTTGATGGTCAATGTCTGATAAAGCCAGGAGATGTGTCTCAATTAGGACACACTGTTGTTCCCTCCACCCCCACCAAAATGTGCAAAATCTAAAAATGCCATGACATTACACAAAACACATTTTGGCATTGATGCCAAAACATCAAGAGAGGAAAACGTAGAGCAAAAGCTTTTGTTTGTTTTGCCCTGTTTATCCTCTCCTCCTTTCTTCCACTTTTCCTCCGTGTTACAGAGGAAAAAAACCCAGCACTGTACCTACTTCATTCTCTCCTCCAAGGTCATTTTCTCCTACCTTCCTTATTTAGTTTCCTCCTTATTGTCTTCATCTATTTCTTTTTAGATGTATTTTACTTAAGTTCTTTGTTTCACATTTCCCTTTTTAGCTATTCCCCCGTGTCCTCTCTTTCCCCTCCTCGGACACGCACCCACCCAGACTTCAAACCACTTAATTCCAGCCGTGCTGAGCCAGCCCTGCCCAAGCTGCCATCCCCCTCCTGCCCACACAAGCTGGGCACTGCTGCCCCAGCCAGGTACTGCACTGCTGTATCTCGGTAAAAAATTGGTGTAATTGATGGTTACCAATGAGATTTCCTATCTGACCTATGAAGCTGTGCTTGCAGAGGAAAAGAGACTACCCAAAATGCTGCAGTTGTCCGAGAGCTGGATGCTGGGATGAGAGGGTACAGTCTGTGCAACTAGAAACTATATAATTCCATGGGGAAAAAAAAAAAGGGCAAAAAGCAACAAAAATTATTTTCTTCATGACAGTTCAATACTCAAAACCATTTTACGAGTTTCCCAGAATACTTCTCCCTGGAATCATGAAGCGCTGTGGTGTTCATCTGAGGTTTGCAGTTCTTGGAATAATCTACACAGTTCATGAGACTTCTCCCCAAAAAATAAATGAGAAAGTCCTTATAAATAATTGATTTGCATGTGGTTAGCTTGTGAAATTAAACTACTCCCAACCCTACCCTCCAACACCAAGTTGGTATCTCCACGGCTCTGACACATTCCCGTCTCTCTTCCACAACAGCAGAAATCTTGCCTGTTTTTACTCCAATTCAGGCTTATTCCACCACCCCAGCTCTTAAGCAGGTTGCAGCTTCATTCTTCTGCACTCAGCTTAGGGCGCTGTGCCAGACTCTGCATGCCCATGGCCTGCCCTCGCAGTGCGTGCCACCTCCTCTGGCCGGGCTCCAGCCTGGAGGAGTGGCTTAGGCGTTAGAAAGAGCCCTTTTAGCTGTGAAGGAAACCTTCCAAGGATGTGGAGCATGTAAGCTGATGCACAACAGCCTTCCCTGAACCTGCAGAAAATCTGAAACAATGGTTGGGAGAGCTGTGTCCTGCTCCACATGCCCTTTCAGCTCACAGAAGGGAGTTCTGAGTGATGACACTTAACACTGACTTTTCAATTGGTTAACTCTCTCATTGTCAATCATTTTTAAGTGTAGACCTGATCCAACTATCCCAGCTGGCTTCTTCCAAAGTGAAGCTATAGTCAAATACACTCAGCAGCCACTTTTATTGGAACTACTTGTTCTCTTCAGATCTTACTCCCATCTATTGACCAATGTACTCACTTTCTCCCTCTTGCCGAACAACTATTTTTGTAAGTGGCAGTGAACACAGCATTGCTTCCTCTTTTCTCACAAAGATAAATATCTCCATGTTTCTTTCTTTCCTCTTGTTCTTCCCCCTTCAACATTTACCTTGAAAAGTGAGTAGTCAGTCCCAGCCTCCAAGCAAATACCTATCAAGGACATCACTATAAAGAAGGAGGGTTTTAATGGAACCCTTGCATAATTTTGTATGTTAGACTTGTTTTAAATATTTTAACATTTTAGTAAGAACAAAATAAAATATATATTCTCTCTTCAGCAGTATTAAACCACATGAATCTTTAAATCCAGGTCTTTTGCAATGGTAGGACATCATGAAATTCAATTCACATTTAACCAAAGCAGAGCCTAAAGCACACCAAAGCTCTTGAAGTCTGTAATATTTTAGTGCACACGGTGTTGTAGAGAGAATAACATGAGTTACTTGGTAAGTGGTAAACAGAATAATCAGTATCTTTTTTAAATCTGAAGCCAAACATCACTTTTTTTTTCTTAGCTGATACTTTAAATTGCTTCATGTTTCAACCAGAGCTTGACGAATCTGTGTACCCACAAAAAAGAAGGAAGTTTTACTAGAAAACTGCCATCAACTTCTCAAGCAGACTCCCTATGCTTTCATGTAATAAACAAAGACCACAGCCTTTCCATTTATAAAAATAACCTTCTGCATGTGAACTGTTTGTGAAGTTACAACTAACCACAGTGCTCCGTAAAATCTGCATGGCACATCTGCTATTCAGCTAATGGTTTTGGGGTGCACATTTCAAAGCTCAAAATACAGTTACAGAGTTTCTTTCCAAGTCATAATAGTTTTATTTAAAAGTTGACTAAATAGTCAGCTGAAACTTTTTTTTTTCCCCCTTCTGAAATGAATCCTGTGCTGACCTCTGAGCCCATTCCCTTCTGGGAATATGCCAAGATGACTCTTGCAAAAGCTACAGAATTTCACAAATCTCTACCAAGAAATTACACTAGTTGTTGCTGGACCCAGAAACTAAGATCCAACTGCTGGAATCTGGACTGTGAGAACTACTGTGAGAGGACTGTGCATTTAAACAGAAGCTGCTGAAGCTGCCAATGATAATTTGTTAAATCATATACATTAACTCGAGCCATAATATGCCAAATGCCACCTGTGCATGTTTGGCAATATGCTTGGCAGATTGCTCCAGCACATCTGTGACACACCACAGAATATTCCAGTTTTATTTTGGTTATTAAACTACTACAGAAGATTACTGATAACCAAGAAAATTCGTATGATTTATACAAAACCTTTTCATACTGCTTTAAAAAGACATTAGTGAACAGTGGACACTTAATTACTGAAACAAATTGCTTCCTGCCAAAAGTATGCAGGCCATAATGAAGGCTTATCCCTCCAAAATGCGGATGAGCTCAGACAATCTCCCATGAGGACAAAACCACACACACAAAAAAAACCCCCTAACAACAAACACCCCAATCCTCAGGTCCAATCCTCAGGCTTTGGAACAAGATTCAGTACATTCCTTTCTTTTCTTATCTGCTTCAAATGCTGCCTTGTACAGACATTTTATCTTTTACTTCGTAATCCATGAATCCATGCTAACACACTATCCTATTCTAAACTAGCAACATCTGCATAACTTTGAAAAATAAAACTTAAAAGTATTAAATTTTTCAAAACCACTAGCTGCTGCCAAATTAGAAAGAGGGTAGGACAAACTTTTATTCAATTTGCAGTATGTCAGAAGAACCCAGATATGTAATGCTGCAGGGACTATAATACTTAAATTACACATGATACAAATCCGAAGTACAAGAGCATATTGACAGAGATAGTTAAGAGACCATTTATCCCAATTAAAATCACAAGTATCACATGTTCTCTCCAAATCCAAGCACTTAACAACACCACCAAAAATCCCTTTATGACTCACCAAAGTGGAAACGTGCTAACTAAAGGTGGGTGTGAGCCCTGGCTGAGGGAGGAAGGAGCTCAGTTACACAATTAGATGGAGGAGATTCCCGAAGACCTCGCACTGACTTGCAGGATGGACCCAAGTAACACAAGCAAACATCTCTTTCTCTACTGCCAGGATCTGCCCTTTGAGTATAAGGTTGTGTGATGACTTCTTTATTCCCATCTCACAACCTCACAGAAACCAAAAAAAGATGGGCAAATCTCTATTGTTATCCCACTTCTGAAACCTGTCCTTCGTGTTTTAACATGCACTGATTGGAAACAGAAATGTTTAAGCGATCCCCCACCAGCTCATGGGGCAGCAGCAGCAGGCAAAGCTCATGGTAGCTGCTCACCTTTGCCACGATGCCAAACCCATAGAAGTTAATCAAAACACTCAACATAGCTTTTTAATGACTCAGCAGCCCAACACACTATCATCATCTCTTTCCAACACGTACTGTATTCATGGTTTTCACAATCACTACGTGACTCACAGGCACTCTCAGTTTAAGTCTTACAGGTAGCCTTCATTGTTACTGCTGAGAGTCTAACCCTGCTTTGTATTTAAGGAAACCAAGGCACAGAGGAAACAAACAACCCCGGATAAAAAAATAGGAAAAAAGGAGAAGGAAGAAATCCCACACGTCTCTGTGCTGATGCTACTTTGACTCTGCTCAGCTCTCTCTCTGAGCCACAAGCAGCCCAGCCAAGGCAGAGAAGCAGCTCTCCTCAGCCAGGAGGCTGATAACCACAGGGAGATGTGATAAACCCGTGGAACGGCTGAAATGCCAACGAAAGGTCACACAGCCCAAAACCCATGGCACTTCAGGGTTTCCACGAACAACCTGAAATAACTGTCACGATGGTTTCCTCAAAGAGCAACCTCCAGGTGCAGCACAAGAACTGCATCAAGCATGTCTTCATGGGAAAGAGAGAGAGGGGAAATCAAAGGGACACAGACACATCCTGCTGTTTTGAGGAATGTGACAGCGATTTGACAGAACAAACTCATTTTTACTGTAAGAATTTATATATTAAGGAGAGAAAACTGCAAGGATTTCAGAAATATACCTGATATAAAACACAGAGAGAGCATCTATTTGGCACAGAAGCTGGAAAGGCTGGAGTGTAGAGAAATACTCCAGCTGGAGAAAAACACTGTGCTTTCTCAAAACAGGTCATCATGATAAGTGATCTCAGGTGCTTCACCCATAAGACCCAATCCCTGAATGAACACTGTGTCTGCTTTCCACCTTTCACCACTGAACTGATCTTGAGTCATCCAGGGAAGATGCTGATACCATGAAAGCGTAGCCATTCAAAAAGCAGCACCAAGAGTACAAGTAAATAAAGGGCTTCAATCACTTGCTCAGCACCCCAAATGAAGCAGCTGGGATTTGACAGAACACAGGATTTGCCTTGAAACAACTCTTCCCTGGTTGACTGGCCTGCTCCTCCATGTCCCCAGCAGCACTGCCACCCTATGTCAAGTGGCTAAAACCCTTTGAGGGCACTGACAGCCAGCTGCTGTTCACAGACTAGAAGGAATACCACAAGCAGACTTCAGATCTCTCATTATATTAGATTGCTATTAAAAACCATTCTGCACGTGGTGTTATGCATACCAACTTTACAAATCAATGCTGGTATATATACCAACAGTATAGAATAAATTATTAAAATGGAAAATTCATACCCCAAATGCACGTTTGGATTGCCTCAGAAAGTAGAATTTAATTTTGAATTACTATCTTTTCTAGTCAAATCCATAAAACAGAAAAGTATCTGTTACATACACAAATCTGTGATTCATTTTAGTGTGTATTTTACTAAAAAGGTGAAATATTCTAATGAATAAGGTTATATTTAAATTAATTCTGACTACTCATGGTCCAGAGAAAAATGCAAGGATGTGTCCTGGAATGCACTTTCAGCCTACCTAGTTAAGTAGTTTATCACAAATATGCTCTGGAAGAAATTAATTAGCTCATTAGGTTTAGCTAATAGTTTGTTTAGCCTTCCTTTGACAAAAGTGACATTTTAAAGTAGCATATTCTACTACTTCAGAAAACAAAATCCCACATGACAAGTTTCAAAGAACACCAAGTAGAAGCAACATACACCACCAGGAGCTGTAGAATATTTTAAGAGACTACTATTTCTCCAGTAACGATTAAAAATAAAAGACCCTAAGAACAACACCAAAAGATACAGCTTCATTGATGCACTGTAATTTTTCAGAATTTGATAAAGTAACCTCTCCTTTATCAATCCCTGAAATAATACCACCAATAAAAAAAACTTAATTCAGGGCAAACTGACTGTGATGGATCCAAAGGGTGTTTTACTTTCTTGTTATCATGATGGCATACTTTTTGTTTTAAAACAACTGCGTGTTTTCACTTCAGCAACTTCCTTCTCCTGAGTTACAGTGTGTTTAAAAAAAAGAAAAAAATAGATCATTGCCTGATAATCAATCATGTGCCATATTTATCAGCTTTCACATTCAATTTTCTAAAATAAGGAACAACTGCCGTAAGGATTTCAAGAATGCAAAGGCTGATAGAGGGTTTTGAGAATTAGTGCTACACAAAATCACCAAGTCAGCCTCCTTACCTTTCTGAGGTTATTAGTTTGGCAAACTAAGGTCCTTTAATGACGTTCACCCCACCCAAGCCTGTTTTTCTCATCAGAATGACCCCGCCTGTTTCCTCTGCACGCCACAGCCCATGCCGAGCCTCTTCATTGTTCAGAATGGGTTTAAGAAATACTAAGAATAACCTCGTCATTTCCATTCCCTCCTTCTATACTTCTCTTAAAGTATGAATCTGCCACTGATGTAAGGTTTGCATCAGAGAAAGTTTCATGTTTAGAGATCACGCTCCTACAAAGTGATACAGAATGGAAACATTACGTTAGTATTTATTACAATTTTTTAGAATATTTTCCATACCTTTGTTTTGTAGTTCCCTGTTCACTTTGTCCCTTTTAAATTGCAAACAGTGCTTACAGAAGAGTTTGAATTAACTTCACATAAGTCTAACACTGGTACAAGCAGCATTACAACATGCCATGTTTTCATGTCCATGCTCAAGAGCCAACGTAGCACCTATTCAGCTTTTGAACTGCTTCTTCCATCTGCCCATGAGGCTGTCATGACAACAACTATGATACTGGTTCCTACCTGTTTGTCAGACAGTATTTGGAGATCACCTGCTCATTTCACAAAGACAACTCAAGTGTCTGCAGGTATCCACAGTTCTCCACCACTACCACCCTGAGCCAGGTCCAGACCTCAAGGTGGAATATTCAATATGCCACCACTCAGAACTGGGTACCATCAAGTCCTCCCCTCTCAAGGTTTCCTGCCAATATACAGCATCTTGTATCCTTGTAAACACCAAGGTAATCAGTGCACTGGCCTAGAGAAAAGAGAACATGTACAAACACATGCACACAGAGGGAGGAAGGAGTAGTTCAGAAGATGCTCTGTCCATCTTTTCTATTAGCACGTGGTCAGAAGACATCTCATGAATTTCTCCAGAAAAAAAAAAAGCTGAATTCCAAAAACTTCCCACCCAAATACTGGCACGGAATTGACTGAAGTTCATTTCTAGTCTTGAGAGGAGCATGGAAAAGCAGAACTGCCCCAGTTAGGTTTGTAGGAAGTAACTGAGCACTTAAACTGGCTTAGCACTTCACATTTTCTTAGTCCTCTGCAAACACTGGCCAACCAACACAAGGAGAGCTTCCTCACATAGTTTATACACAAAACCAACAGACCAGTAAAAAAAAACCAACAAAAGTGATACTTCTGAAAATAAATAAATAACCTTACTGGCTATTGGAAGCTTACTGTGTTTTACGAATTTTGTTGTAAGTTTAGTTTTCAGCTCAAGTTCACAGTTCACATATATAAAACTAATCTGTATAAATATACAAGGAGAAATGACACAGACACACAAACACACTACACATACTGGCTGTGAAATACACTAGATATGTCATTTTGAAACTGAACTGTATGGATGTAGCATTTCAAGAAAGTATTAAAAAATTAAAAAGAACAAGATCTTTATGTAATTGCATTAGAATGTATATAAAATGATTAAACACAGGTTATGTTCTTTGACATTTTTTATAACGTAATGATCTATGTACCATCAATTTAAAAAAAAAATTGCCAGGCTTAATCCTGATTTAACCTCACCCTTAATTATTAAAAATAGTTAAGCACTTACCATAATGTGATTGAAATGCCTGTGGTTTTACGACCTGATTACAGTGGTTACACATCACCAAATAGAAATCATCATGAGCCGGGCAAAGACCAAATATTGGCATATCTAAAAACAAAAAGACAAAATGGCATCTCTCAGCTGCTGACAATTATTGAAAAACAGTTTAATTACAGAGCCATGACACCAGTGTTGAATCATAATTTTAAGACATTTGTATCAAATTTGAAAATGAGGAAAAAAGAGCATATAATGCAATAGATAATTTTGTGCTGGAGTATTACAAAAGCAAAAATCTTCCTACAAAGATAAATGTAAAATGAGTGATTACTTGTAGAAAACATCTATTAGAAAACTGATTTAGGACTGATTATCTTATACCAGATGCAAGAATGTAATAAAAAAAGACTGACTTCAATTGACAAACACAACATAAGAGGGGATGTTTTATGTATTCTGAAAGGGGTTTGGATTTTATTCCAATGTCATTAAATGAATTCAAAAGTGAACTTTATTTTCTATTTAATTTTTTTAAACCATTTTAAACACACAGTCATTTACCAGGCAGTATTACATGCCTAATGGTTTTATTTGTTCAACAGTGCATTATAGTCCAGCCATCTGCTGCCAGAGATCCATGTAACAGCTATACAGGAGAGAGAACTGGAGATAACAGTGTGTCAGAGCATGTGTGGATTTTGGAGATAACACACATACTTGTAGACTTTTACTAATAAAATTAGTTTCTACAATTTTAAGAATACAGTTTCTTAATAATATATTTAACAGTTATAACTGCATTCAGAGACTACTGGAGCAATAAATTCAGCATTTACTACACAACTTAAAGGTACATTACATTTATATTACTAAAAATGTTATTCAATAATTAAAAGACAAAAAAACAGGAAACTGCAAACATTATATGTGGCTGTAACCCAATTTAAAGGTTTAAAATTGATATAAGCAAGTTTATTTTCCTATAAAAACCCTCAAGTAATAGATTTATCTTAACAGTAACTTAGAAAATAAGTTAAACTTATCTACCCCTGTGCTAGAACTGCCCCAGAGTTTCGTTTTACATCTACTAATTTATGCATATTTTTAACAGCAACCACAGTTTTATTCATTAATAGAACACCAATTGTGAAATAAATTGAGTGTGCTGCATGCTAAGAGTGAGTGTGCCATAACACAAGGCAGCCACTGGCAGAATGACACCATCAGCCCTGTAGAGCCCCACGGACTCCACTTTGTTTCTCATGGACAGAACATATCCACACCGAACTTCCAGAATTAAGGACTCTCCTTGTAGTATGTATCTTCATCATAAAAAATTAACTACTTTTCTCTAAAACACACAATCTATCCCAGGTTTTCCAGAAACCTTACTAGTGTTACACCAAAATTAAGCACGATACCTGCAACAACAGCTCCAACCGGATTTTGCAGTTGGACGCAAATGACCAAGGACATCTGACTCGGCTGAGAGAGATCACAGCTACACTCATCTAAGTCACAGGCACCTTTTTGCAACTGAGGTTACATTAAATAAACAAATCATCTCATCTGCGCTTCATTAAATAGCGACTCTTGCTTACTTATTTATATGATATCCTTTAAAAAAAGCATTAAGACCTCCAGTACGCTCAAGTACTGCAAACTAAGCACAGCTAGTAAATACATGCTGAGGAGGGGGGGATCAAATAGGAATAATAAACTTCTATTTTTCAATATCTACTTTCCATGATGTAATATTAAGCTAGGTAAGAAAACAAGTATGAACTTAAATGTCATTGCTAATATTTCGTGCAGGAGCTCTTCGCACGTATAAAAGTTTCCACACAGCAAGCAAATACTCCAGGGTCACTTCCACCTGACTACCAATCCTCCAGGATGAATGGGACAATAACAGTGTGCACTGCCTGATATTTACGTTGTTAATAGCCCACAGAGAGGCTGCTACTGTGTGATGTCCAACGAACTGTAAATCCACACCCTGGAATCTGTTCCCATTACTGCACCGTTCAGACCTCACTGGATTCTCAGACTTTACACCATATTGTACAGAATGCAAGGGGGAATAGTGAACATGAGAGAAGGACCGTCTGCTCTGTGTCTCCTGCAAAATAAAGCACCCCTTGATACTACTCTGGGACATTACCTAGAAGTACCATCACACTAAGAACTCTTTTATGAATATTTGCTGGCAATACAGAGCTCCAATTTTAAATGACAACTGAAACAAATTGGCAGAAAGTGATGCAAAAAAAAAAATGTTTTCTTATTTCAGTTTGGGGATCCCAAGAAATCTGAATAATTTACAAGTGTCATTTACACTGTAAAACACATCTTCAGTTTTAAAATCTTTGCTCCAAGTGACAGCAAGCAATGACAGAATACAGAATTAGGAAATACAGAAACTCACAAAGGACCATTCTAAGAGTAAAACCACTTGACACAGAGCAAAGGATTTGCTGCACACCCAAAATCACAACCTGATTTCAAAGGAAGCATGCACAAAACTCCAGCCAGATGGCACAAATCAGTGTAAGAGATGATCTACCCCACAGTGGTCTCCTACAGCACTGATAACAGAGCAGAACCCCAACATAACTAGTGAGGGAGCAGCAAAGGTTAGAGGCCTAAATGCAATTCCTTTTGTTTTCTCACAGGAGGTAAAATAAACAATAGCTTTTTATTACCCAAGCATTTGTTTAAAATAGATACAATTAAATTATGTTAGAGAAACTCATAGGACCCTAAATAACACTTGAGTCTGAGCACGCTGAGCACTGCATAAACACACGAGACCAGCCCAAAAGGGCCACAAAGCAGGTACCAGTGGGCAAAAAGCAGTACCAATGCTTCATGGAGCCCTGTATGTTAGCTTTAACAATGGCTTTGAAAATGTAAGGAGTGTAACACAAACAAGATCAGTTAAGACAACTGGAAGAGACCTGAATCCACACTTCCCAACCCAAGAACCTCATTCTTAGGCAGGTAGCACACCTTTAATGTGCTTTACAGTCATTAATTGAGTAGAGCAAGAGCAGGTTTCAGGGAAATCTTATTTCTGTGTTCCAACAGGGCAAACACCTCTGTGGCACTGTTATATGAATGACAAATTAGGCCATGCAAATATTAGAGAATAATACACAGAACAGTTTAACAAAACTCAAAGAAGAAGTATGTACCAGGAGTAGGCAATGGATGCCTAATTTTCCTGTTTCCCCTCAACCATTTATGAAAGTTCACAAGCCTTGCAGTTGATACTCTAACGCCCAATACTTTATACTTGTTTCACTTCATGACATGCACGTTCTCTATTTAAAAGTCTAATGAAGTTTACAGTATTTCACCAGTGTCATTTCAATGCACTGTTCCCCTGAGTTTGAAGATTACTTTTTGAAATACTTCACTGCAAATATAAAGCCTATGCCTCTCAAGGAAGAGCCTAGCAACCATGATTCATATGTTCCTCTTCCAAAGCTGGGCTCATTTAACTCTCTCCATCTGGGAATATTTTTCAAGGTCAAACTAAAAATTTAAATCGAAACCTCAAACTTTCCATGTATTTTTCCATAAATTCAGTGTTTATATGGTATCAACATACAGATACTATTATAAGAGCTGCTAGTCACATTAATTCTAAACCTGCTTCATTTACCTTCATAATAAGAAACCTCTGAACATTGTGACCCCCAGAATTCACTTCTCCTTTCAAATGTAACTTTGTTTTTAAAAAGGTAACTTTAAATGATGCATTGCTGCACTTGTTTAGGAAGACTAAAACAAGCCCATGCCATACACAATTCTGAGATAGCTGCATTACTTGTTGAGCATGTAATAAGGAAAATGCTTCTTATTTGGAAAAGGTCAATAGAGCACCATTTTCTAACAAAAAAAGGAAAAACAATAATGGACCATCTGGCATACTGCACATTAAGTAACATGGAGCTCAGCATGTCCAATCTGAAAAACTTTCTAACGCTGAGCTGCCATCTCCTCTTCTCTGAAACACATTGTGGAAACGCATAAGTCACTGAGTAATTTCTTAGTATTTCCAGCATTCTCTTTCAGGACAGCTACACTAAAGAAATTCATGCTTGTGGTCATTAAAACTAACTGTGTACTCTCAACCTCATAATTCTATTACTTAACATCTCACACAACAGAACACATAAAACAGCCTAAAACCTCCTCAGTTAGAGAAATGGTCAGCAGTTTGCATTTATTTAGCCACTAGTTTCAGTGGCTATCACAGCTGTATATTTTTATTGGATTTTTTTTTAACCCCCACAATATATCAGATTTCCTACAAACCTTGTTGCCCCTTTTC
Source organism: Pseudopipra pipra (assembly GCF_036250125.1). Taxonomy (NCBI): domain Eukaryota; kingdom Metazoa; phylum Chordata; class Aves; order Passeriformes; family Pipridae; genus Pseudopipra; species Pseudopipra pipra. The sequence goes on from NC_087559.1 coordinate 7,276,229, forward strand.
AGACAGGGACCATTGCACAGTCCATTTATCCTAGTATGTAATAAGACAGCATCCCTTCTAGAAATGAAATATCACCAAAACCAGTGAGGTTAAGATCCTCTCCAATACAGCAATCACTAGAAGAAGAGGGTAGGAATGAACCCTAATCCTGGCTGCGTGCAGAGACCAGAACACGAGTTTCCTATTTTCCAGAAGTCTGTTTACTGCAACTGAAAGAAGGAGGAGAATGAAAACTGAATCAGAAGAAGAGAAAGCAAAACTACCGAGGGCAGAAGTGAAAGGGCAAAGAACAAACTATCAGAGTTACGGCAAACGAACAGAAAACTCGATCAAACTGCGACATGAATATGTAAAAGCTCAGCAGAAATATTTTTCATGCCAAAACACTGCTAATGTTCATTCTTTCTTATCCATTCCCAGCATAAACATCTGCTTATTAAGATTATTTTTTAAAGTCTCAGTCTGATTTATCACAAACATGTATGCACTGCTCACCATTCAGTGTAATTTGGCAATGGACACTGTACACTGATACCTGATGTGAACAGTAAAAGGTTTTGGCTACAAAGATCCTCCCACAGCATAGCACAACATGCCTTCAGCACAGCACCAACCTGGTTATACTCCCAGAATATTTTTAATCACTATAATTAATATTAGACACATTAAAACCATGATGCCCTAAACTATTAAATTCACAGTCACAGCAGATATAACCCTTTATTATTTTTAACTGCCCCCCAAACATAGAATGTACTTTTCTTTTTACAAGAGTCTGATCCAAATCCACCTTAAGCAAATGTAACAACTTTTATCAATTCACTAGCTTTTCCATTAAGAAATCAGGGAACTGTTTCAGAGTTACTATAAAAGGAAATTATAAATAGATTCCATTATTTTGGAATGTTGCCAAAATCTAGATTGTTTGAACTATTTACTTCATGAACCAAGTAAGATCAAATAATGTCCACCAAGAGCTATCTTGAATACATTTGCTCTGTACTAGCTGTGTTTTCTCTTATCATTAGAAGAGAATCAATCTTGATCATACTAAGGTAAAAAATATGCAAGTACACTTTGTTTTAACTTGACTTAACTGGTAGACCTCTTTCCCTACAGGCATGGTTTTAACAGAACTATTATTTAAGATAACACAACTCTTCACTAACATCTGAAAATTTTTTGAAAAGAGGAGGGAAAAAACCCACAGCTGTAGTAACTTAAAAGCAGTTGACATCTTGAAGGAAAAGAAATTTTGTGACAACTCCCATAATTTGCTTGTAATACATGTCCCATGCAATGTCAGATCCTGATAAAGTAATTAAAATATTTCTGTTGTTTTACCTTTTACGGCTGTGGAGAACATGAATGTCATTTAGTGTCTGAAAGCAAACAAAACCTTCCAAATTACTATTTTTAAGAGCTTGTGATCTGGGGGAGACGCACGAGGAGGGAGAAGGAAGGCATCTAACCAGCACTGAGGACCACAAACAGGTTGTACCAAACCCAGGCAGATTTCACACAGAAAGCTCAGCTCTGTCACCACCAAACTAATGACTTATAGTTGGCCAAAAAAGCTAAAATTCTGTCAAGAAATCTGCACAGTGGGCCAGTCCTGCTGAATCTATTGCTGACTTTAGTTGTCAGTAACAAGTAATCTTCAGGCACAAGGAGAATATTAGCTGCAAACTGAGGCAGCTACAAACAGCACTGCAAGGTATTTAACTAACCTGGTTATCTTAAGTAAAGCTCCCATCTATTTTAAGTCACACAGGCCCTTATTTTAACTGATATGAATGTTTTATTAAAAAATTAAACTGATCCAAGTTAGCGTCTCAAAACTTACCTTTCATACACAAATATTTCACTTTCTGCAACTAAAATATTATTTTCTAAACAACATATATCCAAACTATTTTCCAGAAACACTCAAGTGCTTATCATTCATGAACACATGTGTTTTTGTGTACTTATCAATGCTGAAGTGAAATTAAACTACTGGCGATTTTTTTTACTGTGTACTATGCAAGACAATAATAAAAGGAGAATATTCCTAAACAGATACTGTGAACAAAATAACTAAACCATGGAGTACTCAGAGTGCTCCGGTTTACACAAATTTTAAAACAAAGTAAGAGATTCTAGCAAAACATGCATACTTCAAGGTTTTCTGCAAAATTTCCAGTAATGAACACTTAAGTATTAATAGAACACAAGTATTTTACGAACCATATGTGCAGGCATGACAAATTTGTGCCTGCAAAGAACACATGCATAATCAAACAAACCAAACATAAAATGATCAAATTTGCACACAGAAACACTGTTTTAAAAAATCTGTTTTCAAAAGGTGCTCATGTTGCCTCATGCAAAAAAGCCTTTTAATACAAAACAAAACAAATGGGCGAATATTCCCATACCTGAGCTGTTTCACTGAGGGAAGCATTGCTGCAGCGTTTTCTGCAAAGTTATCTATTTCTTAAAATCCTTGCCAACTGCATTCTCTACATTAAGTAACTTACATTTTTTGCACATACAGCTTTGGAAGGAGGAGACATTTGAAAGGCACGGCTCTCCTTAGGTTCTGAACTTTGTTTCACTGTGCAGTTGCTGATTGATCAGGTGAAGGAAGGAACAGCTGAAAACTTGATTAAATGTTTTTACTGCATTTTCCACTTTGGCAAATATAGCAGTTACCCAGCATTTTATTGAAGTCCTAAGAATACTCAAACCTCAAAGTTTTGGCTCAGAGAAACGACTTTCACTTCAAGACTGAAAAACCCCACAATCTGGTTTAACTGGGCACAGGAGCTGCATTAGATTTGATCACTGTCATAAATCTCTACTAGTGTTAGAACACTTAATCTCTAAAAGTGGAATCCTCTCTGTCAGGTCTCCTTTCAAAACTCATGACAGTCTGTATTTCCAAAGCTACAGCTCTGTAGATTTTACTTTGCTTTCCCCAAATTCAAGGCAGAACCTTACCTGGTGAAAGGGTGAAGGACGACCTCTTTTCTGTGGGTTCAGTTGTGCTGCATTCCCAAAAGCCCATCCCCTGCATCATCCCCTGGAGTTACACCTCCAGCAAAAAGCTTTGCCATATGTTGCAGGCAGTAACACTGCTCTGTGCATACCCAAGCTGCAAATCCAAACAGCAATCCTTGTGCAAGGCTATGAGCACAGCAATTCTCCTGGAGCCTTCTTTCCTCCCTCTCTCCATGAGGATCCAGAATGAAACACTGACAGTCTCCTGTTCTCTAAAATTTAACAGTTCTGGGAAGTGTCTGTATCATATCCAAGGATAAAAACTGAGCAGCAGATACCAAAGAGAAGTGTGTCATGCACACGTGCACCTGCAAGCCTAGCGTGCAGCTGGGAGTTCTAATTTTAGGCTCCCAAGATTTGAATGTTCCTGTAATTATATATAAAACATATTAAAGCAGACATCTAAGTATTTAGTTAAATTCTTTGTATATGAATTCATCTACACACATTTTTTTTTTGAAAATCTAACACAAAACACATGTCAAATTGTTCAATCAAACTATTAAACAGGTTTTCTAAGTTTATTATAAGAATAATCCATAATTTCAGTGAGCAATCTTACAGAAGATTGTCAATAGAAAGACAGGAGTAAATTTCTCAATGAAACACAAGTAGCATATTTTAATCTGCTGAGAAGCTTTTTAAGTCTCCCCCTACACATTGTATCCTGTTACATGAAGTTTTCATCAGCAATTTGAATGAAGTCAGTCATCTGCAAAACTATTCCCATTTACTGTTTAGCTTTCAGACCTAAAGGTATTTTAAATTTCTCCAAACAATTTATATAATATTATGCAAATGCTGAACATACAATTTGTCATGTAAGAAATCTTCATTCAAAGTCATGCATTATTTTTAGGTGACATGATCTCATCATGCCACTGCTGTATTTTGGGAAGGCCAACAAATTATTATTTATGTTCCTATGTAAAAAAAAATAACCCAATCCTAAAATACCTTTAAGGAACCCTCAAAGATGAGTTGAGTTTTGCAACTACGACACAGAAATTAAACTGAATTCAGGGAATGAAAAACCTTGAATTTGCACAGTAAAATTAAAATCTGGACTAAGCTAATATGAAAGTGTACACAGAAACACTTCAGTTATTATGCAGAAAACCAGGGTCTATTGTGAGGGGGGAAAAATGTTCTGGATAAGCCACCAGTTAAACACAGCCTCAATTAAAATGAAATAAATCATCCATAGAATAGTCTAAAATGTATCTCAAGTCATATAGCCTGAAGCACGCTACAATTATGAATTGTTTTAACATCAACAGGCTTGGCACTTTTCTTCTCTTTCACAAGCAGCACTCCGTGTACTCTGCAGCAGCTGTACTTTTGGAGTAGGAAAAAGGAAGTTTCTTTTATTTAAACCTGAACTCACAGTTTACACAGAACAGCTCATCGCAGCACAGGCATTTTGATACGTTGTGAGTGCAAATGGTGAACGTGCTCCAGGCATCCCAGCCTCTCCCATCTCCCATCCAGACATGCTTTGGAGGGGAAAAAGAATTGGCATGTGTGGTTTCTGCTACTTTCCCTGTGCAACTGCCCATCTCCAGCCATAGGACTGGGTGCTGGCTGTGACTCAGTGCTCAGTAACTGAGGGAGTAGAACAGTAACAGACATTCACATACAGATTTACACTTTTTTTTACTGGGAACTGGAGGAATACAATGTACCCATGACTACATCTTTTGTGGTATGAGAACACAACAAAATTTTGTAATAATAAAACACATCATGTTCCCTGCTACCTAAGACATGCACAGTGCTCACCCTTCAGCCTCTCCCCTCCTCTTCCCTGCTGACTGCAGCCCCAACTCCTGTGAGACAGCAGCATGTTCTTTAATGCAAAAACAACACATCTTGGCACAAAGAATGCTCTGGCCACATCTGACATCATGCACCTGATACCTGAGAGAGCAAATCAGCATATCCAAAAAAAAAAAAAAAAAAAGGAAAATAAAACACAGGACCTGTCAACTGAATTGTATATCAATATTTTCTTTTATTAGGCAACCCAACTACCTAAAACCACCCCACCCGTGCCACTCCCATTCTCCATGCACTGGAACATCCACCTCAAAAATAAAACTGTTTCAATCATGCCTAATATAGCTATAACGAAACTGATGCCTCTTGATTTTCACATACCAACTTACACTTCTGCACCCCTCTCAATTTGGCAGGCACTATTAGTTTTTCCATTAAAATTTATTTCCTTTGCTTTACAGATTCACTGGGAGTTGATCTGATACAATAAAAAAAAAATAATATGAGTTGCACAGCAACAGGCATATAAATGTACTATAGCAAAAAAAAGCCCAACAGTACTGTGATATTTAATAAGATTAAAAGACAAAGTGGAAAATAAAATGGTTTTGTTGTTATAGCAGTAAAAGAGCTAACCCACTTATATATTTGAACACACATGTAGTTACACAAAGTATTTTGAACTCAGTTATTGCATACCTTTAAACAACGAAATATTACTATTTCAATTATCTAGCTGAGGAACTGGTAAACCTTAAAGTCTTTATGTCTCACAATTGATATATTCCAGCACATATAGAGCTATAGTCACCAGGGATTTCCTGCCAAGAGGGGATCCACCTGTTCAGAAGGGTTAGGCTTCAAACTAGTGCTAGTTGTCCTCTGACATACAGTTATAGGAATAAAAAAGGTAAGCACTGAAGGAAATCGGGCTACCCATTCACAGTATAAGGTCAGTAACTTCACTGCTGGCTGTTTGTGATACAACACAAACCCAGTTCAGCCTAAAAACTCTTCATGGAAGTTAATTTTTTTTTGTTATGGAATACTGAATTCTTCTAAAGAAGAAATTTAGGTTTTGCCTTTGCACATCACCTCCCCTTTAGAATAAGCCCATTGCTATCCTTATTCCAAGATGTATTTCTTCACTGTTAGGAGTGATTTGCCTTATTTTAGGAGCCCGCCTTCACAAAATCTTCCCGAATTCCATCTCCAAACATTACCCATAGAACACACAGAATAAAGACTTTGAAAACACTGGGTGAACAAATCTGCACCAGGTATAATTCTTCTATATCTGGCACTAGTTCTCTACTACTGAAATCACCCATTTCACTCGTAAGGTTGGGAAGGACTGCAACTTTTAATATTTTTAAATTAAGATGTATTAAAAAATGAAGCATCACTTAGATCATATTATACATGCAGAAGCTCTGAAAGGACATGTGTTAAAGTAGTTTTTTCTGCTCTTTAATGGTCTGGGCCTCTTTAACATAACCTGAACACCAACCCACTTGAGATGTACACAGAAGGTAACACCTTCAGCAAAACAAAACAAAAGGAAAAGACAGAAGAATTTGCTTGGACTACTTTATGTTCTGATTATGCTGGTTTGGTCTAACTCACATTTTTGACAGATACTTCCTAAGACTGCTTTGCTCCTCTGGTCTCTCTGCAGATAACAGCACTCGAGACACTTAGGAAGAAAGGGTATTGGATATGTATGAATGGACCTAAATACACAGTGGGAGGTGAAAATAAGGCCAGCTAGGGAGCAAAATGCTCTTGGGAAAAAGTACTGAAATGGGCACCAGCTTTAATTTTTAGACATCTTGTGTCAAAAAAGGACATAAAAACAATAAACGTGATTATTTAAGCAGCAAGACAAAGTCATCCTTATGCAGATACAAGATTAGACATACTCAGAGCACAGCTGTGCAGTGAGACACAGGCAAGTGGTGTCCTGCAGCCCTCAGAACCCCACAGACCTCAAGTGGTGGTCTGATGCATCATGTTGCAAGAGGAGGCCTGTCTGCAAAGGACATGTCAGGGAAGACATGGAGCCAGTTTTAAGAAACAGCCACAGCAAAGAACACAGAGTTGGTATTTTTAAAAGGCATGCAAAAGGACATTTCAGAGCACCAGTTAACTGCCCCTGGATGATTCAGGATGACAACAGTAAGTAAGATTAAATTGGTATCAGGAATTTGAAAGGATTTCAAATATCAGGATCCTTTGATATTATAATAAATTTGTAGAGTTTACCATCCCCCAGTACACTGAAAACAAATAACACATCCACCTTCCTAAAGCAGCCAAAAGATAACTACTGCAAACATATCTAGGATAACAAAACCATGGTTTACAACAGAAGCAGATCCTTTGCCAGACACAGCAGTTGCACGCACATGAATTTTAGGACCTAGGCTGGGATCTTCGGCTCAAACCCGCTCGGAGACTATGGCAATCTCTAGTGGTGCCTATCCAGGGTAGGCAGGAAGCCAAAGCCACTGCTGCCAAACTTGTTGAGCCAGTCCTCCCAGTGCTGGCCCACAATGCACCGCTTTGTGTTTGGAAATTGCTCAAAAGCTTTTGCTTCCAGCAACAGTGTGGAGCACTTGGGGAAAGATGCCAAAGGAGTCCAAGAAAGGGTATGGCCAGGCCACCATAGGAGTAGGGACACCCCAACCGCTCCTGTCAGTCGGTGACATCACCCTGAATCACTGTGATGACACCATGCTTCCTGTGAGACCTTGGTCACAACTCTACTCACACGACTGCAGGAAAACTCCTGGGATGATTAAATTATAAATAAAACTGATGATGCTGCATCTTACCATCATGTCTCCCCATTCTACAACAAAGAGCACCATCTATCCAGGCTGTGATTTTGACCTTTCCTGGGAGAGAGGTCTTCCTTCACATTGTTGTGGTTGTCCACAGCAATTCTGCATGGCGTCAGCAGGAGGACAGAGAATTGCAGTGTTGCACAGAGAACCCCTTTTGCATCCCAAGCAGTTGTAAACAAGCCTCAGATGAGACACGTTGACAGCGCACTGAAGATTTTACTCCTGTGCTCTACCTACTCTGCGGATAAAAATAGTATTCTTATCTCCAAGGCTATCAAGCTAGCGCTTCAGATCATTAAATTCAGGCCACAAAAACAACAGAAGATACTTGCAAGTTTTATTCCAGCAAATGTCACAGTGGTCTGTGCCCCTCCATTTCAGGGCACAAGCTGAGAGTCAGGCAGAACCAAAAGGAAATTTCCTAAACAAAGACTGATGCATTTCGGACTTCTCCAAACACCCCATGGAAACAGTGGTGTTTGGAGGCACAGCACACCAGGCACAGCAAACTGAGTCAGCTGGATGTTAAAGCAGGTTCTAGAGAAGAAATATCAGACAAGAAGAGGGCTCTGCCCAGCCTAGATACAAAACATAATCAAATCGTAGCAGGTACGATTCAGACACTGATATTTCCCCCAGAGTCTCATAACACAACTGGTAGTAGAAGTCTTCCTTCAATCACTGAGCCACAAAAAAACCACAGAATTTAGGACAAAAATTTTCAATCTATTATATACACTGACTTTGGTAGGCAATGCAGATATATTGAATTTGGCTCAAAACTTCTCTATAAATTACAAACTACAATGTGGAACAGAAGCTCCTTAACCAGCAGGATTTCTAGACAGATGATTTGGGTAACACAACTTTCACAGAAATGAAAAACAAAATTGCTTTTGAGAATTCACCTTTAAGTACTTTTATGAAGGAAATGCTGCCTATCAGGAAATTATTTTAGGCCTTTCCTCTCAAATACTTCCATTTAGTACCAGCAAGAGCAGGACGACTGCCATCTCTGTTCGCAGAGCAGAACAGACACGTTCAAACGCAGATTCTATGTTTTAAAAAACAAATTATCTGAACATCCTAAACCTCAAAATTATATTCCTCACAAAGCAAAGCCCAGCAAAGCCTTCTTTCTAGCTGTTGGAGGCAAGTAAAACACTCCTTTAATACATTTCTAGAGTCATTCTAACTGAACGGGAACAAAACAGATGATTTTAACATTTTTTGGGAAAAGTGGGAAAATTCATGGGAAGATTTATTATTTTGAAAATAATTCACTTTCCAAATTATTTTATGTGGCTGTCTCAATAATCCAACACCCACACTGTCTGACTATTGGGAACACTTTCTGTTCCTTTGACATATCCATCAAAAATATGGCCGGTTATCCCAAATCTTCACAGCGTTTGAGGCCTCTGGATATTCCACATGACTATGGATTTGTTCTGAAGGGATAAAAAGAATATTTGGTATGGCAGACATTTATGTATACTGTATAAATGATGCCTCTCTCTCCTTTTGCCATCATTTGCAATAGCACTCCAATAAGACATAAATGATGCTGTAACTCTTCTTCAGCAGAGTAACCCAAATTCAGATGGTATTTTCTCCAGCTTACAGAGTTACTGGGAAGCACCTCAGCAATGTTAGAGAAACTTTTGATTTCTATTACCTGGCTTCCTGACATAACTAATTACTAAAAATAATTTTTAAAAAAAATATTAGTACATTAAATTATATAAACTAGTTCTTACTTGCTGTTTAGTTTTCACAATACACCACTTATAACTGATCTTGATTTACACTGCAGTTATTCACTGATACAACATCTCTAACACTCAAAGATAACCAAGATACAAGATCTACTATGCTATACAATTTTGTAGGTAGACACGTAAAAATCATATCAGATTCACTCTGAAAAGATACACAATCAAACACAGCCGAAGGGATTCGAGGATTACCAGACCAAATATGTGATGGAAAATCATATTCTTTACGCAGCCACCACCTTGTTTTGGAAACAACTTTACAGTTAGAATACAACTGTTATTTCACAAAGCAGAGACAGAGGAGCTGCTTAATCCAGCATTACTAGGAGGGAAAAAAAAAAAAGAAAAAAAGATTGTAGAACCACACCCTAGGTGTAAACTGATACAGATTTTCTTCTGTATTTTTGCCTGAAACAATAGCCAGAGGGTGTAATTTAGGCTATGCACACCTTGACAAAGCCATGGCTATAATATCTAGGGACTGACAATTAAATGTTTGCATAGTGAAGTACTTCTCTGCTGTCTGTCTGATCGTGAGGTTGTAGTGAATGTGGCTGTCTTCTCTCTCACCACTGAGCACCATAACCTGGTCCTGCATCCTCCCTCCAGTCACAAGTAAAACCCTTGCTGACTTCAGTGGCTCACACCACCACCTCACATCCCCAGGTAACACTTAATAAACCAATTTGCCTACTGACAACATCTACTACACCATTTATGCAGTCAATGAAGAAAACTGTAGACAGAAAACTGAGTTTATGGAGGATAAAATACAACATAATTTGATGTTCATGGAAAACAAACATCCAAACATCCAATTTACTGTGTATTCACTATATGACCTGATTTTCAAATTTAACTCATTAAAGCTTCTAAACTTCATTTTAATGCAAGCAGCTATAGGACTTCCAGGCGTGAAAGCGCCCAACCAACTTTCTTGCAGATAAAACCACGAGAGCTCTAGATTTCAGAACCAAAGCACACAACATGGGCTTACAATCTCAAAACTGGTCCCTATTGGATTTTAACCCTTCAGCTCCTTTGTATACATTTTCTCAGTGCCAGTTGAGAACGCTGCATTTTCTGTTGCACTGCAGTCGATGAAAGATTCAAGTCTTGCTTAGCAACAGAGGAGCAGATCAAGAACACTGCGTAAGTTTTCTGCCTGTTATAATTTCCCCAGATGAGAAGGGAGGCATAACCAATGATCTCTTTCACCTTGTATTATCAATGAAGTTTGCCTATGGGCTATGCCAAAGCTATTGGAAGTGGAAATCGGGGTGGGGGTGAGCTGGTAAATAAACAATCTTTCTCACAGGAAAACAGGTTACCACAAACCAGCTTATTCCACAAGGGCTGATGAGCAGTGTTTACACACAAGTAACTGAGCATTTGAGTATTTCTAATCTACCTGAGCCAATAACCCATGATATTTACCATCATGGTGACCATTTCTAAAGGTAGCAATCACAACTCCAAGCAATGTGGGAGCAGCTGTGTGTGTAGTTTACTTTGATGAAGTCATATCCTGTCATACCCCGTAGTATCTGGGATTACCACGAGTATCTGACTTGCCATGAGAATCAGTCCAAGAGCCACAGCATCACCAGTCCTGGCTCACAGCTGCACAGGCAAGGACAGCTTTTGACTGTGCAAAGCCTTCTAGCAATGAGAACACAGATTACAACAAATTCATTGCTTTCCATGACAACTGCTTTTACAGTCATGCTATTTGCTCCATTATACTTTGAATTTTCTTTGTCAGATTTTAACACTCGTTGCTAAAAAACTTGAAGTGTAATACAAAGCTCTATTCACCTCTGTGCTGTCACCTACACTGTAAGAATGCCTAGGAAATAATGTTGAGTATCATACATATGGGGAAGTTCCACAGCAGTGGTGATTTCATTCATTACACAGGAAGAGAAACAATTTTTAAGCATCTTAGCTATTATTTAGAGTACTTAATTACAAGTCAAACATTATAAGGGTTTGTGAAAGATACAATCTTTTCTGTCTTGTAAGCAGTAAGAGATCACACCTATCCCCAGCCGACCTTTGGCAGTTACAGCCACAGTCTGGGCATAGCCAGGAGAGGTGTAAGAACTGGATAGATTTGCTTTTATAGATCCACTGCAATAGAAGAAATAGCTTTTAAAATAGTTACCTTAGAGAGAGTAATCTGCATCCTCTTAACCCAATTTATTTAAAAGTATCCTTCACTAAGCCTTTTTGTCTTTCCTGCTCTACTTAGAAGATAATGTTACCAACTCGTGAGAAAGTCACATTTCTACATATTTATTGCACTGTTCTTCTGTTACTGAGCATTTGTTGTTAAATATAGCACAGAAACTATACAAAAAGCAATCTTTAACCAAGTATTATCAAGATATCACCTCTTCTGCACAGGGATAACCTAGCTAATCACACATACCACTTAAGAAGCATTAGATAACAGTGAATTCCCGACTGTTACATACGTGTATAGACAACTATTTCAAAAGGTTCTTATTAAAAGAAAATATCCTGCCTTCTCACATATTATGGATAGACTGAGGCAGTTTTGTGGCTGCAGTTCCAGTGACAGTCTCCAAGGCCTTGCAATATCACACTAATATGGTAATATCTAAAACCTGCAAAGTATCTTTAAAGCATATGAGATGACACAGTTCTAACTTGCAGTCTAACATCACAATATTCTATTTATAACATCTGACTCATCTCGTCAGAAATAATTAAATATTGTAAACAGAACTTGGATTTAAGGAGAAAAAATAACAAGAAGAAAATGAGAGTCAGTCACTGCAAAGAATTTCAAAAGTAGCATCCTTTCAAATTGCATGTTTTTCTAGCAATCTCATAAAATCTCCGCAATTTTCTTACACAGTTCAATGCAATTTTAAAGTCTCCTTGTAACTGTTTTACGATAACCAGCCCACAGATCCTTAAAACTTGTTGTGTAAATAGTCAATTAAAATGCAATGAAATGAAGAAGAGATTTATCTGATTACAGACTGTGAAGAGCTATGCAGAATGTCAAAAAAGAAGCATGGCACTTTGTACTGCTACCTTAAAATATTTATTTCAATCTATTAAAAATTCTCACAGTGTATTTGCAGGCAGTCAAGGACTATAGAGCCCTCTAAGCATCTCTGACATGATTTAACACAAGAAAAATCAACTCAATTGAGCACTTCCCAAGGTTGAATAAAAACAAATTTAAATTTGAAATAAGATGCTGTCTCTTACTTGTATTTACAACTTAATATTGAAACAGAAGTTTCACCACCACTTTAATTATTTATTGAACCTGCTACTGGGAAAATTCTAGACCTTGGGCTTCTAGTGAGCCTTTCTGGCCCAGTCCTGCATTTCACTGCTCAACCCTGCCCAGCAAGGGCTCGAGAAGAACGAGAGTTCATTGCATAGCTCTTAGTACCATCACAGCTCTGGTAACTTCCATTAATAGCAATTAATATAATCAAATCTCAAAGCTTCTGCTGAATGCCCTAGAGGTTCATGGAGTCTTTTATTTTTATCCCCAGGACATATTAACTGTCAAAGACCAGAAGTTCAACTGTTATCAGGTGACACGATGCCGAACAGAATTTGCTCCCACCTGCTCTCCTGACTGATTGTACAGTCACAAAGTCTTCTGGAGAGTTTTCTGAAGGTGCCTACCAAAAGCTGACAATCTGCATTCCCACAGAAAATTAAACACTTGCTTTAGTAAGACAGAATAGTCTAAAAACTGTAAGACTGGTACCACGCGACGTCACCCCACAGCCAGCACCAGTTCTGACCCGTGATACTGCTGAGTAACACTGACCATCACCCAACTAACTCAGCCTCTGATAAAGTAACCGCCTCCTCTGCATCTCCCCTCATGACCAGTTCATCCCAAATAGCTCAGTTACATACAGAGAGCAACCACAGACTTCCTTGGGATTCTAAGAAGCACCAAGTACAAACAGAACAAATCACTGGCAGACTGTATGGATGCTGTAAGGGTGGCCAAGATCACTTTTCAGCAAAGATTCAACTATCTTGATCAATGACAATTGATCAATTCCAGCTCAAGACCCAAGTTACACATGTTCTGTCCTCCTATAGTTTGTTGCCAGTTAACTATAAGCCATGGTGACAGTACCAGTGAAGTGCTTGAAACAGGCAGCACCAAAGGATTCACCTCTCAAAGGATGCAATACACAAAAATCAAACTAAAAAAAGGGACTCCGTGTGTGTAACTGAAAGAATGAGATGCTTAAGCTCTAGTAAAGACACCCCATGGTTTCAGAATGCACTGGATAAGCTATTAAAACCAAATCAAACCCAAACAATTTTAAATTGTCTAACCAAATCCCTCTTCTGCTCCCCATGCTTTTATTTTCCCCTCTGAGACACTATATAGTTTCCTTTTTTATAATTTTTATCATTTTAGATATTTAACAATTATTTTATGAGTCAATATAAGAATCTAACAGACTCTTACCCCAACCACTTCAAAAGGGTTGTACAGATTAATAAGTAAAAATGCAATTAATGATGATGCACATGGGTTCTTTCTCTCTGTCTCTCCAATGCAGACTTGGGAGTGGTGGTGGTTTGGTTTTTTTTTTTTTTTTTTTGGGAGGGGGTTGCTGTTTTTGTTTTATTTAAAACAGCACATATAACTGGTAGCAACTGGAAATTTTCTGTGAGGAGAGTCAGAATTTCTTGGGGGGAGGGAAGGTTAAGCCCCCAGCCCCAATAAACAACTTTATGCCTCACTGTTTCTATCCAGAGCTTCTCTACTCTTCCACAGAGCAAAACGAGCCAAACTGTTGTCAAATTTTGTAAGAAGCAAAAGTTCACTCTGTTGAAGCCTGTCAAAGTTACCACGCATGAACTCTACACTTACACACACAGTTCTATTTAGAGATCCTCTTCACAACAACGGCCAGAAAAATTTTTAAAAGCAAACTAAATTCAGCATGAGTTAGCCAGAATCCCCTGAAAAACTGTTTCATTAAGTGATTAAAGTTTGATACTAAGAATCCATTTTTTTCAAACTAAACAGTATCTGATACTACAGACACATCAACCTCCTTTCAAGATCTGCTACATCTCCAAGATCAACTGAATGTATAAAAACATTTTGGCTGCATCTGATTGCACACACTCCCACTATCACACAAACAAGTTTGAAAGATGCACTTCAGCAAAGTTACTTTTCAAAATAAGGAAAATGCATGAAGAGGATGAGATTTTTGCCTCGTTGTTTTGAAGTGCATTTACAGATTATAATGCAACATGCTATCTTTGCTTCATCACAGCACAAACTGTGTGGCAGGGGAATCATACCTCTAGCTGGTTCATAAGCTCTAATTAATTGACTGGAGGAGCCAAAAGATTGTCAAGTCAATTACATGTGAAAATAACTAATAAGCACAATTGATTCTAACATGTTCTTATATTGATAGGATTGTTCAGTACAAGAAGATATCAGTGTACAAAATCAAAGTAAATTTTAAGGGTTACTTTAAAGTAAAATCTTCCCATGATGATTTCTCATTTCCATCTTCTGGGGATTTTCTATAACAAGAGCAACCCAAGTCCATTGGGCCCAAAGCTTATTCCTGCAACTCTGATTTCTACATCAAAGTTCAGTGCGGACTGTTCCTGTCTCAAAAAACAACATGTAAGAAAGTATCCAATGAGTTTCTTACTTTGATGAAGGTATGTGAGGATCCCAGCAGGAATGATTGCATATTATGGATTAGCAGAACAGAAAGCTTATAAGAGCCGTGAAAAATAAACAGGGAAGTAAGTAAGAGAGACAAACACTGGGAGTTTGGGAAGCCCAAATTCAAATTCTAGTTCTTACTTTGACATGAGCTTCATTATGAAAAGGAGGGCTGGATGTAGAAAAAAGTGTTTGAGACTATGAACTAATTTTAGTTTCCTGATCCCTGTGTGGAACTAGCATCACTGACAGGTATTAAGGACTCATCAGGCTTCACAACCACCAGCATGCTGAGAGAGGAGCTGCCTGATCAGCAAATAGGAAATGCCAGCGACAAAGGTGTGTCTGGAACCCTGCCTCTCTCCACTGCTTGCAAATGTTGGCCCGGAATTACACAGTTATGTCCTTTATTCCTTTAAAAGAATAACAGGCATCATTCTTTTCCTTTAAAGCACAACAAAAGGAGAAGCTGGCAGTGTTAAGCCTCTTCTTTAATACAGTGTTACAACAACAGGAACACTCACTCTTCATTCAGGAGACTAAGACTCCACTGCCTGTGAGGCTGAAATCCACCTCTTGCCACCAGGCAGGATGGGGCCATTCCCACCAGAGGATGCAGAGAAACAGCATGTGGGAAAAGAAACAGCTACCACCCATATCCCAGTGGGTGAACAGGCCAGTGGGAGCCTGACAGTTGTTAAATAAAGAAAATGGTTCTTGGTTTTGAACCCAATTCTAATATGTGGGTTGTAAAGTCATGTTCCTTCCTTCGCTCCCTCTCCAGGCCATGAATATTTAATTCTTTTATGCAAACTGGAAGAGTTGCAATGCAAGGTTAAATTAGCCTAAATAACCTTGAAATCCTTTTGTGAAGTTGGGCCTCTGAGTCAACTCCCAATCGGTAGAGAAGTAGCTTTCTTAGACAAGGAGTTCTGTTGTTAGTTGTATTTAAAATACTGTGTGGTACCATGACAAAAATTTTGAGGTTAGAGTGGATTTGACAAAACTTATACTTTTGGTTCACCTTTCTGTGTTAAGAACCAAGGTTTACACAGTCCAATAAATGTTTGTTCCTCAACTTTGAAGGCAAAATTCTTCCTGGGAAAACAAATCAGTTACAGGATTTTCGAAGTTTTATTTGATAACACAATACATATATATGCTGGCATGTTTTGCTACTCCTCTAGTTCCTTAAGTTAATTTAAACTTAATTAATACCACTGCAGCTTTATTTTGTAGTAGGCTGAGCTCCCTAGAGACCAGCTACAGGTATACACCAAGTCAGTGTCTCATTCGTATGTTATAAAGCAACTAAAATAAATAGACTTCTGGAAGCCTGACAGAGCTACTAAGTTTCACTTTTAATTCTCAAAGTTTTTTATGGCCTTCCTTCAACTCATAACCCTACAAACCATTCACACAGTTGGAGTCAATGTGGAAAAGTTGTGTCTCAGTGACCAGCCTATGCAAAAACAGTTTCATGATCTCTCTCCAGAGGGGAAAAAAAAAATAAGATAGATTAGTCTTTACCCTGCCAGCTAATCGTTAAAATCTGGAAACCTTAGATGCTTGCATTTTAAGAGGTAGAAATAAGAGCAAATGTTTGAAAACCCTTATTAGTAAAATCTTTTCTACGATAACGTGCATGCTTATTGTTGTAAATGCTCTTTTAGCACTATTACATTGGAACTTGGCAATGAAGTAATAAAGTGATTTTTCAAGTGCCTAAGAACTTACAGATACACTCAAAAGATGGCAAAATGACCCAAGTGAATGTGAATGCTGCAGCACAGCTGCCTATTGCATCTTTCTTCCTGGTCAGTGACCATTGACTCTGATCCCAGAAATTGATTTTTCCCGAATTTTAGCAACATAGGGAATTCTACAAAAAATAGCCATTTTGATTCAGCCTCAGTATGGATCACTGCCTCCCCATCTAACTAGCCTGTGCCACCTTGCCTTAGGTTTCATTTGCTGTTTGTAGCTCGAAAGTCGATAAGTGCTGAATCAGATCACCTCCTAAGGTCCCCGGCAAGTCCTGCCTCCTGTGATTGTAAACCATGTTTACAAACTCAGTCTTCCATTTCTAACAGCATCAAACAAATGACTCTGGTCTAACTGTTCTAGTGTCTAAAACAGCTGGGCCTCTTCTCCAGCACACCTCTCAGACAGTCCAAGGGAACCAAGTACCAACAATATTAAGACAGTTTTAGAACCTTTCTCTGCTACAAAATAATTGTTAAACTAGAAAAACAAACAAAAATTAACATCACAAATCAGACTCATTCCCTTCTTTTTTTCCACTGCCTGTTAGAAAGTAACCAATAAACTACAGCTTTCATTCATCATCTACTTACAACTCCAAGTTGTTACTCTCGCAACAAACTAGGCCTTAATGGGCTTTTGCTAATCACAGGTGAAAGGTCACTCTCATTTAGCAGTGCATCAAGCAATAAACATAACATGTTGACATGACAGAGGAAGGGATTGATATTCAAATGCTGACATGGATTATACCAAGAATCAAAATATATTAATTCGAGAGAAGATATTATCAGTGTTGGCCACACATCTTCCTTAGGACTATTTATAGGCTAAAAAAAAAAGAAGAGATCCATACAGAAATACAGTAAAGACAATAAGTAACCTATGTCCTAACTCCCAGTTTGAGATTAGGTATTAATTTAATAGCAATGCTAATAACACCAGTCACTGACAGGCCACAGTCCCAAATCCAAAACTATAGGATCAGAGTTATCTTTCTCTTTTCCATGCAGGTCCCTCCTGCAACTAGTTACGAGCAGGAAAACTTCTCTGTATGCTTTTCTTAAGAATGAATTGCACTCACCTTCTCGGCAAAGTCGCATTGCTTCTCGGTTTCTTCCATATTCCTTGAAACTTTCTTCTAATGCTGTTCCTGGAACCAAAAAAGCCACAAGACAAGATCTCAACCCGTGCTGAAGTCGCAGGGGAGGGCTGTTGACCTGTAGCCCGTTCCCCCGTGGGCACACACCGGGCAGTAAACACGGGATCGCAGTGCCCGAGGTCTCCCGGCGCGGGGGAGCCGCTGTCAGCGCCGGGGATGCCTCACCTGCGGCGGGAGCTCCCCGCCCCACGCCCCGGCTGAATCCAGGGCAGGAGGTGTCGTGCTCCGGGGACCGGATCCGACCTCCCCGCACCGTGTCCCGGATTACAGGAACTGGGGCAAGCGCTGCCCGCTCCGCGCCGCTCCCGAGCCCGGCCGGGGGCGCGCACCGGGCAACGAATGTCGGGGGGGAGGAACCGACCCAACCTCCCCGCCGGGCCCCGCACCCGCCGCGCCGTCCCGGGGCCGCGCCCGGGGCACCCGCACCCCGCGGGGCGCGCTGGGGACGGGCGGGGGGGGCGGCGCGGGCGGGCACTCACCGTCGTTCCCGTGAAGTTTAGCAGCATCGACCCAGTGGCTCCAGGGCTGCCCCAGCATCGCCTCGGGGCTGGGCAGGGACCTGCGCTCCCCGACGGCCGCCATTGCCGCTGCGGTGGCGGCGGGGCCGGCGCCGCTCCCGCCTCCTCCGCCTCCTCCCTCGCCGTGGCGGGGCCGCCGCTGCCGCTGCCTGGCGGGGCCGCCGCGCTGCTCCCTCCTGACGTCACCCGCGGCCCGCGCCGACATTCTTTCCGCTGCTACAATGTAACGAGAAAAGTCAGCGGCCGCTTAAGGTGGCGCCGCGCTCTCTTAAGGCGGCGGCGCCGCGCCGCTGTCACGGCGCGCCCCGCTCCGCTCTCTCCTTGCTCTCCCCCCGCCGGGAGCCTGCGGCCCTGCGGCGGCGCCGACTCACCTCTGCGGCGGCCCGGGGGGCAGCGCCCGGGTGCCCATTATTGTGCGGGGAGCGCTGCCTTCCTCTTCACCGTGTAGGTGAGGCGCGCTTGGGTTTGCGCTAACAAAGCGGCGGGAGGGAGCCGGGGGTAGGGCTACGCCGCCCGCCAGGCGAGCCCCGGCTCCATGGGCCGCCTCGCTCCCTTGCGCACCGCGGCCCCGCGACCCTACAAAAACAACGGCCGCATCACAACCCCGCCTGGCACCCGCTGCCCCGGGAAGGGGGCGGGGCCGGGAGCGACGCGGCGGGCGGGGCCGGGATGGGCGCCCCGCCCCTCCCCGCCGGTCCACCTTAAACCCGGCGCCTCCTTAAAGGCAGCGGCGAGCAGGAAACTCGCTCCGGGCGGGCGCGTTCCCCCCCCGCCGCTCCCTCCCCTCCATCCCTTCCCTCCCTCCCTCCTTTCCAGCCTTTCCCTCCCTCTCCTCCTCGCCCCGGGCAGGAGGGGGGGACACCGAGCGAGTTTCCTGCTCGCTGCTGCCCTCGTTATACCCGTAACCTGTCTCCCGAGGGGAGGGTCTTGTCATTGTTATTCCACATTTCTTCTTAAACAGCTTTTCTTTTTTTCCCCCCTAAACTTTGGGATGACGTCGAGCGGTGTTAAAAGCGAGGATTAAAGGATGCTGTCGTGCCTGACGACTCATAGTAACAAAGTTTAAGCGTTGGAAAAACCAAGTTGTTTGATTAAAAAAAAAAATCTGGGTTTGGAATTCATTTATTATAGGGTTTTCTCTCCACTAAAATATTCAAGTACCAATGTAAAATTAAACTCTCAGGTCACAATCTGCAAAGACTTCTGGCCATGCTTGATGCCACTGTCAGTAAAACACCCTTGATGAACAGCTAAAAACATGTAAATCTTATGTGCTGCCTCCTCTATAGGTACTCAGTCCATGTGTGAGCTCGAGAGCATGGGACTGGCACCATCAGTGGAACTGCTCACAGATCTCATATTTTGTCTGGTATGTGCAAAACCAGACAGCAGAAATCAGAACTGTAAATAAATTGTTTTAAAATACACAGTCCCAGTCTTGCAGGGGTGTATATACACGCAGGCTTAGCTAATTTTTGTTTTCTATTTTCATTTAAAGTGTGGGACTATACAAGCTAGAGCTGTTTCTTTCCAAATTTATGCATATAAAAGATCTATAAATTCAAGCTCATCACACCGTAGTCATATGGGATGGGATAGGCTGTAATTATAAGAATAGTTTCAGCGTTCCACCCAACTGATAATTTATGTCACACTCAGAATGTATCTCATAAAACTGCAGATCTAACACAGAACAGCTAGAGTGATTTTTCTCTCCTCTTGATCACTGCAAGTCTAACTTAACTCCTTAATAAAAGGCCAACACCATAAAATTTAGATGAAGAGAGCAACTGTGACTTCTGCTGTAGACATTTGTAGCAGGATTAATTATCAAAGGCCATCAACTTCTAAGATGGGCCCTGATCTTTCAGAGAGTTACACCGGCTCTTTGCTGCACTGTAGCTTCGAAAAACTCTTCAACTTAGTCTGAACATGAGTAAAGGTGTTCATGGTACCAGAGTCTAAAGATAACTGATGAATGGAAGGCATTATTGTTTGATTAATTATCAATTAGAATACTTTATAATATAGAAAACTACTTAGACTAAAGCTGAGAACATCACTGGAAAAAAAATGTCCATCAGGTGCTAAACAATTTCTGAACAGAACCTCAGCTTTTTTTTGTGGTATAGAAGCTGAATGGGGAAAAAAATAATCTATGATTGATTTCTTTTAAGCTTAGTTCTTCAAGTGCTTCACAAATGCAGCCTAAGATAGCATCCATAGCTGAATTCAGACTCCAGCTATAGGATAAAGCAAGTTACAGACAGGTCTGTATTCTCTGTGTCAAATATTCTCGTTTATATTACAAACTTCATTCATGCAGGTCCTTTGTCCTGGAGAAAGTCACCAGAAAGCTGCCTCAGCTGCAGTTTGAAAAAGAATCCTTTATATGTCCAAGTGTCGATCAAATCCATAAAGGCTTTTTCTTTTTTTTTTTTAACAAAAACATAGAGCAAATATAGTGAAGAGTGACCAAACAGAGCCACAGAATACCATCCCTTATCCTTTAACAGTGACAGAGTTGACCATGGCATATTAATTTAATGTTCACACATTACATGATTCTTTTCTTTAAACATTACCAATATATGTATGTCAAATCATGCAAAAGCAAAATGGCTTAATTTGGCAAAATTACATTGATTAGCTAATTACTTTAACAAACCAATAAATAATCAACTTTTCAGTTTCTGAAGTTGACACTCATCAAGTTACTCAGAAATGCCTCTTGATTCAAAAGTGCCAGCCACACAGGTAAAGCACATGCCACTGTTATTTCATAC
Source organism: Pseudopipra pipra (assembly GCF_036250125.1). Lineage (NCBI taxonomy): Eukaryota > Metazoa > Chordata > Aves > Passeriformes > Pipridae > Pseudopipra > Pseudopipra pipra. Next base: position 7,297,635 of record NC_087559.1, read on the forward strand.
AGCTTTGATTACCCCCTTTCTGGCTCTTCTCTGTTCTTTCAATCTGGTTGTTGCATTTTCTTTCCCTCCCTCAATCACAGCTTTTCTTTCTTTCCCATATATTCCCACTCAAGATCTAATTCTGCAGTCTGGGCCTCGGGCTGTCCTTCAGTAAACCTTCCGCTACTGAAATATTTCCCCACTGTGCGTGAGTACATCAGTATTCCAGCAGAGGGAGGGAAGTGGCAGCAGAAGGACTGGTTCATCAGTTCAGTGCACAAGACCAATTAGTCAGAGAGCAAGAATAGGGGCAGATGAAAAACTGATTTTACAAGCACTGGAAGTGGCGAGAACTTTCTTTTCCCACAAGCTCACCGGGCTGAATATGTGTTTGGGTTCTTTCAAGCACACAAGTTCGATTTCCTTAAATTGTTTCCATAATGCTATACATGGATGCATTGATTATTTTAGGCTAAAAAAGGGAAAACGCTGAAAATCCATCATGGTACAAGGAGATCAGAATTGAAAACACATGTACAAGCTGTAGACTTTAACAGAGGTGAGTGTTACAGATCTGAGACATCCAGTCAGGAGTGCAGTCATCCAAAACTCCCGTGGCGGTCAGTGGAGAGCCAGGGATACTTTTGGGATCATTTGGTCCCTCCTGATGCAAAACACTTTTTCAAGAAACCCTTCTCTTCCCATTGACCACAGAAGTAGTCAAGGATGTCTATGCACATAAATTAGTCACCTGCATTAGGCATCCAGAATTAAGTGGGGTGAATCTGGTCAGGAGCAGGAAGAACACTGGAGTATGGAAAGCACTGCCTAAAAGCCAATGCTTCTCTTTAAGAGAACAAAAAGGAGCCCAGAAACACCACCAGTTCTAAGGACTTAGCTGAGGAAGCAAAATAGCCCCAGCAGTAGCACTGGGACCAAGACAATGTGTGAAAAACCACAGACTGCTCATACCTGTGAATGAGAACAGGTATTTGGAGAACAGAGAGAAAACACAAGGAGGAGTTAAGCTGAGAAAGTGGGGAAGGAAAAATGTGAGGCAGGAAAACAGCAGGAAACAATGGATGATGTAGAGAAAACAGCCAAATAATGATGTGAAGAAAGCATAAACAAACTATGTAACACAGCCTGGAAAAGGAAAGAAAGGAGACAGAAAGAGGAAACGAAACATACAAAAAAAGAAAACTCACAGTTTTAAAGCTCACTAAATAGTTTTAACAACATATTAAACATAGTTGGTGACACTATGAATAAATGTATGCCTACAAACAACATGCAACTGCTGAAAACTGCAGCGGATGGTTATTTTGTGGCATGACACTGCAGGCATTTTTTCACCTGTACCAGCAGGTTTCATTCTTTTGCCAGGTGGTCCGGGAAAGCCGTTCAAACAGGGAACACCTACTTCAGCTGTTCAGTTAGAATCTGTATGACAGCCTCTGTATAGGACCTGAGATATGACAACTCTTAACTGGAATGAAAAAGGAAGGATGAATCTGCAGCCGAACTCTTTTAAGAGCAGAAGTACAATGATGCGATTCACCGATGATTTTCCACAATGAAAGTGAAAGGATGCGAGAACTGAAGTGCAAAGGGAAGACAGGGAGAACCCCACGAGGGTGTCACTTTATCAGCACTCAGAAGAAAGGAAAGTAGTGAATTCACAAAGTCTGTCAAGAAAAAGCTCTGAGGGGCATAATGGCATTAAAGGAAATCAAATAAGTTAATTCTAGCCAAAAGGTATGAAATGATCAAGAAGTGCTTTAAAACTAAGAAGAAACATTATTACTGAAGACTTGTTGGTAGATGAGATTCAGGATGAAGTGACAACTCAAGCAGCTGATATGCTGAAGTCCTGACCCTCCCATCAGCTCCTGCTGACAGTGGTGGAACGGGGAGCACATTCTGTGCATTTTAAAATATATCTCCAGCATGAGAAGTGTAAGAATATAACTGGACAAGTAAGGAAGCAAGAGATAAAAATTCATATAAACCAGAACATCCAGATGAAGATAGAACCACCCAGCCACATAAAACAGACCGTTTAATTTAAGCCCCACTATGAAAAAATATTAATATGTCAAGAAAAACACATTGTGGTGACCAGTAGTTCAGTGAAATGGAGCAACTTCTCCCTTTATAACTAAACACAGGACCATGATCCTGCAAAATAATAATCATATGCAGCACAAAACAAAAAATTATATAAGAAACCATGCCAGTCTATTATCCTTTTTCCCACAGATCCTGGGAACAGGTTGATGTGTATAATTTTATTTATGAGTAATACTTCAAAGGGGGAGCTGAAGATGCTCAGAAGTGCTGGAATACAGCTACTTTAAATACTGGAATATGAAATTACTGTGGGTACCTACTATCAACCACCTGTACCAGAACAGAACAATATTGTTAAGATAAGAAGAATAACTTAAAGTATCCTTTTCTCAGGAGAAGGAATGGGGCAATGGAGGCTAACAAGTGTAAGTAAATCTGCAAAGAATTCTGCATTAGGATGAGAGTGCACTACATGCTCCTATATGTTTATCCAAACACCACAATAACACTTTTACACCCAAATTATAAGCCAACGTTATTGCCATGCATTAATAAAATATACAGTATCTATCAAAACATTGCAACCACTTCCTTCTTTTCTTAACTATCAAATATGTCTTAAAGACAAGTCAGATTTCTGCAAGAATTGATGACACAGTGATCTAAAGCAGAAAAAGGAATAGAGGAGCACAGATCCTGTGCTTAGATGTCGCTATATACAGTCAATTCTTGAAGAGAAATCTGCAGAGAAAACATTCAATAGTGACACAAAGTTTCCAAATGTTAAAGATAAATAGGTAAAACTACACAACATGCATCCAGTTAATGATTTGGAAATCAAACTAATGTTTATTAATTTTACATAAGGTATTGGAATCACCTTTTGAATTTGGAAATGTTAAAACAATTTCAGCAAGCCAATTATGCAGATGAATCATTTTAATCAGAGGAATCAGAAATAGGTATGACCTTTTAAATTCTCATTTATACACAGAGAATATGACATTACAACTTAGAATTATTAAAATACACAGCTATTCAGGCCAATTGTAACAAAGCATTAGTGCTGAGTTTCCATTTATTGAAATCAAAGCACTCAATGGGGACAATTTGGTACTAATGATCTTCTGATGGAACCTACCTACCACACAAGGTTTCATAACCCTGCCTGGTTTCTTGCCAGTTTGTCCACATGGCTCCAAGACTCTGGGTCCAAGCACAGCCCACAGGACTCGAGTTCCTTGAGACCACAATAACATCAGCCTGTGATGTGAAGCTGCCTGAGACCCTCAGAAGTTTGACATGCTGATTAACCACAAATCAAGGATCCTGAGAACCCTGGCACAAGGAAATTTAAATTTATACCATTCTTCTCATGTTTGACTGCTGCCTGCTGATGCTTTGCTGATGTTACCTGCAATGACCACATGCTTGGCAAGTTAACAATGAAGTATCACACAAATAGGACATGGGCAGGTCTGTGGGACTTGACTGGGTGCATGCAGGGGTGCTAAGAGAGTTAGTTTGAAAGGTCACAGATGGGACCCTGAGGTTCTGAGGTTGCTGGCAAACTGCCTAAACTGCTATGCTCAGAGGGTGGTAATGGCTCAAAATCAAATTGGCAATCACTCACAAATGGAGTTTTGTGGGGGTCAACACTGGGCTCACTGCTATTCAATATCTTTTAAAATTATCTGGATGACTGGAATAAATGCATTCCTACCAAGTCTGTAGATGACACAAAAACTAGGAAGACAAGTAGATGAACCCAAAATGTTACTATGTACAGAGACTGTGACAGGCTGGAAGACTGAGTCATTTCAAGAGACACATTAAAAAACTGGACAGGGTCCAGCAGAGAGCCAACAAAATGATTACAAGGTTGGAAAACTTCATGAAAAAATCAGACGGAATTTGGTTTGCTCAGCCTAAAGAAGGGAAGGTTCAGGGGAGATGTAATCACAGTCTTCCAATAAGTAAAAGATAATTATAGAGAAGATGGAGGTACTCTCTTCACAAGGAACACAGTGACAGGGCAAGACACAACAGGCACAAGTTGCTTCAGAACTTCTATCTGGACGCAAGAAAAAAATATTTACTGTGAGAACAATTAAATATTGGAACAGGCAGCTCAGAGAAATGGTGAACTTTCCCTTGCTGGAAATACTTAACACTTGGCTTGACCAGGCCTCAGATAACCCATCTTCAATAGAAGGTTGGACCAGATGATGTCTAGAGGATTCTTCCAATCTAGAGTCTCCTATGATTATATGAAAACCTGATAGATGTTGTGGCCCGATTTAGTGATGAGGAGCAAGTAGATAAGAACAAAGCTAACTTCTGCAACCCCAGGTACTCTGGGTTCACTAAGACAGCCACTTCTCCGGCTGCTTGAAAATCCAGGGAATCATTTTGTAATAAAACCTTGAAGTATTACAGCTTCCAATGTTACATATTGAAAGAGCCAGACCAGGACAAACATTCCTCACTGTTCCTGAGCCCAGGTTAACTCTGCCACTTAAATAAGTTCTGCAGATCAACTCCATGCTAACTGGCCCTTTCTGCTGCAATCTATTTTTAAATACATTAAGAGATGATTTGCACAGCAAATACTGGCCAGGCTGTAACAGTCTGGATTCTTCATGTCTGTGCATAAGGGTGAAGTCTTTTCTTTTGTGGTGTTAAGCAAAAATATACAAAATGGTGAAATGCACGTGATGATAAAGAGTAGAGATAAATGTAAGGGAAACAGAGAAAGAAACAGATATTGTTTCAATGAATTAGCAGTACCTGATAAAATAATCTGCACTAGCAGCCTTTTAGACAAAATTTCAATTTATTATCATAATTTTCTCTTTTTTTCTAACATTCTGCCATGTACACTGGTCATGGAGAATACTCTCACTGTGTTAGGCAACTGTAAAGTCATCACCTCAGTTTACAACTCTACTTTCTGAACTTGTAAAACAACAGGACTGATGCAGCAGGTAGGCTATGGTATATACCAGGGCCTAACAGACTTCAAATGCTTTAACATATCATGGAAACATGGAGGTAGACAAAAATAATTATTCATAAAAAGGAGATTACTTCTTCTAAAATATAAAAACTAATAAATTAAAAATGTTGATTTTATTATATTCCCTGTCTGCCACAACTTACTTTTACAAATCAATTCACCTAATTGACTGAAAGATACAATCCAAGTTAGTTTTATCTTTTTAAGTTTGGCTGTCACATGCACTGAACTCCCTCTAGGTTGATTGTCAGGTCACTTTATTTCCCACTGAAACACACATTAAACATCTGCATTTAAAAAGTCTCCCCTCTGCAACTGGTAACACTTCAGACTTGCTTTGCAACCCTGCTAATACCCTGTTCTCCACACTTCTCACAGCTAAAGCACGAGAATCTTATGCTTAAGGAAAATATTTGGGTAAGCATGTCACAGTACCTTGAAAGTATGGTGAATCGCTGGGTTGACTTATCAATTGATCTTCATCTGTTCAGATTTTGGAAGCTTTTCCTAACTTGTACCTGATTAATTCTGAAAGTAAAGAAAAAGAGTACAGCAATAAGGCATTTGAAACTTTAACTGCATTTCCTAACTATAATTGTATCTATTTAAAAACTAATATGAAGCATTTTATCAATTCTACAAATATATTTTCTGCAATGGGTTTCAAATTGAAAGGTAAGTAGGGAGCTGTTATGGTCTCTTCTGTAGAGAGCAGCTCTTTAAATGGCAGCCTGACATTACCAGAAAGGTATGCATTGGATGAAACCTCAATCTTCAGCCCAGTTACTGCACTTACATCGACTATTACTGACCAGATTCCCAAGCACACGTGTCTGTATCACAAGCAGGAAACACGACAGTGCTGGATTTCCTACAGAGGATTTTTCTAGAATGCAGGACGACTCCAACAACAGGGGCTCTCAGGACACAGCCGTGGACATTTTTACCCCCGTGCCACAGAACGCGGGCAGCTAAAAACGATCCCTCACGTAATCATCATCAGTGACTATCACTGTACCACTGATGAAGAATTTAACAAAAAATAGAGACATGTACACACTGAGGCCTTCCCACAAAAGGAACTTTTACCATCACAAGCTCAGGTTTTTGAGATCCTTTCATTCAATGCTTATAAACTTGTTGCCTGTATAAACTAAACTTAAGGGTGGTTTGCTTTGGTTTAGCCTAACTGGTTAAAGCTAAACCAAAGCCCTGTTAAAAAATATTAAGATCAATTAATTGATTTTTATAAGTGCTTTGAAATTAAACTGGTGATTTTCTTTTTCACCACTAAAAAGCCATGAAGATCCATATAAATAAGCCAACCTAGCACTGGGGACAGATAACACTTCAGAGAAAACTACTTTTTTCCCCTCCAAGGACACAAGTCCAGACTGCTCTGGACTAAAGTCGAGACAAGAGGAATGCAGTCCAAGAGGGCACCCAAGCCGTCCCATGGGCTGTAGGGCTCTGTCTCAGTCTGGGGGCAGAACTGTGCTTTTCCCAGCTTCTGCTGCTCCTCTGGAAAGCTGTCTGCAAACTGAATTCATGTCTTTAAAGTCTTTTTTATGCACTGAGGATAAACACTTTTTTTTCCCCTTTTCCTTTAAACTGCAGCTTAGCAGCTGACAGTACCTTGACTGAGATCACTTACAGATGTATTTACTAAGATTGACTCTGCTCAGTGGCATACCTGATCCTAAGAAGCATATCTTAGATTAATTATTTTCTAGTTACTTCATAAAATCCAATTTTTTTTGTGTCATTAATGGACAAGAGAGCAAGTCCAGTATTATTTTTTCTCTCTCCTCTGCAGTCACTCTTCTGCTTTGTGCTTAATAAAAATGATCATTAACAAATTTCTACTCTAGTAGAAGTCTCAGAAAACATTGTATTTCCTTGTTACACATACAAATCTTACCAAATACTACAGTATAAAACTTTCTCTTCAACTCTTGCTGCTGCTGACTGGGAAAATGCAATGCAGTGTTTGTCAAAAATCCTTTTTGTCCTTTTTTAGTTTCGGACAGGAGACTGAATTCATATGGACCATCCCCTTCTGAGAAGATCATTCAATGTCTGGCATTAAAGTTCCAGTCCCTTCAAGCCTATGACCTCCCTGCAGTGGAAGTAACTCATTCCTCCATCTCTACCCCAATTTCTTTAGGGAATATGAGAGCTCTGCATGCAAAACACTCTTTCGTTTATCCTGATGTGTTATTTGTTACAAAATGGTGAGTTCTGATGCTTCATGCAAAAATGAAAACAAAAACTATAAAATAGAAGATGTCTCCAAAGACATAAAAATCCGGGAACAGGGTGATAACAGGTAAGTACAAGAAATGGCTCGGCCGAGGGTGAAGGAAGGATCAGCAAAAATGTTATTCCTATATATCTGAGAGATCAGAGCATACTATGTCACCACCTGTGAATTTTGCTGTAGGGATTATATCTGCAGCCGAGTTTGAAGGAAGTTAAAAGAGTAAGTTTCAAAAGAGTAAAGTGACAGCTTAACGACCCTTTAAAGAGAACTCTTTCTCTGGATAATGGGTGGCAAAGAACAGGAATGATTCTTGTTGAGAATTTACAGCAGGTCAATTACAACCACAACTGTCAGCAGAGTGTAATGCAAGGAAGGGATGGGATGATTGAGAACAAGCCAGAAGGAGCTCTCTCTCCATAAGGTACCCTCGGTACCTTGGAAAACAGAGATCTAGCTGAAAGGTGGAAAGATGACAAAAACAGCCGAAGAAGCAATCCAAGAAAATGGAAGAAGGCCGGCATTTCCAAACCAGTGAAGCATTAGGCCACTTCCCTTGCCTGACTATCAAAGACACTTGGTTGCAACTGCTATTTAACACTTCGAGGAGTTACTGATATGCAAGACAGGAAACCACAGCCTGGCAGAGCAAAAGCTATACCCCAGTCAAAAGTGTATCAACACAGAAGCATACAATATAGGCACAGTTACAGTAACTAATTATTATTAGTGTATAAGCATTTAAAGAGAAACACATTTACACAAAAATTGTAATTGCAACTCATCAAAATAAAAGAAAACGTAAATGTGTGTCATAGGACATCTCTAACTTTTGAGAGCAACCCAAACTCCTTTAACTCTTTTTCTTTCCATCTGTTGGAAATATGCACCAAAGAATGTGCCTACATTGTGGAACATATTTTTCTTTTGTTATCTACTAAATATCCAAATTTAAGATAAAATACAAAGGCTACATATATATAAACAAATATTTGGACACATTAGGGATAATCGCCCCAGTACTGGGTTTCATTTAGACATTTCATAAGTACAGGGATAACCTTATGAGGTCTCATTCTGCCCCTCGGAAAAGTGAGTGCAGGAGGGGTGTGTTGAGGGAACCTGACTGGGCAGCAGCAGGCCAGGGGCTGCTGTTATGGCCACCTGGTAACTCAAGGGTAAATCAGAGCAGTTCTCAGGTTAATCTTGTCTGTGCCAGAGACTGATTCAGGACAACCAACTACAGAATCTCAGGGGGTCAAAGATGACCCCCAATTACATAATTGCATAATTGGCCCTCCTAGTCCCTCCGGGACATACAGTTCTTCACATCTTCACAGACTGAAAAATAACCACCAGCTACATGCTTCAAACAGAGATTAGATACAAAACTTCTGTAAACACCAGTTACAAAATTGCAGCTTCTCAAGATTTCATGTATTTCCTATGTATACCAATAGGAAATATTTATCAGAATTACCTAAATATTTAGTATTATTTGTGCAAAAACAGATGGAACAAAATATTTGCTTCAAAATATAATTATGGTACATGTTATTCTGAAACTATTTCCAACATGCATATAGCTATCTTCATAGCTAATGAGAAGGGTGAAACTTAAATAACTAATACCTTAGTTACTATATATTTTAATCAACGGAGAAACAAACAACACCTTTTGGATAATTATAAATAAATTGATAAAAATTGCAAAATAATTACGCACAGCAATGTGCACTTGAGGGGTCTTAACTTTGACTACTATAATTTTCCTTTGTCTAATAACAACAGGAAAAGATCAGGTTTCATTATCTTCCTCAACAAATCATCCCATCACTAATTTTATTTTTATCTTCCAATCATTTCTCTTTTAACTTAGAAGTCTTCTTTAGCAGTAAGATGAACAAAGTCATAAGAAGCCTCTGCATATTGCACTTCAACAGTTCAAGTACGACCACACAGAGCAGAGAATAGAAAGGTAAAAAATCATACCTGGTTTCAGAAATAATGAAAGATTTTCTATAAGCGAGTATCTTGTCTTATATTTCAAAATACCTACAGCTTGCAGTATGATTTACATCACTATTTGAAAGTTCAATCCATAAAACATGTTAGCTTACTGCAGCAAACTAAGATAAATAAGGACAGTTGAAATGATATTTATACATTTCTTTAAAAATGGTATTTATATACATCTACAGAGAAGAAAAAGATATGTTCTGCATTTTATGCCATAGGAATATTTCATACCAATCACAACTTGTATTACATCAGAAACACAAACAACAAAAGCCTGGCAGTAAGCAGTAAGACACTGGACATCAAGATTTTCTATTTTTAAAATAAATAATATTCTGATTGGTTCATTTAAAAGGGTGCATGAGGTAAAACAGTAACACAAAAAACAATATAAAAATGTATAATATAAACATAGCTTTCAAAACAGAAAGGCACAGCTAATCAAGACAATCGAGAGTACATGATTAATATGATTTGCAAAATTTATTACTGAGCTTCACTGTTAAAGGTAATATTATTCAAACTACACTGTCACAGTTATTGCAGATTAAGGATTTCAAATTAGCTCCTCGTGTATATCATTATTTTGAGTGGCTGCATTTTATCTGTCTAATTTTAAATTACTGTAGGCAGATGAAAGTCATCTTAAAATCTGACTCATAATTCAGGTACCATACCACTAACCTTAACAGAGATGCTGGTTCTTACACAGGTACACCACTATTTTCAATGTAAACAAAGGACACTGGCATGCACCCCGGGCTAAGGATGTCAGCATTTTTCAAACACCTTTCTGACTGTTCCATTTTATGGTGATGCAATATGACCTACATTTTCAACGGCCAAAGAGAGACAGAGAGATAGAAAGGGAGGAGACAGAGAAAAGAAAGACAGACAGACCTTTGCTGTCCTTATCCTCCACCAGCTACAGCTTTAACTGTCCCTCATGGGGATGGTAATGGGCAAGAAAAAGCAGAATAACCTTATCGTAAATTCTGAATGAGAAGCTAAAGATAGGCTAGCATAAGAAACAGCAAAATTTTTTTCCTTCAATCCTGTGAACAAGTACATAGTGACACCCTCAACAGGAAAGAACAGCAGAATCAATAATTTTATAATCAGTTCCCAGAACAAAGCTGTCTGCAATGGGGATGCTTATTTTACCACCGTGTATTTTCTCTTTATGCTCCTACCACTTCATTTCTATGTATTCCCTTTAGATCTCAAAATGAAACACAAAATAATCCATATCATTATCATCATTTTTACAGACAGAGAAATTCGTGAAGGAGGAGTGATTTGCCCACAGTTACATACCAGGCCCAAGGCAGGCTTGGGAACAGAAAGCATCACTCTTCATTATCTCTGTCCTGTGCAATCTATTAGGGACTGTGATACCTGTCATCCCAATATATAATCTTGACATAATACCAGAATTATCTCTATCTTGTATATCTTGCACATGAACTTCACACAGAAATCTGTACTAAATTACTGCTAACCCCCAGAAAGCTTTCCCTCACAAACGATGGTCCACATTTCTCAAACTGGCTCTGGAAATGCACTTGACTGTGAGCTGTACAACTCGGCTCTGGAAACGTCAATGATATTTTTCATCATAAACATGTAAAAATATAGACCTAATTAAAGCTTTGGTTGGTTGGTTGGTTGTGGGTTTTTTTCATTCTTCTGCAACTGAAGCACTTTTCCTTTCTAAAATCAGTAGTTTTCCACAACTAAAACTAGCATGTTCAGAAATTAAAAGCTTGTTGCTAGGACTGTATTAAGGAAAAATCAAGATCTTGTGATTTTCAGTTACTCTTCTTCAGTGCAAAAGATGTCCTGCAGAATATCTGCAAAGCAGATAGAGGATCAGAGTCCCTTTACTAATGATGGTAGTTAATATAACACGCAAAACAACAGTAAACAATTTCCTTACCATTAAAACTGAAGGCCAAAACATAATCTTAAGTATACCTCGGTAAATCCAGAATTACTCCACCTCTTTCCAAAGAGTTTCTTGGGATTTGCATATAGGTAAACAAGACTGTAATTTGGCACTGTGTTTGAAACCAGAGATCAACAACATGTATAGATTAATCCTGGGTTTGAACTGTATTTATGATAACAATGGCTTTCTTATCAAGCAGCATTCACTTGGTGAAGAGCAATCAGCCTTGCACAGCAAGTGGTGAGAAGCTGTTGCTCATTTGCCTGAGTGCTGCTGCCTTTTCTAACAGCAACTTTACATCAGACTGTTCAGTAGTGAGGAGTTAGGGAGGCAAACAGCATCTGTACGAAGAAAGGGAGAGAAAAAACTTAAAGTTCGTTCTACTGTAAAGAGAAGAGACAGAGGGGAGAATCAAGAGACAAACTGATAATACCTGTGAAGGAAGGGAATTACCTGTGATGGGAAGGATTTGGAAATTGAGAGAGGATTGACACTGCAAAGGGAGTATGGAGGGGCAGGAAGGTGGGGGAAGGCACAAGGTCTTAAGCAAAATGAGAACAGTTTCTCCTTCAACACTTGCCCATGAGGCTGTGAGAAAATCCCCATTCAATTAAATAAAATTACAATCATACATATCTCCACTCTTATTATCCCTAGCTGAACCTTAGTCAATCTATTTTATTCATTGAAACTGAATTTAGTGGGAAACTGGTATTTCTTCCATTATAAACAAATTTATTTCAGTGAATCTAGGATAGGAATCATGCTGATACAAAAGATATCTCTTCAGTATTGTCAGCATTACTAAAGCTCTCTTTGTGAATATTTCACTGCAACATTTTCTCTTATTTTTTTTATTTTTTCCCCCCCTTCTTCTGTCACAGTTCAGAAGGGGAAAAAGCTGAGGTGACACTTTTATTGCTGTCCAACACCATAAAAATTCCAGCTAGAGAAGCCAAGCAGTGCAGGGATTTGCAGGGTTCAAGCCTAGCATCCATCCCAGAATGACTGTTCCCTTCGCCTACCAGTGACTGCCATCTAGAGTCAGAGCGCATCGGCTCACATGGAACAGGGTGGGAACAAGGACAGAAATGGTCCAGCAATGAGAGAAATGTCAATTCCAGCCAAAAAAACCCAGGAACTCACATTCTAGAAAGTTACTACTAGCTTAAAAGATTAAATTATTTAGGTTTCTCTTCTTAACATGCAATGTTATGAACTCGTGACTAACGAGCATCTGGCCCATGTCTCCCTGCTTCTCTCCAAAAACTTCAATTTTGTTATAAACGTGCAAGTTGAACATGTGGGAAAACTACATATAAAATAGCACTATACTGCTCTTCAAGTATATCCTGTGTTTCAGTTTGTTTGCTGAGAAATATGCTGGGCCATGCTAAGAAACTGAATACAGAATCTCATCATTAGCTGAAGATGCAACAGTCACATTTCAAAGACTACCTGTGTTAAAATGCTGACAAGGCTTTAACATTCATGACATTAGTGATATTAATAAGATGAAAAATGTCTTTTTAGTTGCATGAAATTTCATTTAAAAACCTTACCATTTTCATTTTAAGAAATATATTCATACTGACCCAAATATACGAGTGTCTTAAATGTCTACAAAAGCCCACCTGAGCCAACAGCTCTTCTCACACACTGTAAACTTGACTCATATTTATATAATTAATTCACAGCTGCTTATTATACTATATAAAAATCATATCTTTTTCTAACTACTACTTATATAGCTATTAATAAAGCACCTAATACTCATGCATTAATCAACCAACTGCTAGATACTCTTTAACTGAATAAAAGGAAGAATTTTTTGTTATCATTTACCTGGAGAATATAATAATTTGCATTTTAAAATATTCCCAGTAGCAGTTACCTTCTCTGCAAAGCATAAGCAGATATGAAGTCACAGCCATGTAAGTACAGTATTAGCATACTCTTTAGCTATTAAAATAATTTATTAGCTATGACTAATAATGCCTTGTGAAGAAATCAGTTCTCGTTTCTTTACTCTGCTGCTCATGGACAAGAAGACTGGTAATGAAGCATTATAAAAACACAAGATTTCTTCTCACGTTTGTTGTTGCATTAGATACACAACCTCCAGGTCTCACAGTATCCATCCTCTCACTGCTAGTTCCACTAAGAAATTAATTTTTCCTAAGGGGAAACATATTCACAGATAAAATGAAATTAAACGGGATTACAAAGCTTGCTGTTGAACACGGCTACGTATGAACCTTAGGCCAAGCTGTAGTTACTGAAATCAACAGTTTCCTCCTGGTGCATGGATGCAGCCAGCTGGAACAATTGCTCATTCTGATCCACACTCAGGGCATGTTTTTCTCCACAAGGAACTTCACGAATCCCCCTAGTTTTTCCAAGCAGAATAACAATTCTGTAACTGGCCTGAATGCAACATTACAGCAGAGAAGAATATTTAAACAGAAGGACGACAGGGAGTCATTATAGCATTGTCCTAGAGGACTACATGCAAGAAGCACTCCCCCCAAAAACCCAAACCTGTTGAAAACACCTTTCCTTGACAACTATCACAGATCCAACAAATTTCAGTTGAAAGTGAACTGATAAACAGGTTACAGGAGTGAAAAGTAGGTTTCAGCACGTATCATGTGCTCTGATCCTATTAGAATCTGTCCAACGTGTAGTTACAGATCTGTTAACTAAAGGAGAGATGGAAGGAACCACCAAAGGTCAGACAGCCCATCCCTCAGCCCCAGGGTATGATAATTAAACGACCTGGTGGGAACAATACAGGTAATCAAACCTGTTCTTAAAGACCTGGGGCAATGGATGCACCACTGTTCCTACAATGGTGATTACTCCAACCTTTCAATACTTCCACTAGAAAACTGTGTTTGTCCATGATCAGTCTTCATCACTGCAACATGATCTGTTCCTTTCCCCACCTGACACAATGCCCTTCAACAGATCCCTGTACTCACCCTCTCAGTCTCCTCTTGTTTAAGTTAAGGGATTGCATTCTTGTGGCACACATTGTTTATACATCATGTTTTTTAGATATTTAAGCAACTGCACTGGCATCTTCATACTTCCTCTTTTCTAATTTCATTCAATGATGTTCTCCATGTGCACAGCTAATTAATACTTTCTTTCAGAACTAAACCAGACCAAGGAGAGTTACTTTCACAAATTCAGCATCTTTAATATTTTTATATAGAGTTTTTTTGTCTAAGAAAGTTTAGGAAGCTCAGCTAGAACACAGTAGGCACTCCTTTCCTATGCAGTGATTTTATTTATAAGTAAACCAAACAAAAGTACAGATGATATTCCTACCACTTTAAAAATTCAAGTCATGCTTCTGATTTAATACACATCACTATTATGCTGTGAGCACAAATATAAAAAGGAGGTTGGCCTCATTGTCCTGCAGCAAAACTATGCACTTTCCCATTGATATCAGAGATGGTGCACAAAGAAGAGCTGTGAAGAACCAGAAACACACAAAAATAGTCATCAAATGTCAAGAAAAATAAAAAGTCAAAAATCGATCTGAAAACTTCAAAGTAAATCTCAAAAATTATGACCACATAAAAGCAAAGGGTTTTTTTTCACATATCCTCCAGTATTTTATTTATGTGCATAAACCCTCAATAGCTACATTTTCTCTTTTCGAAGTATTTCTATTTCTAACACAAATTTTACTCTTAAGATTTAAATTCTCTGATAACAACAGACAACTATATCACATATCAACATTCCTCTCGATGAAGACACTTTCCTGGGAAGATCTTTGACTTGATATCAGAGATCATGGAATTTCCAATTACTCCTTCCTCCTTTCTCAACAAAAAGGATAATGGAGCGTAGCCAAGTCTGGGCCCTGCTGACAGCTGGATTAGCAGAAATCATTCCTTTAACTACACTGACACATAGTTAAGGTAATATTTTCCTACTTCTGTAGCTTTGTCCAAAAGAATTACCTTTTGTCATGAACTACTGTAACACATCTCAACCACTACACACAGTGCTGTACCCTACCCACACCTCCCAGCAGCTGCCTTGTGCTAGGGCTGCCCGTTACTTATTTTTCCCCAAGCCATGACAGTATTGCAGCTGCTTAAAAGACACCACCTGCACAGAAGCCAGCAGAGAACAACTGCTTATCTAAAGACAACTTTACTTGCCAAGTGACTTTAAGAGGCCTCTTCAAGGGAGCAACACATTCTCATAGCATCCATCTCAAAAGAAGATACAGAACAGCAATTACACTCACTGATATTAACAGAAAGAAGAAAATGTAGGTTGCAAAATGGCTGTCTTAGAGTTGAAACTCTCGTGCCAAATTTAGTAGGCCAGTCCTAGAAAGACATGATGAGGAACAGACTCTGTGAAGAGGCAATTACAAATCAAGATTTGATAAGAATAATCCAGTCATTGGGAAACCCATTACCTGTATTACATTGTATTACAAGGCTACACCAATATTTGACAGGACAAGTAAAGTTCAAAATCCCTTCAAGAGCCTGCAAGACCAGGACAGATTTCTTTAATATAAACATTTGAAAACAACAGTTCTTGAGCTATTTCCTTCCATTTGTTTGATGACATGAACTACAATTACAGTCAGTTGCTTGTGCAAGTCTTCCACATAACAACAGGAAAAAAAAGCTCCACCAGAAAACCTGACTGTAACTATCACACTATTCCAATTCAAGCAAAGTGCCATTTAGGAACTTTTAAAATTAAATTTCAAACTAATGACATTTTTTAAAAAAAATCCTGTGTGTTTTATTTTAATCTACATGCGTATAGTTTTATTTCAGGATATGTTATTGTTCCACACCATCCTAGCTTTATATATAAATACACACATGTACCAAAAACCACAAGCAGATCTCAAAAATGAACAAAAAACCACTAACTCATAACTGCCAAAGTGACACTGGAATGAAACCGAAGTGAAAATATTTACTGTGAACCACAAAATCACAGGTGCATACTTGCAGTTATTATTAGAGTGTCTTTATTTTCCTCTCACCTCCTACAAGCCACTCTTTATTCATCAAAGTTATAAAATCCAATTTATCTGCCTTGTCTCTTTTATTAGTTCAGTTCTCTCCTTCCATAATCAAAATTTAAATTTTTATTAAAATAAAAGTGAAAGGCAGGGGACCAAAAGGAACTCTGGTTTTCAAACATTTTGCACTAACATTTTGCAAAAAAACCCCCAAATCCCAACAAGCCACCACGAAAGGTGTTTATGTCACCCTTACTGAACCATTATTATAAGAAAAGTTACCTTGTAACCTAGTTAAAACACTATTATAAAAATAGATACATTGTTACATATATTTGTAACTACTATTAAGAGAAATAACACTTCGGGCTCAGTGTTTTGGGCACACATATAACCACTTTCATACCTCAATTGAAAATTTACATGTATATATAAATACATATGTATATACACACACTTCACAGAGAATGTATTTTGTGTTTAATTCCCCTTTTTCCCAATGTTTGACATTAATTTATGTATTTACTTTTTGCAACTCACCAAAACATTTTTTTTTTTACAAAGCAGATCACTTTATTCCACAACTTGTTTGGGGTTGGTTTTTTCTGTTTCTTATACTTCCCAAACTCAAATTCTATCCCTGCTTGCAAATAAAGTATGGAAATCACCAGGGAAGTGCTCATACATCTTGAACAGAACCTGACCTGCAACGCAAAAATTATCTTGATTGTTCTTCTTCACTTCTGAAATTACTAGTTTTGCTTTAATGAATTATTCCATTAAACACCTTAGTCCTCAGTCATCGAATACCTCCTGTGTTGGGCTACACTGCTGTGTTCAGTTTGTCTTTCTCACAGCATACTAGTCAACAGTCTGGTGATTACAAAATTCACTCTGATGGAAAGAATTATGGGCATTAATCCCCTCAGGAAGGAGGATAGCTGGGTTGAAGTCTCCCACACGTGTGGTGAGCAGTCTAGCGGATAACAGCTCTGCTAATGACGAAAAGGGAACCAGAACCATCGCCACCTCCTGGGTTTTGAAAGCAAAGATTGACCTTTGCTCCCTTTTTGAAAGAAAGGGCTTATGATCCTAATTTCAAGAGAGCATGAATCCAAAATGCTCCCTAGAGAAAGGTGCTTAGCCCTGGATAGAGGCAGGATTTAAGCATGTTCCTACTTCAGCTACTGCATAGAAAATGTGCAGATTCATCATCTCCTTCAAGCTGCTCTGGCTGGTATAATTTTAACAAAACACGAGCAGATACTAAATCATTTGGCCCCCTCCACCCTCACGGAATCACGACCCAGCTGGCCTCAGCCAGACCAACCTTCCCTTTGGTACAATAAACTTGAGGCAGGTAAGGAAATGCCAAAACCTGAACCTGCCCCTTCTGGATCCGAGAGCCTCTGCTGGAAATGCCAAGTTCCCCTCTCATCATCGAAATATTTGTTTAAACCATCTGCTTTGACAGCAACTCAAACAATAGTTTAGAAGCAACACTTGGCCTCCTGGAAAAAGAAAAAGAAACTGAGGAGAGTGTGCCTTCTTCCTAAGCAGGTCATAACTTTTCTTTGGGATTTTACCCTGCTCCCAGTCATTATCAGTGGGATAATGGTGGTGAGAAACAAAGCGTTTTCATAGAATCACAGAGCATCTTGACTTGGAAGGGACCCAAAAGATCACTGAGTCCAACTCCTGGCCCTGCACAGGACAGGCCTAAGAATCCCCACATGTCTGAAAGCCCCATTTCCCTGGGGAGCCTATTCCAGTGCTCAACCAGTGCCATCCATATTCGATGCAACATATGACATACTAAAACCTAAACCTGAGCAGGCATCACTAAAAGTGTGCAATCATGCCTCCAATTATTTCTATTTCACTGCTCAGGCTTGTACCTCACTCAGAAATCAGGGGAGAGAACATGTGTCAGTGTATCATGTTTTATGGGAACTGTAAATTGTAGCTGTGCTTAAACACTACCCACTGACAGAGTTTCTCTATTACAAGAAAACAAACCACAAAATAATCCAAAGCAAAATATAAACCAAATTTAAAATGAGAAACAGATGTTTATCGATAGAGACCTGATACCCTCTTTCTTCATCTCCTGAGATAGAAGCCTTTCTTTAAACTACTGTCCATGACACAGCCAAGCTCTAAGTCTTATTAAATTTCTATGTCTTCTTTTACAGATTTGGACTGCTTTTAAAACAATTAAAAAAAAAAAAAAAAAGGAAGAAAGAAAACAAACTTAACCAACTCATTTTATTAAACTTTGAAAAGCTGACTCAGAAGCTGCGCAATAGCTCTGATTCAGCTTTCTTAGCCGAGTCAAAGCATCTGGGCACGTGATTCAGAAAACACCGCTCTTTCAAAGGAGGAAATGCCTGTTTTCCCTTGTAATCATTGTACAAAATTTCTTTGGTAGCACTAACATTTATTTAAACATGATACAAGTAAATATGATATTCACAACTCTCTTATTGTGCATCCAATGTTTCAAACCACAGTTAAATACAAACATTTACCATTTGGCCCAACGCCAGCAAAGACAAATTTTCATCTAAGTCAGTAGTAAAACCTCAGCCAACATCCACCTCTTCCTCTGAAAATTCTGGCACAACACTGATCACTACCAAAGCCATGAACTGAAGGACTGGGGAAGTAAAAAAAATAAAAATACGCTCTTTTTCATCAGAAAAAAATAAAATAAAGCCACCCTGAAAATATCCTGCCAACAAACCAAGAGGCTACTAGATAACTGACTAATCCTGCCAAAAACAATTCCAGAAGAATAAACGTCTGCTTTCTTACAAAATACATGAAACGGAATTACAGAATAGCATGAAATGCCACCCTAAAATTCCCTGAGTCACTTTAAATCACAGAATGCAACATGTGGGATCTTGAAGGCACCGCACAGGCAGCTGAAGTCTACAGTGTTAATGATTTTTAGATTAAAAGAAAATTCTAAGCAGCTAATCTGTCTTGCAGTAGTTTCATGCCACTGAGTTTCACGAGGCACCTGTTAAAACACCTTGACTTTCTTGCTAAGTGGGAATCTACCAAGTGCCTGGGAAGAGGGGACCAATGACCCATTGTACCACTTCTGCTAATTCCACTCCTCAATTAGAGCCCCTTTTGGCACACACACAAGGCACACTTTCCTTTGCATCCCTGCACCTGCATGCTCTGTTTTCTTCACTGAATACCTGTCTTTCCAGTGTCATCCAATTTCAGCTTGAGTTTGACAAGCTTTAATAAATTCGTCACAGATCATCTTAAAATGTACAATAATTGATCTTCAAGCTTCATAAATATTCACTAGGATCCAGAGATGAAATGTAGAAAGCTGTTACATAATTCCTGTGAAGATATCTGAAAGAGGACAATACCAGAATGCCACCTGTATAATTGAGATTAACTAAGGCACAGAGCCTTTACTTAGGAAGAAGTTATTTAAAAGGACCACACAGCACTGGGGGGTTTTTTATGAGTAAGTTAAGCTTTTGTCTCCCTTCATGAGAAAAGAAGTAGTAATGAAATGTCGTTCTAATGAACAAAATATTTCCAGGACTTGTATTTTGCAAAGTGCTTCTGTCAAAAATTCTGGAATTTTACATGTTTCTTTCAGTTACAAAGTAAAAGACAACAAATATAACCAGTCCTGTAGCCCACAACTTCTGGTTACGTTATTATCTGATAAGAGCATGGTTTTTAAAGGACAGGATTAACAGTACATTTAATCAATCTTGGTAACACAGACAGTAGACAGCAAAATTGATTATTCTTCAGATAATAAAATGATGCATTTTTAAAGTATTGGTATTGTCATTACAGTCACAAGTATTTTCACCCTCCCTTCTCATTCTGTTGTAATTCTATGAAAATGTGCTGGCTCTGCAGAAACACAAGGGTCCATGTCAGGAAAGCCTTTTACAAGGCTAAGAACCAACTCACTACTTTTTTTTCTCTCAATCACTGGATTGAAAAATTTCAGGTTTATCTGCCAAGAGTGACTATTTTAATATCTGCAGAATTAGACAGCCAGTGTCTAAGAATTCTTACAGAACGAGATGACAAGCTCTTGGAAGACTGATGCTGGTTTTCAGTAAATGCTGAGGCTAAAGAAGGCTGCAAAGAAAATAAAGCATTAACATAATTTAAAACAAAAAAACCCCAGGGTGACACCGATAGGTTAGTTTAACATCAGTCTTGCACAAAATCATGGTATATAATCAACAGAAAAATAAAGGATGGTGGTAAAAAGCAATGCTAAACACAGGCTTACAGAAAATAGGTCTCGCTAAATAAATTTGGTATGGCTTTCTGACAAGAATATAGGTTGGACTGGATAAAAATACCTTGTAGTTTCTGACCTACTATACTTAGATCTCTGTAAGATTTAGGGCCACACAACAGTCTGATTTAGAAGTTATTCAACATGAAGAAAACCTGGAATCTAAAACCACCTCATAAATTATTAGCGAGGCTTAGGAAAAATATTTTAAATCCACCTCTTCAATAGTTAAAGCTGTTTTCTTAGCTCTTAAAAATCAGAGCTCATTATAGCCTGGAATACTATAAAAAGCTTCTTCCCCTTTAACTTTTTCTGCAGTTGGGAAAAAAAAATATATATACACACCGTTAAAGAAAAACGGAGGAGGTATAAAGTCACTTTAAACTTTGACTCTCATAGATTGTTTTTCAGGAAAGAAAAACTTCAGCTTTAACAGATTTCCTCAATAAAAAAAACAAACTGTGTACTTAAAAGCCATATTTTCAGGGGAAAAAAAAAAGCTAATGAAAAATCAGAGCCAGTTCTACACACGTGTAACATCTTGCAGTACTAAACTTACCTAGTTTATATTTCTTGCATCCAGAGTCACCTGGAAACATTACAGAGGATCATTTAACACTTTTGACAAGGACAGATGTGCAACAAATTATTATGTATAAGCTGCTTCAGGGTCTTACCATATGGCACACATAAAGGAATTCAAGGAAAGAGGGAAAACGACATCACATTTAGCTTGGTTGAAAGCACACACAGGTACTTATTCCAAAAAAGCTGGCACAGAGTCAGGTGCTATACCCTGTGCAAGACATTTCTTTCCTACTGCATGAATCTCCACTACTGATGCTTTAAGGAAGGTCCAGTGCTCCTCAGTGTTTCTGCTGGTCAGTTGAAGGATTATATAAAAGACTGTAGCTGACAGAATCTGCACAGAATACTGGTGAAGGACAAATAAATAAGAGTAGGTCAACCCTGCTCCAGAGATCTACATCATACATCACACTGAATTAATGGCAAAAACATGACTGTATACAGCCCAGTGCAACACACCATACACATGAAACAAGAGTTGTTTTGTACTTACAAGATAAGGAATTCTACTTGGAAATGGAGCAAATCAAAAGAAATACTCCAAAGACATTGTGAATTCTCAAATGCGTAGAGAAACCCAGCAAGCTGGAACTGGCTTCCCAGGCAAAAACATTTCATGGATATTTAATATGGCAAAACACAGCAGGAAAGAGAACTATTGCATCAATACATAGCCTCAGTGAGATTCTTGATGATGTATTTACCAAGTTCTACTTCCCATTCAAAATGAGAAAAGTTAATGAACATCGATGATGCCTGAAAGCCCTGTCTCAAAAAGAAAAATAATGGCTTTGTTCTCAAAATTGTTCTTATGAGCCTAAGACCCAGAACAGAGAATTTCATAGAAGCTTGTAATTAGTAACACATGTGAAGACAAGAATGGCACAAAAGTCATTAAATACTATTAACTAATCACATGGACTGCTGTATTCTAAATTAATTACTCAAAGACTATCTATTTGTCATTGTGGAAAGTTTAATAAGACTATCTGACCAACAGTGGAATGATGAACAAAAAGTGAGAAAAGATTGTATTGGATTAAATGACAGAATATAACACAGAAGTTCTAAGATGATTAAATAAATCACTGTGGATTTTCACCTAAAACATCCTTCAGTTCTGACCAACCTCTCTCTGTAGTAAAAACAGAGAGGGCTCAGAAAATGGAAAGAGCTCAGAGAAGGGCAAGAAAAATATTAAGTTTTGATAAAACTGGATGCTTCAAGATGCTTAAGACTTCCAAGAGGAAATCACTGAGTAAAGAGGAAGAGGCAGCAAGTGCATAAAATTTGCACAGAGAAGTTCAGCAAGGTCTTCTTCTCAGCCTTAGTCAAAATACTAGGGCTGCATCACAGCGACCAAAGCCTTAGGAAAAACAGTTTTTAGTTCAAACCAACTATATTAAATGGCAACAAAATCAAAGCTCATAAAAGTGAGCATTTTTAATAGTGCTTACATACCTAATGAATGCACAGCCCATTCTTTGGCCCAAACTTTGCATGACTGGGTAGAGAGTTGGGTTTTCACATAAAATTCTATCACACATAAATCATATAAAAATTCATAAAAATTTCAAGAACAGAAATCACTTATCCAAGTTTGCTATGTTGGAAACTATTCCTAAAAGTTCAAGCAGAGTTTTAATGACCACTCCTAGTAATGCTTTCCCAGTAGCACCTTTCAAAGAACCCTACCAGTTGCCTGTTGAAGACAAAGGACTGACTGAAACAATCTACAAATCCTTAAATAGCCGTTAAATGCCACTATCCAGAACAAAAAAGCACCTCTTAATCACGCATATCTCCAAAACCAGGAACTGAACAGATCACAAGACACATTAACTTTGTTCTTTTCTCACCCCGATTTCCCCCATGACCCTAAGATTGTCAATAAAAAGCGCTGAGCAAAACAAGACCATGAGCTACTTAACTGTCCAAACCAAAATGAAGAGGGAATACGAAGGTGTCAAGCTCTGGAAACGTCTAACATGCAATGATATATACAATACTAACATTACCAGCTTTAGCACTGCCCAAGTGCCCAAGTCTGTGGACAAAAGCCTTAAAACAACACATGGTAACACCTCAATATCTCTTTTCAAGCCATTTTTGCCAGCGCCACCTTAGTTTTGTCAGGACAGGAGGAAATAACTATTGTTCCTATCTGCTGGTGACAGCCAAACTCGCCAGCACATCTATCAGAATAATATATGATTTTATGATTTTTTAGCGCGCCCCACGCCCTGCTGCTTGTCCTCCCAGCACTGAGTGGGGATGAGCCCAAGGGTGGCCGAGTGAGGCCAGCCCGGCTCCCTCACACCTGCACCATGGGCACATCCTCGCCAGGGAACAAGCACCGAGGGGCTCGTACTCCTGCTCCCTCCAGCCACAGGGACTAGACAGCCACCACAGCGGGTCCCACCACCCTCATGTCCATGGCACTGGGCACCATGGTGGGACCATCCACCTGCTCCCCTGTGCCATCACGACAGCGCTGAGCACCACCGTGGAACCGTGCTCCCGCACCTCTGTGGCATCACCGCCACCAGCGCAGGTGGGACGGCACCGCCGCAGCCAGGCGAGAGCCCCGTGCATGGAGGACGGGACGGGCGATGGCACCCCAGGGAGGACACCCCAAGCCGGGAGCGTGGCGTAAGGGCGGCCGGGCCGCCCCCCACCCCGGCGGCCTCGATGGCGCGGCACCATGTGCCGGGGGCATGGCGGGGCGGCCGGGCGGGGGGCGGCGGGGCCGGTGCGGGTGGCGGGGGCGGGGAGGTGGAGCCTGGCTGCGGGACCGCCGCTTCCCTCCCCCGTCGGGCGCTCACCTGGCGGGGCCGCCCCTCGCCAGGGGGCCGGTTCCACGCGGGGCGCGGGGCTCGCCCGCCCGCCCTCCCCGGGCCGCGCGTCCGCCGCCCGCCGGCTCAGGCCCCAGCAGCCGCCGCCTCCCCCTCCATGGCCGCCGCTCTCGCCGGCTGCATTGTGGGAAGCTGACCTCACTCGCTGCTGCCGCCGCCCCGCCGGCTCCGGCACTCTCCGCCATGGGGGCCGTGACCGACGGTGAGACCTCCCTCCCTCCCTCTCTCTCTCTCCATCCTCCCTCCTTCCTCCCGCCCCGCGGCCGCGACCCCCGCCCGGGCTCCCCGCCCGCCCCCCGGGGGAGCAGCCGCCCGCGGGCCCCGAGCCCAGCCCGGGCCGCTCACCCCGCACACGGGCCTCCATCCCGGCCCCGCTCCCTGGATCCCGCACCCGCCCGGGTTCAGCAGATCCGCCCGCTCTGGCCCCGGGAATCGTTCCCTGAAGGGCCGGGAGAGCCCCGCGCGCGGCGCTGGGATGCGGCTGCCATGCCGTGAGAGGATCTAACAGGAGTTTTTCCGCAGATGAAGTTATCCGCAAGCGGCTGCTGATCGATGGCGACGGAGCTGGCGACGACAGGCGGATCAATTTGTTGGTGAAGAGTTTCATTAAGTGGTGTAATTCCGGATCTCAAGAGGAAGGGTATTTGTTTTCTGTTGTTTTGTTTTGTTTTTTTAAGTCTTGGAACTGCTTGGCTTCCATTGCAGCGGAAAACAGGGCTCGATCCATTTTGAAAAAACCCGTGTTGAAATGTGTACGTCTGCTTTTCCTATGGCTCTGTGGTGTTTCCAGGACAAACGCCGAGCACTGTGCTGGGAGATGAGGGCTAGAGACGGGTCAGAAATCACTGAAGGCTGCGGGCTGTATCATGAAATCTGTCAGCACCGCTCGAATGCCCTCAGGATTCCCCTGCCGCGGCATGATCCGTCCGGGAGTCCCGCTATTATAACAGGATCATGACTCGAATATTTTAGTTGGCAGTCCTGCGTTTGTTCTGTAAGGGAGGAGTAATACTGCTGGTATTTCTGCTGCTGTGGTTCTCTTTTTTTTAAAAAAAACCACCAAAACCCAAACAAGTCAAAGTAGTAAGGGATGAGTGACAACATGCTGTGGGGTCCCTATTAGTACTGGATATAAATTCCCAGAGGACACAATATTACGATTGTGTGTACAGAGAAGCACTGCAATATTAAAATACTAATTTCGGCAGTCACAGGGCCAACCCTAGCTGGGAAATTTATAAGCCCCAGATCAAACTGCTCATTACTTTAATACTCACTTTACACCGATAAGGACATGATGGTGGAATTAATGGGTACAATGTTTCTAGCTGTACTTTCAAGAAATTATACATTGAATCTTTAAGGTATTTATTGAATAATTGTTATTTAGCTGTTACTTACGCTACATAAAGTTTTGTACTTTTACACTCTCGGGAATAAATATGTTGTCTTTTTTCAGTTATAGCCAGTACCAACGAATGCTGAGTACTTTATCACAGTGTGAATTTTCGATGGGAAAAACTCTTCTGGTGTATGACATGAACCTGAGAGAAATGGAAAATTATGAAAAAATCTATAAGGATATAGGTAAATATGAGAAAATTTTACTGGTTTCTGTTTGACAGTTTCTCTTTTATGAATGAGCTTGAGCCAGTTCTGCTAAACAAAATATATATATCCAATGAGTGATTTGGGGGGTTTTTTGCGTTTGTTTTTTTTTTTTTTTACTAGATAGCACTCATACATGTGCCGTGAGCATCTTATCAGTATATAAAATGCATACAAAACAAGAGCTTTTTTGACCTATTATAATGAATGTAGTTTTGAAGCTGATGGAGTTAACAGGCCACTGTGTCACAAACAGCTCTTTATCTTTTATAATTTAGCAGAACAGCTTATTTACATGTATTTTTTGAGTTCAATATAACTGTGTATCCTTTTTTTTTAAAGAAAATAGTATAGCTGCAGCCCATGAGAAGATTTCTGAATGCAAAAAACAAATCCTGCAAGCAAAAAGGATTCGAAAAAATCGCCAGGGTAAGGAGCAATGTCTGTATTTAGGCTGGTGGGCTTCATTATTTTGTTATCTTTTTAAATGCATTGTATTGGAAAATAGATTCAAAATGTTTGAAAGTGGGAGGGATGTGGATACTGTATTTAAGCTGATGGGTTCCATACCCTCTGCTGATAGGTTTTGGTGGATGAGGTAGTCAAGGTTGAACCAGGCGATCTCAGTGACATGCAACATCAGGAAAACCTGAAAGAAATGTTCAGAGAGATGTTTTCAGGCCTAAGAAAAATCCCAGAAGCATGTGTTAGTTGCCTAAATAACCACAATATCGTTCTTAAGTGTAATAATTTTTTTAAAAAATCCTAAAAATTAAAAAAATCCATGCAGCATTTTATACCTTTTTCTAAAAATCTTAAATGTTCCTGTGTAACATTAGCACCATTTTCTGTACATATACATTAGATTGTATCTAAATCCAATGTTTATGAATCATACACAAAAGACCAAGTGTGCAGCAGTGCAGAGGTATCTAAAGGTCGTGTTTTCTGGCCTTATCCTTTATGAATCACCATCAGTAGGTAAGTTTGAATGAGTACATAATGGTCTATAATCACATCTGTAGTTTATTTAAAATATCTTTTGATATAATCATCTACTTTGAAATGTTATAGCATGGTATAAAACATATACATTTTTATATATGTATATTTGGAGGTACTTTTTTATAATTGTAAGGTATTATGTATAGATTTGAGAAATGTTAAAACAGTTTTTCAAGAAGGAGAAAGAGCCTGCCATTCTATGGTACCTGAGTTTTGATTCTTGAATCAATATTTTCAGAATTATTTCGATCAACTATTTAAATGTCTTTCAGAATATGATGCATTGGCCAAAGTCATACAGCATCATCCAGACAGACATGAAACATTGAAGTAAGTATAAAACTACATTAAATTACAAGAAGCCAGTAAGTTAGAAGTCACCAGATTTGATATTACCTTGGTTTCAGTTTGACCTTTCATTGCTTTTATATCATTTCTTTTGACACAAGAAAAACTCGTGTCTCTGTGCCCTTATCAGCTTTTTTAATTAACGTCTATCTCTCCCTGTCACAAGCATTGCTAATAGTTTTGAGAGTTTCCCGTTGTTAAGGTGAATAAGTGAACTTGGATGTAAATGCACAACTGATGTCAGTTTACCAGGGATGAGCTTCTCAGAAAAGAGAGATAGTGGGAAGTGCTGCAACACCAGCGAGGAATTCAGTGGTCACTCAAAATGCAAAACACACAAGCAAGTAAGGTGGAATGGGAGAATGCAGGAGAAAGCTCTTAGGGGTTTTTTTTAGTGTTTTCCTTGTAGTAGTTGTTCCTGCATGCCTGGTTATAAATTGCTTTGTTGTACCTCAACATAACCTGCCCTGGCATGTGGGTTGGACCTATCTGTTGTCCAACTCGTCTTGCACGTAACTTACAGTGCAGCTTGTCACATTCTGAATTTGCATTGCTATCTGTGCTTCTGGGGCAACTGTAGGGAGAACCTCTTTGTAACTTTATCAAGCCACAGAAACATTCCAGGACTTACTGCATCTATGAGTTTGCTCTTTCTTCAGTTCATTAAAGGTGTAGAGTGGGGTTACTGTTCCCATTTAAGTGCAGCTTGTGCTTGTCCTATTGCCCACTTTCAGTGAAATTGCCAAGGGAGGCTGTCTTTTCACTTTCTGTGGCCTTTCATACCAAAAGGAAGAGTTTTGATTATACTATTACCCTAATAATAGCATTTTTATAGCTATAAGACATTGACAATATTTCACACATTTCTTTCCTGTGCCTTGATTTCATTACCACAACTTCAGTTATTACGGGCAGTTCTCATGAGGCTTGACTTCATTAGTCATTATGTGACTAATTTATCAAGTGAGGCCTTAATAAAGAACTATCAAAAGTGAAGTTTTTCCAATAAGTCAATTAAGAATGGAAACAAATAAATGAGGACTAAATCAGAGAAGTTGTGGATGCCCCGTCCCTGGAAGTGTTCATGGCCAGGTTGGATGGGGCTCTGAGCAACCTGGTCTAGTGAAGTGTCCCTGCCCACAGCAGGGGCGTTGGAATGAGATGATCTTTAAAGTCCCTTCCAACACACACCATTCTACAATTCTATGATAAATGATACTTTTTGATCTTGGAGGACACCAGCTTGTTTAGGTTTGGAGGGGCTGCTCTAATTTTGCTTAACACATCCAAGCTTAAGTTTCTTAAGCAAAGCTTGAAATGGTGGTAAGTTACAGCTAGTAAGAATGCAGTACGTAGGGAAGTATACAGAAAATCATACAATGAACCAAAGGCCACCCTTAAATCAGAATAGAGGAAGCCTCATGAACAATGTCACACTTTTCATGGAACTCTCTATCACTAAAAACACTTGAGGAAACTTCTTGTGAGGAGAAGCATCATGGTTTATGTCAAGAGCTACATTTATAGCTCCTGCAGGTTATATGGCACAATAGGGCAAAGTTCAGAAAAATACTTTCTTTATGCTTTTAAGGGACTGTTTCTTGGAACAGCTAGTCATACACTACAAAAGGAGCTGTTTGGAGCTTAGTCACAAATAATGCACAGGAGCCAATTCAGGAAGTGACAGGAGCTGAACTACTAAACGACAGTGCCCACAGTGTAATTACATGCAGTATTAGAAGGGCTGTTCAGAAGGGCCAGAAATAACACTGAGTCTTAGAAAAGGAGGAGGCTAGGCAAAAATTCTCTGGAGCAGAAAATAAAAGGAGTAAGATTCCAGATGTAGCTTGGATGTTACTAGGAAAAAAAATTGCATGTCCTTTTGCAGTCTGCTCACACCTGACAGCACGGTGTAAACAGAGAGATTTGGCCAAATGGAAATCTTGCAGAAACTAGAAACTAAATACTGACAAAATCACGGTATGAGACTATGAGCTGTTAGCCAGTTTCCATTAAAGAAAGGGATGATGCCAACACAACCCTCTCTCAGGCATTCCCTTTGAGGTACAAAGCATACTGGCTCAAAAAAAGACAACACCCTCGGGTAGCACTAAAACAGACCTTTTTCCCATTCACAGTGAGGTACTTAGGACTGGAGGCATTTTTGTGGTTCCCTACCGAGGCTTAGTGGTAGCAGCTGTCAGTGCTTCAGAAAAAAAAGTTTGATTTCCTTGCTGACCCCTCTATGGCTCTGTCTGCTGATAAATCAGAGACGATCAGCCTCAGAATTCCCTTCACCTTTAAAGCAACAGTTTGTTCACATTGCATGGAGCATAAATTATGGTAGACATCAGAGGAAAAGTAGAAGGAGGTTTGCATGTAAGAGTTGGTGCTCCATCCTCATTTGAAAGGTGCTGTACACTGGGGTGGGTACCTGATAGTCTTTGGCTTGCCTCGAAAATTATTGTGGTGGTCCATGGTAAGTTCAAGTGAGAACAGAAAGGTTTTCACCCAGAGGGCATTGGAACAGGCTCCTCAGGGCACTCAAGGAGTGTTTGAACAGCACTCAGGCACATGGTGGGATTGTTGTGGCTGTCCTGTGCAGGGGCAGGAGTTGGACTTGATGATCCTTGTGGGTCCCTTCCAACTCAGGATATTCTATGATTCTATCAATCTGCTTCTTTAACTTCCATTGTATGGTCAAGTAAATAATATGTTATAGCAGGACTGGATTGTTACAGTCCATATGCCCAGTGTACAACTGTATTCCAGCTTGGAGGCCTGTTTTTTTGTAAGCATCCTGAAATTACAAGTTTAGAACATAATAATTTAACATTTACGTGAAGTGGCCTTACCTCTGTATTGTTTCACTTGTTATGTTTTGTTTATATATGCTGTTTATTTAATTCTTCTTTTTCCTCTACTTAGTTCAAATCTGTTCTGCAAGAATTTTACAGAACTTTGGCAATTTTACAGAACTGTGGCAATTTCTTTTCAGGCAGCTGGAAGCTTTGGGAAAAGAACTGCAAAATCTTTCTCACATTAAAGAAAATGTTGAAGATAAGGTAGGTCTTTCATAGAGATTGTTATATAATAATTTATTAGGAACACAGTGGGGAATCTGCTATTGGTTGTTTGGCTCTCTGTTTCCTACAATACATATTTTATCATTCCAGTTGGAGCTGAGAAGAAAACAGTTCCATGTTCTCCTGAGCACTATCCATGAACTTCAGCAAACCCTGGAGAGTAAGTGTTGTTCTTAGGTAATAGATATAACTGGGTTGGGTTTCAGTGGATCAAAAGGATTCACAGCTTCCAGCAGTGGGATAGCTCTGTGCAATTGAGGTTGGTGACCTCTTGCATCGGCAGCATTTTTTTCCCCAGTAGTAGTCCAGAGCCTTTTCTTCTACAAGCTACCCACTGTGTCATTTCCTGACTAGCTTTGGGTTAATCTGTAGGCAGCAGAATTCTTTAAAATGTGGGGGTGGAGAATAGCAATTTCAGGTTAGTTGTTTTTTGGTTTGTTTGTGGTTTTTTTTTTAAACAGAGAAAGTATTTCTTACAGAAAATTATTCTTGCGCTTATTTCCAAACGTATTTGTGTAATTCCTATTTTGATAGTTTTGAAAATATCACTGCCATCATGGTATCATTTGAGGCTTTACTAAAAAGAAATTGAAATACAGGAACAGTAAATGACTGACCTACTCAGACAGTGAGTTTGTGATAGAGGAGGGACTAAAGCTGTCATACACAAGAGCTAAATTCAGGAATTAGTTATTTTTGTCATACAAATCATTAATGTTTTCAACACCACTAACTTTTCATGCTCTAATGTGGAAATATTGTTTTTAAATATTATTTGCTGGATATTTGCCGTGTCTTTCGAAGACACAACAATTGGTACAGCCTTTGAGCATGACCTGATTAAATGCATAGATGGCTGTAAGAGCAGACTTTCATTCTCTAAGGCCATTTAGATCTTCTTAAGCAGAATGAACTGTTAATCCTAGGTGAACTTTAGCAGAAGGTTATTGTTATTATATGTTACTAACAGTTGCTTAAGTATTAGTCTTTAGAATGCATTTTCATATGAATATATAGATTACCTTTCAGCTTTCAGGATTTTATGAAGGAAAGTAGCACTTCAGTGTAAGGCACAGCTTCAGTTTGAAATAAATAAACCATTAGTAGGCAAAGAGAAGGCATGTGATTTGAAGCATTCTCATATTGTTTGTTTGAATTGATGCTATAAAATTTACCCCATATTTCAGCAATAACATCCTTAAAAACTTTGAAGGATTTTTTTGTTTGTTTGTTTGAACATAGCACTTTATATAATGAGATAGTCAGCTACACATTCAAGGCAATCAAAATATTTAAGTGGGACACAGCTCTGCAATATAGTCTGTAAATATGACCAAGCATGTTTGACTAACAGTAATATTGAATTTTAGATGATGAAAAACTTTCAGAAGCTGAAGAATCCCAAGAAACTCAAATGGAAGCAGAGGCCAAGCAGTAGATGTAATATGAAGACTGACAATACTACTGAAGAAAGTCCAAGTATCTTCATGTTCTATTGAAACCAACAGTAAGGGAGGTGGAGCTGAAAATAGTTTTCTAGTGCTTCTGTGAATTTTCATACAAAAATACTTGTTATGCTTATGCTTCAGGGGAAAACAGTTGCAGATCTGTGCAGACAGGGACTTTATGTTAATTCACAAACTTTGTAATTTGTGAAATTGTGGTTTATAAAGGATGAAGCTTCTACACAGTGCTTGTGAACTAAGCTGTTTGCTAAACATTGTCAATAAAAAGTGTTTTCACAGATTTTCCTATTTTTAGTAGGCATTGAGCTTTTCTTACTAGACATCAGACTGAGGGCAGTGCATCTCTGCATGAGTCGCAGCTTCCATAGCTTAGTCTAGATGGGACCTGAATCTGAACTAAGCAGGGTCTTAGTTTTTCAAAGTAGCTGTCATTTTAGAACTTACTAGTTTCATATGAAACAAATTACTTCTATAGAATTAATGCTTGTTAAGGGGTTATAAAACAACAAAAATCATCCCGTACTAGCTTTAATTTTTTCCTCAAAGTGATGCAAAGATCTGCAGTGATCCAAGCCTTGCTCTGCTTTGTTTGTTGTGCCACCTCAAAAGTCACATTTTGAAATGGCACTTTTAAAACTGTGATTTAAAAGCTTTGTTCTTGAAGAACCAGGAATCTAATCCTGATACCATTTATAATCTGCTTCTGGATTTTACTTGTCAATTGACTATTATGAAATACATCATAATTTCTGAAACAGATGGTGGAACCCTTCCTGCCTCACAAAAAAAAACTTGAAGCAGCAGAGCAGTAACCATGATGTTAAAGAATCAGAGATACTTGTGTTATTAATAGGGAAGGCGGAATTTATCCACCTGGATCATCCTGCAGTCTATTGGGAGGTTTCAACCTTCCCAAAAAGAGAAGAGAATGGAGTATGCTCTATACTTTTGTAAGGCAAGGAGGAAGGAAGGGGCAGTAGGTGATGTCACTGCCTGTTAGCCTTGTTCTAAAAACATTGAGCCTTCCAGTGGTTTGCGTAAAGGAAAACATTTTGGATCTCACTCAGACAGAGCCATAAGCATATATGGTTCAAGTAAAATAATGATGTTCTACAGAACAGAGCTGCCTTCTTACTCGGTGACAGCTGAGGGGGATTTCCAGGATTGAGACTCAAGACTTTTATAGTCCAAATGCCATATAATTCCCACTCTCAGTGGCTGTGGATCTATGTGCATTGGGCTGAACAGACATATCTGAGCTTGTTTTGCTCACATTCCAGGTTTGCTAACGGCAAGCCAGCTGAACAAGAAGTCACACAACTTCAGTAGCACATTGCAGCCCTGAACTAATAAGCTGTCAAAAGTCTTCTAGTTCACAGCTGGTCAACTCAGAACACAGGGGAAGCTCAGGTTTGCCTGATAGAGCCTGTGCAGACATGCAGTGCTTCTCATGCAGTACAGATTTGGCAGGTTGGGGTGGTGGTTAAGCAAACAAAAAGGATTTAATATGAAAAAATACAGCGTCAAAAAGTATTTAGTGTACTGTATTTTTCCCCTCCTAACAACAGTGAATAGTAAATATTTTGTAAAGCAGCAATACTAAATTATTGCCAAATCAGGGAGTAGTCACTGTCATGAACATATGAATTATGAAGATCATAAATTACAAAGGCTCAAGACACTTTTAAAGCATATTAACATTTTTTTGTGTTTGAAATGCCCTTCATAAGCTACCTGGACTGAATTTTGGTGCAGAGGTGGATGACATTTAACACCTAAAAACAGTCTCCATAGCAGTGTCATCATGAAAATCTGAAAATTTTCCATTAATTGTTTTACACATTTCTTTGGAAATTAATTGCATCACTTAAGTATCTTATCTCAGAACTTGCACTGCTCTGGATAAAACCTGACCATACACATGCCAACATCCAAGTCCATCCCTCTGGTAAGGAATACATAAGCAAAACCAAAAGTTGCACACAAGAGAAGCAAGACAAATGCATAGCAGAGGAATACATTCTAGTTTGAATTACAGTGATGCAATCTTGAAAAGAAATTGCTGCCCTAGAAATTCAAGTTGCCCTGCTGCCATGTGGCAGCAAGAGGGTGATGTCACAAGGCCACCTTGGAGAGCAATCAAAATAAAAAGCAACATCAATTCATTGCAAATGTGGGCTCAGTGGGACATCCAAAATATTTGCTCCTAATATTTTCAGTATTTATGTATCTAACCTCTTGAGCATTAGATTTGTACCAAAAAAAGAAACAAAACCAAATGGAATTCTAATTATCAACAATATTTAATCTGCTTTGTTACTAAACCTCAGGTTCCAGCTTCAAATCTGCCCTGCATAAGTTGGAAACGTGTATCTGCATTTCCTTTAATCTTCTGTTCCAGAAGTTTTCTGTGATGCTGCTTACCTGCATTGACTCTAAATATGCATGTATAAAAATCTAGGTACATGAGCTCAGAATGTTCACAATGACACTATTTAAATAAGAAATCATTCCTGGTTTTATGATTTGCCTTGTCCCTATCTGAGCTGAAGGATTATTATATGACTAAATGCTCCATCTCTTGCTATGTGGGTGCAAAAATACAAGCAGAAAAAGAGTTGCTGAAGTGATAAACTGACATTTGCAATGCCAGGACTTATTTTTCTGTCCTGTCTAAATGAGAGCAGAAGAGGGAGAATGGAACATTGGACAGAATTGGTAACTTGGGTGTAATTTTTAAAGCTAGATTTAGCAAGCTCCACAAAAGGAGGGAAGAAGGAGGAGAAAAAAGGTCCAAGTGACACATTGCCAAGTGATGGGATATCTCTGAAACCATGTTAATTTGAAGAAAGCTGCTGTCAGGACAGAAAATTGCAAAAAATAGATCCCAAAGATTTATGAGCTAGAAATTATGAATTATTTTAGATACTTGTCATGTAAGTTTTCCAGCTGTCACAGCTGCCTTGTACCATGCTTTCCCTCACTCCTTTACTCAAGTCTCAGGTGGGTCTCCTTTTTTTGTGAGTTTAAAAAAGAAAAGAAACTCAGAAATGCAGACAAATACTGCTAGTTCTGCTCTGGAAAAAAAAACCTGTGTGGTTTTTTCTTTCTAGAGTACATGCATTAAGGATGTATAGAGCCATTTTACAGATTTATATGCAACAGACCCTGTGGAAAGCAAGTTGGCGATGGAGAAGCGCTCCACCTTTTGAGCTTCATCCAGATTGTCAAATATGTTCCTGGGTTACCACGGCCTTCATTTCCCAAGTCTGTTTTACCAAAGGATATCAGTGTCACAGAAGTCCCTCCACTCCTAGCCCAGGGCCTGTGTGTTGCTGGGCACTGTGTAAAGGCAGAACAAAAAGGCTGTTTCTGTCCCTGTGTCCTGGGCAGTGCCACAGCAGCCGGGTGGCAAAGCCAGGCTTGGAGCAGCCTGCCCTGGTGTCCACCCTGGCCTGGCCTGGTTCACCTGCCTGCTGGCAGCAGGAAAGAATCCAGCAGGAGCTGCCTGGCAGGGCTGTGTGAGGCTGCTCAGTGACGTGCTGAAGGCACTTGGGGAACGGGACACTAGGGCATCCCAGAGGGACTCAGCATTCTCATGCCAAGGAGCTTCCCAGGTATTCAAGAGTGAT
The DNA here is from genome assembly GCF_036250125.1 of Pseudopipra pipra. NCBI lineage: Eukaryota > Metazoa > Chordata > Aves > Passeriformes > Pipridae > Pseudopipra > Pseudopipra pipra. The sequence goes on from NC_087559.1 coordinate 7,332,847, forward strand.
CCTAAAGCCAGAGGTGCAGCGTGTAGTCTGTCCAAGATAGCAGAGTCCAGAAGGGAAGGATGAGGTGCCTTAGACCCCTATGCCAGGTGAAATGATGGGGGACTTGTTTCATGGAAGAAGGAACTAAAGGCCTGTCCTGGCCAGAGCCAGAGCACTGGTTGTGTTGGACAGCTGCTGGTGTTGCTGTCTGAATGGCAGGAGCTGGTGTTATTTGAGGGATCCACAAGGATGGAACTTGGGAACAAACTCATTTTTCTACATTTGTTACCTCTGTATTTGAGTAGCTTTTGTGGGGGGCCACACGTTTGGATGGCACAAACCACAGCAGCTCCCGGGAGCTGCCAGACCCCCCACCCATGGGATCATCTAAGTGGGCTTATCAACAGCCCGAAAACTGGTCCCCACCGTGGTCCATCATGGATTCATACCGGAGTGCAGAGCAGGGTGAGCTGGGGAGTACTTGTTTAACACCCCACAGGCACAAAACTAATTCCAAATGCCCTAATGGTGCGAAACCGCCCGGAGAAACCCCGGCTCCCGTTGTTTCTCTCGCCTCCCTCTCGGCCCAGGCTCCCGCACACGGATCCCGCTCCCGACGGAGCCGCGAGGGGGCGGCAGAGGCCGGGCTGCCCGGGAATCGCGGGTCCCACCGTGCGCATTCCCAGCGCTTCCCGGCCTCGCCAGCCCTTTCCAGAGCTTTTCTTTTTCTTTTAGTTCCCGTTTCCCACGCACGGACAGTCCCACCAGTGTCCGGAGGAGTTAAATCCCCGGAGAATCATAGAACATCCAGAGCTGGAGGGACCCACAAGGCTCATGGAGTCCAGTTCCTGGCCCTGCATAGCACGGCCCCAAGAGGGTTTTGCTCACCCCTGCGCTTCGTTTTCAGTGTCTTGCCTGAACTATGCTGATTCTCAAAGCCTCTTCTAAACTGCCCCAAAACACGTAAAACACTGCCAAGGAGCAGAAGGTGCAATGCTGAAACCTTCGCTCTTTGCGATGCCCCATCTTGTGACACAAGCATATCCAATACTTCATTTTCCTACTGATGATAAGATACCGAACCCTTCACACTGCCTCTTCCATGCTGGAAGAGCAGAGCCTGGCAGTGCTTGCAATAGGGACCAACCACCCTCTGGTACACTAAACTGCTGCCTCCAACACACCCAACTCCGCCAGCCCGAAGCCAAGGCAAGAGATGTTTCAGAATCATTCAATATTGGGATGCTCAGAATTTGCAGCATCACAGTGAGAGAGTTGGCAAAAGTTTGCTAAAAGCGTTATACTGCGTGAGAATTCCTAAAATAGGAATTCTCAACAGCCCAGACACATGCTTTTAAAAGGCTCTCACAATAAAGGAAAAATAAAAGGAAAACTAACAACCTCTGTTATGCTTTGCCAGTTTACTTGCAAGGAAAAAGTCACCACCTAGAGAATTTAAAATTATGGTTTATCTCCAAGAAGAGAAAGATTGGGCTCTTCTCGACACAAAGCAGAAGTGCATGCTGGAAATAACAGCATGTGCTGAATGTAACAAATAAGCCCCACTAGCAGCTCATTTGGAATACAAAACAACATATAATTTATGATCTGGCAGGGCAAGTTGACCGTAGCCACCTTCCCAATGACTCTTCAATAAAGCATTACTAAACTTAAATCTCCTAATATGAACCTAAGTGAGATTCACCTTTACATTGAACTTGCTGCACCAAAATCCCCACGTGTTAACTCCTATTCCAAACTATGTATTTTCTCTAAAGCATTGTATTGTTGCTAAAAAAATCCCAAACCACAATAAGCTTCAAAGCTGAAAGCAAAAGCCCCTGGTTGATTACCAAGCATAAGAGACAAGTTTAGACACAACACATGGAAACAACCATCACTGTCCCGTGCAGCTTCTCCCAGTTGCATTGAGGAAACTTTTACAGCTTAGTGGAAATTCACAGGTGGAGATGTTTTTACTTATTTAACAGGAAACATGAAAAAAAAAAGTCTTGGTTTCTTTCTTAGTGCCTGTTAACCTCAGTATCTTCTGAGTCATTCTGCATAAATTTGCAGAAGACGTTCAGATCAATTCTCTTTTGCTCTGTTATTTTGACTGCTGGAAATGGGAAGGGCCGTGGAGCACTGGGTCCACCACTCCTGCCATCCATGTCACTAGTGGCCCCAGTATCCAGCAAGGTGCAAAACTACAAGTGGGAGCATCTCCTGTATCAGGAGCATCCACTACCTGCCTACACATCCGTGAATGCTCCAGTGCCAGGAGACAGGTTATGCTGGAGATTTTCCCTGGGGTGGCTGATATGTGCAGGTTATTTTTCAAAGCATGTAGAGCTGTGTGACATCTCTACCCTTCTGACATACCAGCGTGTCATGCTATTGAGGTAACTTGAAAAGCTATTTAAGGAAAACTGACGGTCCTGATGACAGAAACTTTCCTTGGGAGACCTGTGCCTCGGTCAAATAAGATGTGAGCATCAAAACTATTTGCTGGTATGTAACAGCAGCAGGATTCACTGAAGGAATGAGAGTCTTGCACCTCAGGACTCAGCCTGTCCGGGGCACACATTCATTCAGTTTCTTTTATGGAAAAACAGGTTCTTCCCAGCACTTCTTGGCACATTGACAAAGAGAACAAAATCCCCAGGACCAACCTTTCCCAGCCCCACAAAACCCAACAAAGCAGAGGAAAGCTTTTTTCCTGTACATTGTGTGGGCTCTGGCAATGCCCCTGGGTCCTTTTGCTTGTGCACACAGGGCAGAGGGTGGCAGTGAGGGGGCACAGGAGCTGGGCTCGCCACATGGGCAGAGCTCTCCAGGACCTGCCTGGGTGTAAAGGCAGTCCTGAAGAGCTGGGGGAGCAGAGTGGAATATTTGGGGGGTGCTTGGGTTTGACTTTTCAGTTCTACTCATTCAGGAGGATGGTGTAAGAGACAGCAAATCCCTCTTTTAATAGACAGATTGTATTTAGCTTGTGAGAGGTTCTCTCCCTTTCTCTCCTTTACTGCCTAACCCTTCAAACCTGCCAGCTGCTGCACTAAGCTCACCAAACAATGTCAAAGGATCTCAAGGCACACGGGGAAAAACTCTCATCTAATCTCTTTGCTCCAATAAATAGCCAGCATATTTACTGAATGAAGAGATGTAAAAAGGGGATTTGTGCTCCACTGCATCATCTCTCAAGATACATAGAGACATTCCCTAAGTTTGATAGGACTAAATCCAGACACCAACCCTACAATGCATCAGCCAACACTGGTATACCTGTACCATCCTACACCAAATAATGTAATAGACAACGAAGGAAAACTGTTCACCTCTATTTCAGGCCTCTCACATGATGCTGATTTGCTAGACAGCATATAAAGGCTGGAGCTAACACTCAACAAGCAAGTTTTGAGAAGGAAATCACACTGCTCCTGCAATCTGGGTAAAGGCCTGTGCTGAAAATGATGTAGGGTGGTTGCAAAGCCACTCAGTTAAAAAAAATGGAGTGAGCAAAAATGAAAACATCACAGCGTGGTTAGAGAGCAAAATCCTAAGGGAAGCAGCAGGGTTGTTTGGCAGCACAGTATTTCCTCAGAGCTTGGACTGCAGGACCAGGAGCAAAGCTGCACTGTACAAGCCCAGCCACAGCAAAACAGGCAGGGACTGTGGGCACTGCCTGGAGCTGCCTGCTCCCTGCCCCCACAGGCCTGGGCTTCACCAGTGTTTACTTGGCCTGTGGATGCTTTAATCCGATGTCATGGGCTTTTCAAGTGTGCCAATTCCTGCCGTAGCCTGCTGCCAACTGATAGATGGTTTATGCCACTAACAGCGCCTGAGGATGAGAATTGCTAAAAAGCAGTGGGAATATTTACTTTCTCCTGCTAATGCAAGTAGCAGGCAGGGGATTTCAAAAGCCTTGTAACCTGCATGCAGTCAGCTGCAGACCAAGCCTGGCTGGGGGCAAACAGAAACTGCGGGACACAGCTCCATGGGGACAAATAGCTAGAACATAACAAATCCTCAGGACAGAGGGCTCAAAGACAGGCTGTGGCATCAAACCACTGTGGTGCCCTCAGGGAATGATCATGGAAGGGATGAGAGCCAGCGGGCTTATTGTCTTGGAAGAGTGGAAAGAAGAGAAAGGAAGCAAAAAAGAAAGAGAAAGGAAAAGCAAAGCCAACTGTGTGCTGATTGTCATTCTCATTCTCTAGGACTGAACCTATAGCCTCTGTATGTGCATGTATACAGACATACGTGCACATTTGCTCACCCACACCCACATCCTGCAACTGAAAACCTTGCAGACTGCTGGTTACACTGTACAAAGCTCTTCTGGAAGCTTAAACTGATTAAATCAACACGCGTATCTCAGTGACTCCCATTTTTTCTTCACACCCATTGCTACCACGGCTTCTCAAGCCAGCCCAGAGCCCCCTCCGCTGCTTCTACTCATGATACAAACACAGAGTCACTGCTGAGGAGTAAATATTTGTTATTCTTTGTCTTGACACCTAGTGATGTACTGGAAAGTTCAGCTACCTTGCTGTTTCACATTGTCCTGTTACCACCCATTGTCAAACACCCGCCGCTTGTTTGCGTTACAATGGCTCATCTCTCGGGGGAGCAGCGGGGGAAGAGACTGGGCACACGGACCAGAGAGCAGCAATTTCATCGAGAAATAATAGTAACCAACCAAAATGTACTGATTACATGGATACGTCAGTGCAAATGAGACAAGAAAGATTCCCAGTTGTGTTATCTCCAAATTGCTCCCTGCCTGTCGCTGTGCCTGTGATTAGCCGTGTCAGCCGCAGCAGGCTGGGTTCAGCACCCCGTCCTTCTCCTGCTCATTAATTTCAGCAGCAATTCCCAGTGAGTGAAACAGCAGCAGGCTGTGTTTGTTTGCTAAAATGCTGTAGAGCTCTGTGTTTGGTGTGCTAAAGTCAGAGAGATACTGAGGTGCCTGTTCCTGGGGCTCCATAGCAGACTAGCTCCTGGTGTGCACACCAGGTCCCTCGCACACTGTGTCCCCCCTGTCCCCTCCTGCACACAGGTACCTGCTTCTCTTTGCCTTTTCTTACCTCACAAGTAAAAGTAAGGTACCTAAACTGGCCATATAGGATCATTCAATCATGTTGGCTGCAAAGGATCTTCGGAGGTCTCTAATCCAAACTTCTGCTCAGAGTAGGGCCAGCTTCAGATTTATGCGAGGTTGGTCTAAGCCTGAACCTGGGTGTTTGAGTGTTCCCAGGGATGAAGGTCCCACTGCCTCTGTGGTCTGGGTTCCAATGCTTGACCATTCCCACTGGGAAATTTTTTTAATCCTCAGAGTACAAGCCTGCTACTGCTCATTTAGACAAAGCATTGAAAAGGTTAAAAAGCTCCTCTATTGGTGATGCTCTGATTTTTTTTTTCTTTTTTTTTCCAGCAAAATAGGAGATGAAGAGGCAAAGCTTCACAGGAGCTGAGCTCTTGGACAGCATTATTACCTCCCTACCATCCACACAGCCACCCCAGCTTTCCAGCAGCCAAGGGGAGAGACCAATCCCAGCATTTATTAAGTCAGATCCTACTCTCTCGTCAGCCTGGGTGTCTGAAAATATCACCCTGATGCTTTTCTTTCTGGAAGCAGTTTTACCTGCAGAGTCACCTGCTGAACACTTACACTGTGCATTTCCCCAGCACAGCACGTTCCTCCCTCCAGCAGACTGACAGGATGACCACATCCTTTCCAATAATATTTTATTTGAAAATCTTGAAGAAAAATAATTACTCATGCTCCTCATCAGAAAGGCAAACAATTAGAGTGGTGAATGACATTGTAGCAGTGCTGGTAATTAAGGAACTGCCAGCATTTTAATTATAAACTAATATCTTCAGTGGCTGATGATCCAGCTGTACAGCAGACCAGTAAAAAGCGAGATTGCCAGTTGCAGAGTTATAGAGCAGCAATTAAAGTTTCAGGGAGGTTTTCTGTACTTCTTGCTTATTAAGATGTTTTTTGCCTGTTAAAATCTTTGGGAAAGACTTTCAGTCAAGTCCTTATGAGTAGTCAGCCTTTCTTTCACTCTCAATGATTCCTCTGTCACAGCATGGGATAGGGACATCCTGAGGCCAGCAAGTGTCTCACCAGGCTTTCTCCCATCAACTCAGTGCTGCTTTAACATTTTCCACTTTCAGATCATCAGTCCAGCTATTGCCCAGTCTGACCGAGGGGCTTTGCTGAACCCTGTTTAGAAGGCACCCCAAGTACCAGTGAGGATTTATTTAGTATTATTTAAACAATAAGATTTCATTAAGCATAAAGAAGTTAAGAACTCAGCAGTTGGCAATATCAAAAAAATATTAAAAACAAAATATAAAAAAAATATTAAATATTAAAACCTCCCTACCCTGCAGCAGCCACTGCACATCCCAGGACTGGGATGGAAATACCCCTGGTAAGTGGTGCTATTAGGTCAAGCTGCTTCCAGCCAAGCCCAGGCTGTAAAAATTGATAACAGAAATAGCAAACTCTGATCCCAGGAAATTTCCACAGACCGTGTCCATTCAGTTGGCACAGCACTGAGCATCCAGACATGCCTCTGCTGGCTTGAATTTTGCTGGCTGGTCCCAGGACATACAGGCTGCAGCAGGAAATGCACAGGACAGCTGATGTTACCTGCCTGCAAGGTAGGATTGTGCAGCTCCCTCTGATCTCTCTAGACCCACGATTATAAACTGTGCTGCCTAGCTGACACAGCCACTCTTGCCCTCACTACAGGGGAAGCAAAGCCCCAGCCAGGGCATGCCCCTTCCTCACCTCCCTGCCTTTTCCAGCACAGGTCTCCAGTGAGGATTAGAATACAGGCTTTTCCCTCATTCCTTGCCTGGGGATACCCAGGGATGCTCAGACTTCACACTGGATTCACTGCCTGGAAAATCACTGGCATGTGCTTATGAGAACATATTTCTATCCTTCAGGCCTGGCTCAGGGAAAGGTCCCCACAGAGCTCAGGAGAAGCAACACTTGGGAATAAAAACCTGCTGAACGAGACATGCTGTGTCTTAATTACACAGAGCTGGTATTCCCAGCATCACCAACACATGCACTGGAAGATAAGAGGTGAAGCCTGTCAGGTGGTGAGCTTACCACAGTGCTACCCAGAGCAGGGGTCCCTCGGAGAGATGAGACCCCTGCTCCCACCCACAGCCTGCTGCCCTGGAGCTCACACACCCCAGTGACCTGGCTCATCAGCTGGGGGACAAGAGAAGAGCTGTGAATAGCAGGCAAGGGCAAGGCATCCACCCCAGCTACAAAAGCTGCTGGGTAGCAAATTCACTCTGCCAGCTCATTCCCACTCCTCCAGCCCCTGCAGCTCTGCTTCCTTCACTGGCTGCTGCCTCCCTGCCTGGGTGTGCCTGCCTTCCCCAGGCACTGCACCCCCTTCCCTTCTGGCAGCCTCATAAAACAGCAGGAACAAAAGCTGTGCTGTTTGCAACAGCACCTCAACCTCCACAGCCACACAGGGAAGGTGTTTTCCATATGGGCCTGTGGTTTCAGAAGGAAAATGCAACCTGTCCAGGGAAGATTCTCTGAAGAGTGGTAACAACTTTGGTGGAACTACCTTTATAAAGAGAGGATAAAATATATACATTCTAGACAAAAAGATGTCATAGAAATAGTTCCAGTATCATCAACAGTAAATGCTTTGCTCCTGCATAAAAATTCTAGGTAGTTCTGTCACACACATGGAAAAGAGGGATGCTGCAAATCCTATGGACATAACCCCCACATTCCTAATGTCCTACACTGTGAAGAATTTAAGGTCAAGCACAGGACACTTAATAGTAAAAAAATTCCACCCTTCAACCTTTGGAGTGAGCGTATTCTCTGCCAGTATTGAATGTCACTGCAGCAAAGCTTGAAGTAAGATCTGCACTGTAAAACTTCATTATAAGGTTTTAATAATATGAAAACTAAATTCCATAGCAAATGTTAGGGCTGGCTGGTGTTCTGAGATGTATTTATGCAAAATCTACTGCCAGTTCAAATTAACATATCTCATAACTAGCTCTGGAATGAGAAGTGATCAGCTGAGTGATGAACAAGCCCCAGTTTCTGTCCTTGCTCATGTCCTGCCTCAAGGCTAATCCTCCCTCCTTCAGCACAGCTCCTCCAAAGCTTGTGGAAAAGGTGTCAAATCACGGTTCATAAGGTTTCAGCAGGAAACAAAAGTATTTTTTTATAGCTTAAATGTCACTAGTGCCTGCTAGGAGCTTGTATTTGAAGCGTATTTTGTGCCTGCATTCTTCTGTGGAAGGCAGACGGACTTTTTTCTCTCCTGCAGGAGTTCAGCTCCGAGCCCTGGGATTATCTTTGTCTGTGGACACCAGGTAACCTGTGCAGGGCTCAGTGCTGACAGCAGTGACTTGCTTGTGTCTGGACTACAGTGGGGGATCTGTGAGGTAAATGGGTGCTATGGCAGACCCCTGCACGTTCAGTATTTGAGCTCTCCAGCCTAGAAAGTTGTGCTTAATAGACTGAAGTTTAGAAAATATTTCAAAAAGTTGGAAATGGGTTCTTCCCATTTTTTCTAGCTGGAAAAAACCCTCTTGAACCCTGAAGTTGCATCTTAAGAAGACTAATGGCAAACCCTGAATTAATTTACATGTTCTGCTTGTACATTTAGTCATCACAAGGTTCTCACCTACCATAACTTTCAACGACTTGTTGAATCCTCCTATTTCATGTTTTTAAAATAAAAATAATTAAGAACAACCTTGTGAAAGGACTTATTTTCCTCTTTCATTGTGTTTCTGCTGTCTGCATAGGGCTGCCTTGCAAACCTGCCCTTGGCCAACATCTTTCCACTTATATCTCAGCTGTGTTTGGAGCAGAGCTCCTCTAGCATCACTTCCCAGCAGGAAAAGGAAAGCCTCAGCTGGCAGAGATCCACCTGCTGTGGTCTAACAGGTTCCTGTACCTGCTGGGAAGTGACCCTCAGTCCTGAATGTGAAAAAGGAGCAAACAACAGGAGAAAGATTGCTGTTCTTTGCTCAGACTGTCTAATTATAGGTGGCACTTTTAGACATAGGCATAGTGTTAATGTCAAGGAAGCACATTTCTGTCCTGTATCTTCCCTTACTTACTCTGCACCCTTCTTAGGATACAGGAGAGAACAACTCCTACATGCAATTTATATATATCTGTAGATATGTGTGAGAAATTTTTAATAAAAAGAGGATGACAGTTGCCACAGGAAATTATGAATACATGCATATATACACTAACTCAAACATGCACCCTGAGCCTTTGAGACCTTTCAATTTCTTGAAGGAAATACATTTCACAGAAGTGTGATGCCCTCCGTTAGCTCTCACTTGAACCAAGACCTCAGCAGCAAAGAAGGGGGTGAATATGAACCCAAGCCCTCCTCAAGAGTTCTGATACAAGAGAACATGTTGTTTTGTGATGTGGGCATGTGAATAACTTGTTTCTGAGTCAGTCATAGCACAGCTACTCAACTAAACATGCATTTACCCTCCTGTTACTGCAAGGTAGGGCACATGGAGGGGTAACTACTTCACATGACCATTGTGAGCATCAGCTCTCCTCTTCAGGAGGGAAGGCTGGGGTTTCACATCTTCCTCACCCTCTATGTAGGTACCAAAGGAATGAGGGACCTTCACCTGAGATCCCATCACTGACAAAATACATTGAGACCCTTGAGCCTTTGTTTTCCTCTAAAACTCCTATAATTTGCTACATAAATAATCAGTTTTGTGTAGGATGGTTCAATCAGTCTGGCCCTGGGAAAACATGAAGCAAGAAGAGCTTTGTGCAAGCTGCAGACTAGTGTCTTTATTAAAAAACTATACCAAAGCCTGCACCTGGTCTGGTCTGTTCATGTTACCTCTCTTGTTTTTATGTGCTCATACACTGAAGAATCCTGATGGATTGGAGCCATAGGAGGTAAATCAGCAGATTGAAGAGGTGAGATGTATTTCTTTGCTAATGGGGCTGATGCTGTTCAAAGCTCCCATAAAAATTCAGCACGAAGAGCTTCCTAAGCTCAGGGGTTTTGTAGCATTCATGATCATTCAACCTTTAAGCAGATACAAAGAAATTTTTTCTCTGCCTTTCTCTGAATATATCCATCTCCTCAGGAGGAAAGGGAAGACTTTTATGGAGAACTTGATAAAATTCCTGAGACAGCTCATTAATTCCAGTCACTTCAGCAGTGACTTCCCCACCACTTGTGGCACTCAAAGAAGTTATAGATTGCCTTAGTAATAACAAATCCTATTCATTAGCCATGTCCCTGCACTTGCATATTAATATTGTCTGGCCTTGTTAAATATAGAAACCTATTCTCTTTAATCTGTTTTTAACAGGCATTTTTTTCCTAGGGGTAGCCACAAAATAATTGATAGTGATAGTTATCCTGCCTCCAAAAAACTTGTGAAATTCCCTTACTGGCCTCTTATGGCTGCTGGGGAGCTGGAGCAGGCCAGTTACCTCTGTAGGTATTGTGGTTTTACCCCCTTTTTGATGGGAAATTTAGAAACTTTTGCACTGTACAACCCCTACTCCACTTTGTGGAGACATAATTTAATCAGCAGAACTTTTATCTCTAATAGAGATAAAATGTGTGATTCTAAACAGGATCTAGTGGTGAGAATAGGAGATAATAATCACAAACAGTGCAAGTGGTGGGTGTGAAGGACCTTGCAAAATCCCTTATCCTCTCTCTCCGCTTCACACATCACAACCCAACCAAGCACCTCTGATCACAGAATCATAGAATGGTTTGGGTCAAAGGGGATCTTAAAGCTCATTGAGTTTCAACCCCCCTGCCATGGTTCCACTAGACCAGGTTGCTCAAAGTCTTATCCAAGCTGGCCTTGAACACTTCCAGGCATTCTACATCCACAACTAACTCAGGATAACTCTCAAGTAACTCAAAAGCAGAAAGACTTGGCAGCAGCGGTAGCAGGTAACTTGCTGCCAAAGAAATCTTTATTCTACAGGGTAAAGAGAGTTGTGTTCATTTATTTGTCTAAAATGAGAGCTGATTGAAACCTCTCAACTGTGTTCAGCTGAATAAGGTTTTTCGTGTAGACAGAAATTTTGAAGGACCTTGGGGAGAGGAAGTGTATTGAAGAAAATGTTGCTTTCTTGGCAACAGAAAACTTTAAGCTTTGGAGAATTCTGTGAAAATGATGCCTCTTGTGCTGTTAACTGCCTAAGGAACAGTGTTATACCCTGACATAGGAAATGGGATTTTCCATCTTTTTTATCAGCTTCCAAGATCAGTAGCATTATAAGAATCCGATAATTTCAGAAATATAGCATCTTAGATTAGGTATAAGGAAAAAGTTCTTTACTGTGAGAGTGCTGAGACATTGGAACAGGTTACCCAGAGAAGCTGTGGATGCCCAAATAGCAAACTCTTCAGGCAAAGTGGACACAAAAACCTGGCCCTAATTTGAGCTAATTTGGTCATTCTGATGAGGCTGCAGGAAAAGAACTGGAAACAGAAGAAATACAGGGTAAATCTCAGATATCAAGTGGCAGCCGAAACCTCCCTCTGATACTGGCAATGCACCATAAACCAAGAGCAGTTCAAACCCACGGTTTCTGCTAATCTCCTGATTGTTGGTGTGGCAGCATTTTCAGTATTCATTATACTGAGGAGTTCCTGATGAACTCTTGCTGCTGTTTATAGCACAAGCTCAGGTATAGCTCGTTTTCCAAGAATAACTTTGGCAAAATATCAGTATCTGTTGCAGCTTTTCGACAGCTTATAATTATGGTTGAAAGTGCAGTCGAGCAATTTCAGACAGCAGAGCAAGTAATTTTCCAGAGTTATCCACTGGGGCAGAACTCTCCCCACCAAAACACCCGTGGAGAAGAGAGCATTCCCTCTGTTCAAGTTCCTGCAGAGTATGTGCACGAGGGGAAAATGCACTTTTTTGCCTTTAAGAAAGAAAAAACTTTTCAATTTTTCTCTCCTTTACAGTCTCTAGTGATTTTCTGTATGCTAAAAATACACCAAAAATCCCACTGTCCCTGCACAGCACAACTGTGACTGTGAAGCTGTCCCCAGGAGTCCCCAGTTGCCCACTGCTCTGTGCCAGAGCACCAATGGTAAGCATTGCACTTCAGCATTTAATTCTGCACTGTTAGTGACTTTCACCTTCTTTATACTGACACAACACACAGCACAACCATGACAAAAGTCCTTTTCCTGCTCTTTTGGGACTCACTTGCTTCCCCATCCTCAGTACCTGTGCTGGCTGCTTGATTCACTCCATTCAAACTCTATCGACAGTGAACTAGGTCTTCTCTGTTTTCAGGAGGTGGCCCCATGTGGGCCTGCACAGACAGCTGTGGGACAGCAGAGCTAGACTCAGTGTCATTTAAGTCACTTAAATAATTTAAATCAGTGCTGACTTCAGTGACAGTACAACTGAACCTACAGCCAACAGATTTCACCGCTGTGTTGATGCAAGACTGACATAAATGCAATCAGAAGTGTGATTCATCACTTTCAGAAGCCACTTTGCTGTGTTTTTCAAGAATCATAACACTCTCATTGCTGATTTTTACCAAGAAATCAATTACCTACCAGCTATTACATTTATCAGAACAGGTTTCCAGTGATGTAAATCATCACCACCTTGCTGAAGCCAGTAGTAAGCACCAAGCCCACCTGCATGAGTCAGGCAAGCAGCCTATCTCCTATTAGGATGGATGGCAATATATGAGCCCTGTACAGCTGACAGACATTTATGGAGGATAATTATGGAGACTGCAAGAGTATCAGTTACTTTGACAGGTTAGTGCTTTCTTTTTAATTAGATACACAGGCACAGAGGTGATTGCAAATAATTCAGTTGTGTCTGTCCCAGGACAGATCCCCAGATGTACTTTATTCTGTGCCAAAGAGCAGTCCGTCAAGTATGGGGAAGCTCTTCAAGCAAAAACAAGGCTGAGAACACCATCTGTGAAGTACAACTGAGCCCAGCTGCCTTGTTTGCCAAAAACCACCCAGTTTATGGTGCTATCTAGCCTGACCTGAACCCACCTGTAGCTGGAAACAAGGTGGATGCAGCACAAAGCAGTTGGTGCTACAGGGTTTGGGTGTACATGGCTGCAGCAGGGAAAGGAGGAGAAATATTTGGTGGGGAGTGAGCCCCTGGCAGGTCACAGTGAGCTGATTGACCCCACACACGGGGGACATACAGTTGTGCCTGGTGCGCTCTGGGTCTGGGAGCAGCAGCCACGCCTTGAGTTATTTAAACCAGAATAAACAGCAAAATTATTTGATCTTGTGAAGTTGGGGGATACCTGCCAGCACCTGGCAGGGCTGGAGCAGGCTGCCAGGCACAGCTGCCAGCAGGGAGCCAGTGGGCACTGCCACATCTCCAAGGGGACCACATCCCAAATCCCTGGCTGGGGGAGAGCACCGTGGGCACCTCACCTCTGCAGGAGCCAGCACTTGTCATGTCATGGTGCTCCTGCCTCAGGACTGCTTTGAACAGGAGATTGATTATTGCCTCTAACATTATTTTCAGAATGCAATTAAAAAAATCAAGAGATAAATGCTCTTTCGCTTTTGACCTCAGACATGAATACCTCAAAGAACCACCTTGTCATTACATGGAACATGTGATTCCAACCGTGTATATTTTTAACAACCACCTAGCACTGGCGGTATGGTTTGCTTTGTCAGGCTTTCAAGGTCACTGAGGAGAGAGGATCCAACTGAAGCTGCAGGTGTCAATGTACATGAAATGATGGTATCCGTATATGTGACACAAGGCCTTCTATACAGGAATATTTTCAATGTTAACTCCTTATTTAAAAATCCTTTCCAGGCCCCTCTTATTTTCCTATCCTTCATACCCATCAGATGTATTTCACAGAAAGTTCAATCCATTTCCTAGAAAGGTGGCCAATGAAGCAGCTTCCACTCCAGACACTACAGTTGTGTTACCATGACCAACCATCCTTCCCGTGCCCCACATCCCCAGGAATTTCTTCCGTGCTCTCTGCAGTGCATACCACTGCGTGAAAGAGAGCAGTTCACTCTGAATTGGTATTTAATACCTTGTTTCTAGGAGTAGGCTGCAAATTTGGCTGCATTTCCAGATTGGATGCTGACTCAATGAGTTTTTCCAGTGTCCGGTAGCAATCCTGTTGGCAAACACCATCCCCTGCACAGACACCACGAGTGCACCTACATGAGTGAGTGCAAAACCTACACGAAATTCAGCTTCCCTTTTTAGCCTAAATGACGGTAAGGGAGCATGGCATGGAAGATCCTGGCTTTGCTGGGATTTAAGGAAAGACAAAACTCTCCTCATCCCCCTGTCTGCCTCCAGCAGCCTCCGCAAGAAATGGAGCTAATTTGTTTAGCATCAGCCATCCACTCTCAGAAAGAAAATATTCTTTCAAGGCATACAATTGCCACACGTGGCACTCATAAACAATGCCATGTTTAGCAATTTGTGGTATTAAACATTGAAAGGAATTTTCTCTGATGGAGTTTGACAACATTGTCCAAAAAAAAAAAAAATTTCTGTAAGCTGCAAATAGTCTTTAATGGAAACAGATTTAAATACAAACTAAAGTTCCTTCACACTGTGCTGTAAAACACAAGGGAAACATAATTCATTTGCAGCAGTTTTCAACAAGAAAACTTGGCAGTGTTTCAGCAAGTTTCATAATTGCTCTATTTTAAACTTCAGCTTGAAAACGCTCAAGATAGCTTTTAGTTTTATTGAAAGGTTAATTTCACACCTACAGAAAAATATCAGCTTTCCATTAGATCTAACAGAGTGTTAAATGTGAAAATTACAGTCCCTTCCTATGAATGTGCAAAGTTTGTTGCATTTTTAACCCATCTTGCTTTCCCATTCTTCCCCGGTGGATCTGTGGCACAACAGGCACCGTGGGCACACTGGGCATGGGACTGCCTGCAGAAAAAACACTGACAGCATGTATTCCCACTTCTTCCCTGGATGAGAGCTCCAACACATCGCTAGCCACGGTAACTTGGGTGCCAGCTGTGCAGGGTGAGGGGCTGTGGCAGCCCACACCTGAAAAACACCCAGCATGGAGGGCAAAGAGGGACATATCCTGGGACTAATTCCTCACACATTTATGCCAAGGTGTCTCAAAAAGCACCATTGCATCTCTGAGCTCACCTTATTCTTAGGACAGTGCAAACAAGGGGTAGATAAACAACAAATTTGCTCATTTCCCATCCCATCAGCTGAATTTTTAATTGAATTTGAATTGACATTTCAGTTGAATGGAGTAAGACATGCCACTGGGGACCAGCCTGCTCCCATGCTCTTCTCCCATGACCAGACAACCACAGTTACCCTCCCACTAGAGGAGTCAAATGAGGATGCAGAATTAGGGGGGAAAAGCCCAAATAAACAAACAACAAGAACAAAACAACTCCACAAAAATACTTCTGGTGATCTATGCACTTGGTGGAACATCCTATGCTACCAAGGTACGTCAAGTCCGTCAGTCATTCAGGGTTGGGGAATGTTCCCCTGGAGCCACTCCTGAATAGCCATTGCAGTCCCAAGAGGACACTTCTCAGCATGTAGGGCTAAATATCTTGCTGTAATTATTTTGTGACACAGTCTGAACTTCAGCCTCCCATTTCCTACATCAGGGCTTGAAAAAGTCCCTGCAGGCACGATGCTTTCCTGGTTTGTGTTTGGCAACCTCTACTTCCCCAAAACCAGCACTTCCCCGTGCTTCTCAGATCACTGCTTCCCAGCAATTAAACACAGGGAACACTTGTGGCAGTAGTTTCAGTTACCTCCAAGGGATACAGACACCTTATGGCTCCCAGAACCATCATTCCTCGAAGCAACAAGTGCATATGTGAGCGTGAGCGTGCCAGAGGGGGTGGATGGAGACAAATAGGAGCGAGTTTCCACAGCCATATGCACAAGGAATGCCATTAGGAAAAAAACATAGTTTTTGCCTTCAAGAAAACTATGACTCAGTCACTACTTTATGGGGGAAAAAAGTCACACTGAATTTCATTTAGGTATTTTAAGTTCAGTCACACCGGAAATTATTTGTCAAGGGAAGAGGAAAAGGGAGGGGATTAATTTCTCCCGATGAATCCCAGTGCCATGGCTCTGTGAAAGGCATATCTATTATTGCATGGTGCTCCCTGGAGTGTGAAGCATGAACCTGCCACTGTTAGGGGCTCCTGCCTGAGGAAGGAGGGGCAGAGGGATCACTCCTGGGGCTCAGGGGATGTGCAGAGCTGCCATCTCTCCCCATCCAAGAAGGTGCAGGGCTTGGCCACGGACACACCGGAGTGCTGAGCCTTGGCTCAGCTGGGGTCTCAGCACTTGTGTGGGCTGCCACATCCCAAGTTCCCTGGGTACAATTATCATTACTTGCAGACAAAGGATTAATGCAAACAGAAGAAACACGTTTATTGATCGCGAGTTGCATCCCTGCCTGTGGTAGGGCAGGGAACTGCAGGAGAGCAGCACAGCCCAGACACGACCCTCAACACACCTTCTCCACCAAGGCACCTTTCTCTGAGTCCATCTCATTCAGGAAGAGCTCTTGGTTTTGTGGCAGTTTTGATAAACAGTGGGAAATTTTGTTGCAAGTTTTAGATCCACAGCCCTCAAGAAATAACTGGGGGCACCCCATGCTCCAGAGCTCTGGCCTCAAAGCCAGTCAAATGCTCCTCCCTGCAACAGCAAAGCAAACTCATCATGGCAGAGAAAGACAAGCCAAATAGCTCAGTCTGGACTCCTCACCAGGCAGGGAGACGCAGAAAACAGCTTGGAAAAGCAGTCTTCAACCAGGTGTGGAGGCTGGGAACAGGCAGTGCTTTCTAAGCTGAACTCCAGGAGAGGTGCAACCTTGCCTTTGTAAAGGATGGTATGTCTGGGAAGTGAAGCACAGCCCTGATAAGGAACTGCCAGGCAAGATAGCAGTAAAATAACTGGGTTTCTTTAGCTGCTTGCATTCTTTTAAAAATAGGTTTATAATTTCTCCCCACAATTATGAGAATGAATAACTTGAATGTCTTGGATTCCCTTGTCTAGAAACAGCAAGAAAAATGTAGCTTATGAAAGAAGCTGCTGTCTTTTTAAAAGTAAGGCTTCCTTTTAACATTTGAAAGTAATCAGCATTGCCAGGATCCTGGCAGCGGGTGAGCCATCCTGCAGGAGATGGATGGGCAATTGCTGAACAAAAGCTCCTGCAATTTGGCTGAGTTACTGGCAAGTTGAAAAAAAAAAAAAAAAAGTTCAGTTATCAGTGAGAGAACCTCCAGGCATCCCTCTGAATGTCCCAGGTGAGCACCATCTCTCATCACAGAGGCAGGTAACCTTTATATTACTCTCTGGTATTCAGTCTCTGGCCTTTAGAATTGCTGCTCTTCCGATCTTCCCCATGTAAATCATCACACTTCCCCTTTTTATGATATTCTAATTAAGAAAACTGTGATAACAGTAACTAATTATGTCCATAACACATTTTGAAGTGCTCTCTCCGCCTGTCAACACTCAGAATGGGAGTCTAAACTTTGGCAAGGGTCCCAGAGCCAAAAAAGGTTCTGGAGCAAGATGCCACTAACCTCCTGTCATTAATCTCAGATAAAGAAGTTCCTATGAACAACTAGCAATTCGTTTGCCATCAGTTTCTGGGATCCTTATTCAGCTTTTCTGATACAGCTCAGTTGTACCCTTCTAATCACTTGCTCTCAAGCATACAGTTCACTGTAATTTTATTATTTCATTTTCCTGAATAAGAGATACCTGTTTGGAAGGGTTGGGTCTTAAAATTGTCTACGAGCAGTATTTCATCTTTTGGGAAATTCTGAACTACACCAGTCCTTTAAAATAAACTACTATCAGATCAGTACAATTGAAAAGCTACTCCAAATACACACAGATGTGTCAGGTTTTGTCACCTCAGTGTTTCAGCTGCAACATCTGTCCCCCAAATCGCAGAGCTGCTCAGCACAGCACACGTGCAACAGAGGAAGCACAGTCTGGGGAGCCCTTCTTGCTGTGGTCACAAGGGAGAGCTTCTAAGAACTCCAAGAGAAGACAGGGATTTCCAAGGTTGAGGGAATTCAATTGCATTTTAGGATCATGAGACACCAAAGCCTGCAGCCTATTTAACAGCTTGAGAAAACAAACACACACACGTCTAAATTTCAGAAGTTCCAGCATTAGCAGGGGCTCTCAGACCTGTTTTGTCAGGCATTACCAGAGAGGTGGTGACCAACATGTCTAATGGGAGGCTCCTTGAGCTACTGCTGTTACCAACCAGCCTCCTCCATCTCCAATTCCTCCTTCTCTTTCCTCCAACAGCAAAATGCTGGAGCTGTGACTTCAGCCGCTCCCTGCCCCAGTCCTAAACGTGTCATCTGCCCCTACTTCCCACTGCTTCCCACCCTCACCACACTCCTGGCAGCTGGAGCCCTGCAGGCATCTCTGCCTCCACAGGGGACTTTTGTATTTAAAACAATGGCAAACACTCCTGACTGTAAAAGAGGGGGTTCAAGTTCCCCTATAGCATCTTTGGCCAACATGTTTATACCATACTCCCTCTTGATTTAATTCCTGAGAAAAATCACTTAACATGCTGGATTTCATTTTGCTAAAAGAGATGTAAACCATTCCAATGCCACAGCCCTGGGCTGTACCTGCAACATCAAAGGAAACTCAGCATCTTGATGGATAATGGATAAAATCTGCAGGTATCTGCCTGTCTAGATGGTAGGGAGTGCCTGGTATGGGAGTTTTAATATTTTAGCCATGCCAGGCCTGTGAATTGCAGCTTTTTGCAGTGAGTAAATTGATTATGTAGATTCATGTGGTCTGCAGGATACGTGATGTGCACAGAAGGTGACATAAATACATATTACAGTGCCAACAGCTTGTTTTATTTCAATGCCTGACAGGTTACAACTGACATTGAAGAGAATAGTGATGAGCAGCCACTTTGCAAGCCTTCCCTGTAAAATGCAATTGCATCTGACAGTGGAACTGGTGGGACAGACCTCCACAGTTTCCAGCTAAACTGTTATGTGAGGGACTGGAGCAGCTCTGCACTGTGGAGTCAGAGAGTAGCCGGTAAAGTGCTTTGTACTCTCCTGCACTCCCTGCAATTAGAGATGAGTTATTGGTCATTTCTTTTGGATAAACTTGTCTGTGCAACACAGTAGAGTCCTACCTCCCATTTAGAGAGCAAAATGTATTAAAAGAACTGGATAATGAGCCCATCAACCATGCTAATTTTACTTATACTATCAGAGTTAAACCCCACACAGCTATTGCCGAGTACGTGGGTGTAATTCAGTGTCTGATACAGAGAGAGTGTGAATCAGAACTCTAAGGGCAGTGTCTGGATTGATCAGGGCAGCCCAGCCAGAGGCTGCAGGTGCTCCCCACATCTTCCATAAGAACACTTTCAGAAGAAACAATGCCCTATCCTTCAGTGACACATGATACACCACGAAGAGCTGCAAATTCACACCCCAGACTGCCTGTTTGGCCATGCCTGGATGGGGCTCATCCAGACATCTCAGCCATCCCATTAAGCTGTTCTGTGCCTGCATGCTGAAATCTCTGCCTATGGGCTGTGTAAAGTGGAGACAACACTGGAATGCAGACTGACCAGCACAGGCTTGCAAAGCAGCAGTGAAAAAATATTAGTCAGTACAAAAATCATAGAATTATTCAGGCTGAAAAACCAAAGATCATCAAGTCCAACCGTTAACTCAGCACTGCCAGGCCCAAAACTAAACTATGTCCCTGAATGCCACATTTACATCTCTCTTAAATATCCCCAGGGATGGTGACTCCACCACTTCCCTGGGCAGCCTGTTCCAACACTTCAACCCTTTCAGTGATGAAATATTTTCTAATATCAAATCTAAACCTCCTCTGGCACAACTTGAGGCTGTTTCCTCTTATTCTATCCCTTGTTACCTGGGAAAAGAGACTGACCCCCATCTGGCTACAACCTCCTTTCAGTCAGTTTTATAGAGCAATAATGTCTCCCCTGAGCCTCCTTATCTCTGGGCTGATCAACGAGTAGTTATTTCCTGTCGATGCTACTTTGCACACACGATCGTCTGCAGTGGGAGCTTTTTGATTTTTATTCCATTGCAAAGATAAAATAAAATGTTGCCAAGATAGAACAGCAGCCCCTTGCTCCGCTGTGACTACAAACAAAGCGGGTTACATGCTACTTGAGGAGCTTACAGCAGCAGTGATGGTGTTGGGCTTCCCCTGGGAAGACGGCAGGTTTGGGGGTTAAACCACAATCTGGCTCACGAGAACAGTTTGGTACAGCTAGAAGGTTGCAAAGGTTGATTTGCTTCTACACAACACATCTAAGAGTTTTGCCTTCTGATCCCAGAAACGAGAACAGGAATGACTGGGTGGAATCTCTCCCAGGGTCATTTTGCACTAAAATGCAGGTATATCCTACAATATTTTTGGGGGAAGGGGGGTGGTTAGTGCCCTGGATGAAATGGAAAAAGTGAAGGAAAAATAATTAAAAAAAAAATAAAAATTTAGGTTTCCAATGAAATTTATTTAATGATTAAAGGAAGCTAAAAAAAAATAGTTTTCCCCTATTAAAAAAACAAACAAACAAACAACCACAACTAAAAACCAAACCCCCTAAAAACAAAAAAAAGCCCAAAACCTCAGAACATTTGTTTCACAGCTAGAAATTATTGTCTTAATTTTAGCGCTCTCTGCTTCTTCTGAGGAGCTAGAAATTTGCAGGATGAGACAACTCTGGGAATTATCACTTAATGGAAAAGCAAAAGGTTTGTGGATAAATCATTTTTGGGAGTTTTAACCATACAATGGGATGCAACACAGCATCTGCTTCTTTGGCAAACTATTCCCTCACATTTGTTTTGGGATATCAACAGCTTTATTCATTATTAAGGATTATTCACATGCCAAGGAAAGATTGACATTTCTGAGAGATGCTCACAAAATTTCTGTGAGTTTTAGCACATGCCTCCTTGTTCAAAGTTTACACCAGAAATATGGCATCCACCATCCTCTTGTCCTTAAAAATATTTCTCTCATTCATCAGCGCATGGTTTAGATCAAAACCAGAAGGCAGGAACAATTCCAGTCAATGATCTGTGAGCAGTCCCTTGTCTGAAGGATACACATCCAGAACCGATGAGTTGTTGATCACTTAGACAAAAAAAGAAAACAAAACAACAACCCTGAAAATGCTTTGGAAATTAACTGCTTATTGAGAAAGAAATCTAATTTGCAGCTCATCACCTGACTGTGTCAGGTCCACATTGATTGCTGCTACCACTTTGCTGCTGGATGGCTCTTCTCTCTGAGACTGCTGTGAGGATCCTGCTCCCTGCCCAGGGCCAGGGCATGCACAGAGTGCAGGTGTTCCTCCCAGCTTTGTGCACACAGGGTTATATAATAGGCAGAAAGATTATCAAACCCTAGATAAACCAGACCTGGCCCTGGTCTGCGATGAACTGTACATGAAATATGGATATTTCCTGACACAGATGCCCCTGAACTCTTCCATCATACCCAGAGCAAAGCCCAGCTCCTCTGTACACAAACCCCTGCCTGATGGCTCTGTAGGGTTGGGCAGGCACAGTGAGGTTTTGCCCAGCCACCATCCCCATGCCTGCCAGGAGACAAGACAGCACCACTGTCCATAGGAAAACTTGCCCCAAAACCCAGAAGAGCAGAAGATGTAACCCAAGATGGTAAGAAGCTGAGCTCCATAATAGCCAGAACTGATTCAGAAAAGGCAATGAGAGACCCTTCATGAGCAAAGAACAGGGCTCACCCCTTTCCCACAGGGTCCCAGAAGGTCCCATCTGCCATAACCCCATCCCAAGAATCCTTTTTAAGCCACAATTTCACAGATCTTTTAAAACCATATATTTGAATATTTTCATGCTCTACTTCACTACCCTTGTAGAATAAGCCAGGTAACTGATAACCTCCACCTATAAAATCTGTCTGCTGGCTGCAGAATTCCCATGGATGCTGTGGTACATCTCAGGCATCTATTGAGCCACAGCTCCCAGCTGAGCAAACTGAGCCAACTTGCATCAGCTGTGCATTAATGTGCTCATCTGTGCACTGCAGCAGCTCAGCAGCTGCTGTACAGCCAACTGAGATGTCTCTGCCTCTGGCAGAGGGCAAAAGAAACCCTGCAAAGCCACTCTTTGTGAGTTAGAGCCCGAGTACACACTTATGTCAGGCTCTAAATTAAATCACTGCAGGCAAGGGTAATCTCCCCCTGCACACATCTAGCCATATTCTCTCCCTCTACTCACAAGGATGCTCTGTTTGCATCCTTCAGCCCCAGGATGTACCTTCTGCCAGGTGTCACCACTTATGAAGCACGGCACACTCTCTCTTCTATTGGGTCAATCACAGGAGTTAATATTTATAGGCTTTCGTCAGCCTTAGATACCTAAAGTATGACTATGTATGGAACCGAAGTCCTCCCCAGTTTGGATCAGAGGCAGGCATGGCACGGCTTCTTCATCAGACAGGATTAAAGTCTGCAGGCAACACTGCCAAGAGCTGAGACCCAGGGCAGAGTAGAAAAGATGCACATGCTGTTAAGTTGTAGAGGAAATCTCTGCCTTGATGAGCAGCTACTACTTTGCCTACCAGTTCTTTACATAAAGATGCATTCACACAGAGAAGGCTCCTTTCTGGAGCAGTGTTACAGTATTTGCACACAGACTTTATCTGGACAGTTACTCCAGCATTGCAATACAGGCAGAAAATGCAAGACACACCAGGAATGCCAGGTTTTTGAGGACCCTAAGAGTAAAGATACTCTACTGCAAATCCTGTCCCAAATTCATCTTCGGGAACCCAAGACCCTATAAACCATCATGTCTAAAGTTACAAGGTGCTTTCTGCATTTTCTAGTAAATGTCTTAAATGAGTTGTTTGAAGATACAATATTGCAAAGCCAAGGTTATTCATATTTATATGAGAAATCATTTACCCTTCAGAGGAAGCTGTCTTACAGAGTCAAGGAAAAAAGTCATGTATAAGGCAGGGGTCATGCATCTGTCATGCATGAGACATAGATTTTTGCAATGATTTGCCTGGGTAAAGGTTATTTAATTTAGTGAGATATGTTGTACTCAAGTGTTGAAATTAGAAACCTGCTCTGAGCTGAGGATCTTTGATTAGACAAAGAGGAGAGCAGTAATCACTTGGAGCGCTGCACGCAAGGGGTGAGCACCCACTCAGAATCCCTAATTTGTAACTTATTTATGCACTGCAGAGCCCACACACTCTAATGGTTTAGATATTCTGCTTCATGCCAAATGACTAAACACTTCTCATGTGAGCAGACAGTCACTCACAGTCAGGTCATTTATCTTTCAAAATAGCAACAGAGAAATCTTGTCCTCTCTCGTTGAAGGTCTCTTGAGACACAGGCATCTCGAGGTGGCTCCATTTCAACATGCATCATCTGAGAGCCTGCTGTGGGCAAGTTCAAACAGACAGCAAAGCTGTAAAGGTGTTTCTCCACATGCAAACTACGATCATTATTGTCCACTGTGTAAGTACCACACATCACTGTGCACAGTGGTCACAGGAGAGCTGCTTCTAGAATGATTTTAAGGACCCATCAACAGACCTCTGTATCACAGAATGGTTTGGGTTGGAAGGGAGTTTAAAGATCGTCTCATTCCAACCCCCCTGCCATGGACAGGGACACTTTCCACCAGACCAGGTTGCTCAAAGCCCCATCCAGCCTGGCCTTGAACACTTACAGGGATGGGGCATTCACAGCTTTTCTGGGCAACCTGTTTCAGGGCCTCACCACCCTCACAGGGAAGAAATTCTTCCTAATACCCAATCTAAACCTACTCTCTTTCAGTTTAAAGCCATTCCCCTTGCCCTCTCACTACATTTTGTAAGATTATATAGGGTATGTGTGGAAAGCCTGAGCCAGTGAGCTCCCTACACAGACACATCAGAAACAAGGCAGCATCCCCCCTCCAGGCACTGGCCTCTTCCAAGCACAGTAAGAGAAGCCTGGGGCTCCTGACTTGTCTTCAAATCTAGATATTTCCCTGGGGTTGAATTGCAGATGTTGGAGCTGGGAGCTTCTGTCCTCGGGTTCCAGCACCAGGCAATCAAAGCTGCTTGCTGCAGGACCAGAACCCTTGTAGCAGGGGTGACATACTTGGGCAGCCAGTGCAGGAGCATGCAGCAGGCTCCAGGATAGGGTTCACCCTCCAGGGCTTTGAAAGAAACTCTCTGGAAGAGAGTAGTATCATCATTCAAAGTGTGTGCATCTCTGTCCTGTGCACTTGAGAGCAGATTCCCACCAGCCTGCTCCCCTATTCCAAAGATGATTGCTCACAGTCTTATCACAGAGAGAGAGGAGAAATTAAAAGCTACAAGCACCTTCCTCTGAGGCTGCACGGATACTGCTGTTATCTTTATGGCAATTGTTAGTGGCATCAGCACACACTATGCTCAGCAGCACCATTGAAATCTGTCATGTCTGGGATCAGCAAACAGATCTTTGCCTGCTGTCTTTGCTGGTACATTAGCCCATCTCACATTAATTCATCAAATTAAGTGCCCTGCAGTAAAGCAAACTTGTTGGGAAAAAAAAGCTTGTTAAATATTCCACACAATTTTGTTTTGGATACTTCAAACAACAGCATCCCTACCCTGCAGTGTTCCAAGTGTTCCTGGAACAAAGTCTGGGTGGTGGGAGTCACAGAATAGTTTAGGTTGGAAGAGACCTCTATCCACATTGAATCCAAATGCTAACTCAGCACTGCCATATCCATCACTGAACCACGGCCCCAAATGCCACATTCACACACTTTTTAAATACTTTCAGGGGTGGCAACTCCACCACTGCCCTGGGCAGCCTGTTCCAATGCCTGACCACCCTTTCAGTGAAGAAACTTTTCCTAAACTTCAAACTAAATCTTCTCTGGTGCAAGCTGAGGCCATTTCCTCTTGTCTTTTCACTGGGAAAAAGAGACTGACCCCCACCTGGCTACAACCTCCTGTCAGGGAGTTGTAGAGAGCAAGAGGGTTCCCCTTCAGCTTCATTTTCTCCAGCCTGAACACCTCCAGCTCCCTCATCTGCTCCTCATCAGACTTGTGCTCCAGACCTTTCCCTAGCTCTCTCTTCTCTGTTTCAGCCCCTCGGTGTCTTTCGTGTAGTGAGGGGCCCAAAACTAACAACAGGATTTGAGGTGAGGCCTCACCAGTGCCAAGTACAGGTGGACAGTCACTGCTCTGGTCCTGCTGGCCATAATGACTATCACTACAGAGGCTCTCCTAGACCAACCAGCACAAATGGGGCTGTGCCCCTCCTTGAAATCAGGTTCACACAGGGCATCTCCAGGACACCTGTTCTTGTGAATATAAACCCTTTGTATCATTGGACTTTCATTTCTAGACAGGCTCCTTCAAGTTCCAGCCTTCCTCAAATCCCCAAGGAACCATTAACTAATGAGTAATTGAAACACCTGATTTTGGAGCAGTCTCTCAGAGCTCACGCCACGTGAGACCTGGCATTTGGCTCCCACCACATGCACCTGTTGGAGGGAGGTCCGTGGAGAAAGAGCCAATGACTTCTCCATGGTAATTACCTTCAGCAAGATGTATTTACAACATAGCAGTGTGTTACAGGCAAAATGGCAAAGCAGCAAGGCTCTGCTATCATCACAGCCCCCTTCCTCTGCCCTCTCCCTATAAATTAATGGGCTGTATTAAAGTCAAGGAGTTTCTAAGCAATCAGATTAAAAAATAAAAAAATGTGGTATGAGCCAGGAAAGTCACAAACCTTCCTGAAATATTTAGATTAGTACTCAAACCACAGATATTGAAAAAAAAAGGAAGAATTATTTTTCAAAGATCTTCCACCACAAATACTTGTCACAGCTGCCTGTGTTGGAGTGACAGCCCCTCTCTCCTCAACATCAACACCGGAGACATAAGAAATGACAAATGTGAGAGAGAGTTTAAGAGAGAGCCCTGGGGTAGGGAGACCTCAGTACTTGCACACTGGGGAAAAACTTTGTCAAGAAGAGAAGCAGCAGGAAGGAACCAGGATGGCTCCTGGCAGGGGAAGGCACTGTCACATCAGCAGGAAGAAGGGGCAGTGACCAGCAGAATGCTTGCCTACTCCATTTCACAGCATTTTAATGCCAAAGGCTTTTAACAAAACCCCTCTTCAAGGCACTTAAAGCCGCTAGGATGTCACAGGATGAGAAGGAGGATCCTTTAATGCATTAATAAATAGAGGGATAAAAAACCCAAAACCCACAAGGCTAGAAATAAGCCCTAGTTTTTCAACAGAGGAGGAACGTGCCCAGGGATCTGTATTGCTCACTGTAGTCATAAGTGGCCTAAAAAGTCATTTAAAAGCAAGATGAAGTTTTTAGGCAAGATAAGCCAGAACAGTGAAAACTGGAGGAGATTCTATGTGTGTGTGTACACAGAGAGATATATTACATATAGCTTATGTATTAGTAGCTATATATGGTACATATTACATATATATTATAGTTTGTGTATAGAGAAGCCAAAATATCACAGAATATGCTGAGTTGGAAGGGACCTCCAAGGATCACTGAGTCCAACTCCTAGCCCTGCACATCCTCAAGAGTCATACCACATACCTGAGAGTATATATGTTATTTTTAACATATATATACACACACAGATCTATATAAGCTATTGGCCACTCCCTTTGCTATCATTTTTCCCTGGATACCAGGCTCCAGACACCCTCATAGGGCAGATAAGGAGGGAGGCACCCAGCAATACTGAACACAGCACAGCAGGATGCAGGGCTCCATGGGGCAACGACAGCACAGGCACCTTAGCAGCAAACCAAGTGACAAACCAAGCGCCTGGGCTCCCTTACGGTCCCAGAAGCCAAACCCTCCTGTTCTCCCCTGGGGCAGCACACTCGGCCGTGCAACATCAGCCCACCTCGATCCCAGCCACGTGGGGACAGTCGCTGTCTGCCGAGAGCCACACGACAGTTCCCAAGGAGCCCACAAGGGCAGTGTGTGTTTTTGAGTCATAGAGACCTGAGATGCTGCAGCAATTAGTACCATGGAGTTTAAAAACATCAAGTGTTTCAATTTATTTGCTTATTAGCTAAAGTTCAGGCTCCCCTCCATTACTTTAACAAACTGACTGAGCACTTCAATTGATCTTAAAGTACCTATTGGCCCTTGTTAGCTCCTAGTACTCATTAGGATACATACATCTAGCCAGGAATCTTGTTATGAAATAATTGTCAACAGCAGAATGATCTCAGGTTTGCAGCAGAGCACACAGACAGATCAAGTGGCTTCCAGTTCAAGGGGACAGTTCTGCTTTTCCTAAGCTTTTAGGGCTTACAAAAAGAAGCAGCAGGGCCTGACTGGACCTTTCTTAGGCTACTGGGATGCAAGCTTTATGCTCAAGACAGCTACACAACTGAATTAGGTCAAGGACACCAACAACCCTCCAGCTCAGAGTAAAACTAGCATTTGTTTTCTGGTATATTAACACATCTCTAGTGTGAGGAGACATTTCACATACCTGTAAGGCAGCACAAAACAGCTCTCCATCTGCTCAGCCTGGGAAGTCCAGCACCACGACCTCTCTCCCAGGAGCTCTGCAGAAAAAGAGTGTTTTCCTTTTATCAGAATGTCTGAGCTGATTTGAAATGCCCAGCAGCTGGGGGCTCCCAGCTAAATGCCTAAAGCAGAGCTGCAAAACATTTTTCTAGGCTAGAAAAAAGGAGAGAACCAGAGTCAAAATGTTTTCTTGTGAAGGTTCTGGCTATGAGAGGTCAGGGGTGGCAGCAGGTCCAGAGCATGGCTATCGACCAAAAAAGCTAAAAGCCAGTTTTCTCAGGAGTACTTTTCCCCATCCAACATCATAAGAAAAACGGTCACTTCAGGTTTCAAAAGTCTCCAGACTCAGCCTTGACCTTCTCTCACATCCAAAGCCCACTGCCCTGTTATATCAGAGGTCTCCTTATTCCCTCAGATGAATTGAATCCCCCCAGACCCTGCATTAATGAACACAAATCTGCCTTCTCCACACATCTCCGAGGTGCTGCCTGCCTGTCCAGGACATCAGCATGCTATCCACATCCCAGACCCCAAATGCCCACCCCAGCACCCCCAGCCCCACTTTGCACCCACACAGTGCCCAGACTGTGGGGCTGGGTCAGCCTCTCCCTCCTCAGGGGGCAGCCAGGCCATGGCTTAGAGCACTGTCACTCCTCAACCAGAGTCCAGCATCCTGGACACAACACAGCCTGGGATCTTCTGGATGAATTCAGATCCATGTGGAAGAGCTTTCCCTTTAACCCAGCCCTCATCATCCTCTAAATGGGGTAAGAAGCCTGCAATTCTTCTGCAGTCTCAAGGGCTGGATAAACACTGGAGAAGAATTAAGTGTTTCTCTTTAATTTTATATGCTTACCCACTCTTTCCCCCATGCATACTTGAGCACTCCCAGCATTGCTTGGCCTCAGGATGCATTCAGCAGAAGGCTTTAGGTGCTCATTAATTAATGTTTAATTTGTGTGGGCCTCTGCTTACAATTCTTATGCAAATCATTATCGAATTGTGTTCTGTTTTCAGCTGAGCCAAATCTAAGCCCTAAAAAGCTAAAAGAGGAAAGACAAATTGAGGAGTGTACGTGAAGGTAATAAACCTTTTCTTGTTCTCAGAGGCTCTGCAGTAACCTTGGGTCATGTGTACTACAAGCATAAATTTAGGGGAGAGATAAAGAACACTGTAATGGTTGAGTCTTGCAGAATGTGCAAGAGATGCTGTGGGAAAGAAACTACTGATAAACACTCACTGATGCGTTGATTATTAATGTGATGTTTTTATATAAACTCTTCTTTCTCTAGAAATATGATAGATTTTTACCAGAGGAGAAAATAAGAGCTTTTTCCATATAATTTAATCATTGTGTATGTTACCTGGTATTAACACAGCATTTGACAAAGCCACGTCTAGTATGATCTGTTTTTAATTTGTGCTCTTTATTACAGTTTGTTGTAGCTGACTAATTAAAATTTGTCAGGGAAGTAATCAGCCTTATTTCCGCAGTGAGATCAGTTTAATAAGAAGGTAATTTTGCAATTTGTTTTCATTAATTAATTAGGCAAACCCATATAAAATCCACATAGTGGCATATAAACCCAGGGAAGCTGTGACACCACATGCAGTGCCCAAGGAAAAAGGGACCTATGGACATTCTGCCCCCCATGTGGTTTTTGCCCCTGCCAGCTTCAGAGAAGCAAACTGTCATATAATGCTTAACCTGGATGTCTCTGCTAGTGCATGTTTTCTACAAAGAAACCCCAAAAGAACATTATGTGGGGATGGAGACAGAACAACTGAATCAAGAGAAATCCACCAGCAAATGTGGGAAATGGATCCACACCTGTACACAGGCTTCCTCAACAGCCCCAGGTGTCAAAGCAAAGGTGTCAAAGTAAAGAAATTTCATACTCCTAGGAAAACTGATCAAAGAAATAGTGGGGAAGCCTGTCTGGGCCAGTGCTGGAGGAGGAGGAAGGGTCTCAGGGTTGGGTTGTAGATCTTTCTGCTTGCCTCTACTGTAACAATACTTGGGCCATTCCTAGTACTAGCCAGCTTCATTGTCCAAACTCAAGCAGAGACCTGGCATACACCAATTTATCCAGTCAGAGTTGTCTAACCTTAGGTGCCTTTCCAGAGAGCTCATTTTTCAGTTTATAACCTTAATGCTTGACAAGGCTCTCAGTAATCACATGTAGCAAGGCAAGACTCACCAAAGATCACCTACCATGACATTTATTCTTTGCTCTGGTAGTGCACACGGGGGCAGAGGCCAACAAGCTGCCGTGTGCAGAAGGGTGCGAGAGTGGAGGAGCTCCTGGTATCCTGTACATCACTTATGGATCATCTCAAGACAAGCAGGGTCTTGATTTTGCTCACTGATGAGCTGCTGCACCCATTTGGGCTGCTGGTTTTGCTGGAGAGTTAGAAACATGCCCACTTGAGGAGCTGCTTCCAAGAAAGCAGGATCATGGCAAGGGGAATAAAAGGAAGAGGAAATCACAAATGGAAATTGATCCCTTTGGTTCCAGGGGTCACACTGCAGGTGTCAGAAATGTGAAGGTGCCATCCATCCCTGCAAGAGGCTGCAGCTTGTGCTGCCATCAAGTGAGGAGCCATCACCTGAGGGACATCCCTGCCCAGAGACCCTTGGTGCTCCAAGTCCTGTTTGAGACTCAGTGGCTCTTTGGCAAGCCATTACACACTCATTTGTTATAAACCCCAGTTTGCATTTTGGCCCAGAGGAACCAAGCACCACCTGTGATCCTCAGCAGATCTTCTCCAAATAGGCCTTTCTGGAGCCTTTGAATGGGAGAAAAAATCATCAAGGCAATACACCAGATAAGTACAACCAGCCCTGCTATGGACACCTGGCACTGGGCTTAGGCTGATCCCATGAGTTTTCTTATGTTTATTTTGGGGCATCATGGTTTCAGCTCCTCTATATGTGCTGGGTGCTGGGATTGACTCTTGTTATGGCTATGCATACCATAAACTCCTCCAATAACAATGAATAAAAGATCAGTCCCATGACTCCAAATCTATCTAAGTTTAATGGCTGTTCTGCACAACTGGGGATTAGAGAGACAGTCTGATTTATCTGGCTGCTGAATGTCATTTGCTGTTTACCTTTGCTGGGTGAGACTCAGATATAGGGCTATAAACACTTACACGGGGGTAAGGCAACAGCAGAGCAGCAAAGTGAGGAGAGGAGACATAGCTTCACAGGAAACCTTGTAAACCACTGACAGTAATAGTCAATGCAGGATTAAAAGCTATAAGTTCAGAAAACCATAAACCACTATCTATTCTACATCTAGCTTCCCTGACTGAGCTTGAAACAAAGAGATTTTATTTT
The DNA here is from genome assembly GCF_036250125.1 of Pseudopipra pipra. Classification (NCBI taxonomy): domain Eukaryota; kingdom Metazoa; phylum Chordata; class Aves; order Passeriformes; family Pipridae; genus Pseudopipra; species Pseudopipra pipra. The sequence continues at coordinate 7,363,840 of NC_087559.1, forward strand.
TTACAGGAGGCATTTCAGAGTGCTCCTTTGAGGCTCACAAACTATCACACTTTGGAGAGAACATAAGTCTAGGACAAAGCTTTTCATCTGCTCTGTTTGAGCTCCTAAGGGGATGCACCACGTAACATCTTTCTGAGTCATTCCAACACTCCTGAAGAAGGTTTTCCTACCATACAGCCACAATTAGCTGCTTCCTTGGCAGGCTATGATGCAAACCTCTACCTCCCTTCTGCAATAACCACTGGAGGGGGTGTATCTGCTGAAAAGCTTTCATGGTCTAGGACACATGGCAGTCCTAGGATGGGGTGTGCATCATACAGAAGCTTGCAAAGTGTATGCAAGTTTTATATTACATGAAAAAGTGACACAGGGCTTACTTTGAGGGAGGAGGAGACAGACAAAATGTCTCTCAGACTGCAAGATTCCCTCGGCATCCGGACCCTGGTGCCCCAGACATGAGGTCTTACTAAAGGTTCAGTATGTTGAGAAAATCTTAGATGATACATCAGGCCTGCTTGCACAATCCGGCCTGCGTGCCGGACAGCAGGGACCTGTGTTCTCCAGCAGCAGATGTGTGTCCTTGAGCAGCAGATATCAGAAAGTTGCATAGAGGAAAACAAGGAAGGAGGTTGTTATCCAGGGTGTGAGAAACCAGAAGATGGGGGGGCCTGAAAATGTGCCTTGACTAGTAGAGCCAATAAAGTTACAGATATAGTGTGTGAAAGTGAATGTAACCAATAGAAAGTTAGAACAGAGCGTGTGAACCCTGTAGGACCCTTGATAATGTGTGTATTTTTGGAATAAAGTTAGAGCATTGCCTGTACCTCTATGAGGATGTGTCTCTGACTCTCGAGCTCGTTTTTTGCATCTTCTCCTTTTATCTGGCGCCCGAAAAGGTGATAAAAAGCGCGAAACGGTAGAAGAATGCGGTTAGCCGGTTGATCTCCTTGCGGTGAGACGCGGTCGGAGACGCGAGAGGCTGAGCCGGTTGATCTCCTTGCGGTGAGACGCGGTGGGAGACGTGAGAGGCTGATAGAAGCTGGACAGAGGCGTTTCGGTCGTGGGCCAGTCGGCGCGAACCGAGGTAGGAAGGGTCGCTACCTTCCCCCTGTCATTTGCTGCAAGCATGGAATCGGAGTTTGCTGCAGCTAAAAAGCTGCTGTTAGCTATCCTTGCTAAGCAAGGTGAAACAGTAGCTGAGAAGGTGTTTGACAAGCTTATTGCTTGGACCTGTGAAAACGGTTTCTTTAAAGTGCCCCCTCTCCTTTTCGCCTTTGAGGAATGGCGGGGTTTGGGAGATAGACTTTGGGACTTGAAAACCCTCGCTGCTACTACGAAACTTCTCGGCCGTGTAGTCATCCTGCTGAAGGGGGGAGTGCGTCGCGGCCTGGCACACACTGCCCCGACCGAACCGTGTGAATTCGAACCGTGGCCGCCGCCACCCCGTGCAGAATCGTGGTGCAGACGAACACCAGAGAGACGCTATGACCGGAAGACTCTCACGGCGTAGCAGAGTAGGGCGAGGCAGCACCGCGGGGGTAAAGCGGGAGTACCCGAGAGCCGGCAGGAGAGCAGCCCGGCCGCGGCGGTGCAAGAAAAAAAAAAAGAAAAAAAAAAAAAAAAAAACAAAAACCAAAAAAAAAAAAAAAAAACCCAACAACAAACCAGGAGCGGCCCCAGAGGGAAACAGGGATGGAGCAACCCCGGAAAAGTATCACTTCTTGTTGAGAAGGGGAGCAGGCTAGACGGCTGCTTTCCCGTGTTTCTGTTAACTCTCGTGTTGACTCTGTTGTCTGTCCGGTGTGTCGTTGTGCGCTCACGGTGTTGTTAAAAGCGAAATCTCTCTCTTTAGTCCTTCTACTCACTCGTAGGTAACTTAAACCCAAAGACTTGCGTTTACCTGCAAGCTAGTCTGCAGACAGTTTTAGGGAATTTTTCCGGGAAATGAGTATTTGTACGAAAATCTTAGTGAAATGCCTTATTCTTAGCTGTATTTTACCCCTATAAAACCTTTCTGAAAAAACATCGTATTCAGAAAACAAACAAACAAAAAAAAGCAGGGTTTTGACAAAAAGGATAAAAAGCCCTCTTGCAAAACTTTGCCTTTGCCTTAGCAGAGAAAGAGATAAGGTGTTAGTGGCTCACACAATAGAGATAGTTTGTTGCCGAGCAACTGAGTAGGAGACCTCCTCTGGCCGAACTCAAAAAAAAAAGAAAAAAAAAAAAAAAAAAAAAAAAAAAAAAAGGGGGGGTGTAGAACCCTCCTGCTTTATAGAGGCTGCAACTTTGCAATCTTCTGATTGGGGAAAGAAATATTTTTGCCTTACAGTTTGTGGGAGGGAGGGCAAAAAATCTAAAAACCCTCTCCTGTCTCGCTTTGAATCTCCCTGCCTACAGGATAGGGGGAGGAGAAGCTAAACACTGCAAACTGAAACCTGAGTCACATACCACAGTAGAGATTTAAAGAAAAAACAAACAAACAAAAAGTTAGAAATAATATTAAAATTAATGGAAAGAGTCACAAATAAAAATGTATTCATTCTCAATCTGTCATTAGTAATTCTCATGAATAGAGGAGCCAATCTGTGGCTCCAGCGAGCTTGACCAGAAGCTGGGAAGATGATGCAGAATACAGTAAATTAAGGAAACTATTCTAGTTGCTTTTTCATTTTTTCTATTAATCGGGACAACAACCACAGCCTTTTATTAGTAACTGACAACCAACCACTTCGTACTATAAAACCTATATTCCTCTCGTACGGTCAAGTTACAAAAATTCTGAAATTTGAAATTCTTTTGTGAAAATTGTTTAATAGTCTAGGCTCTTTTTTGCAGAAATTCCACAGATTCATTCTGTAATCTGAACCCGTGAGATTAAACACTCCTGTTCATCTATTCCAACTTGGAGATTACATCTACATTCAACAGTAGGATGCTGACCCCCTGTATGCTGACTGCAAAGAGATTATGATTACCTGCAACCATGGCATAGCATGCAAGTGACCCTGGCTGACCCAATGAAGCAGGAACAGCTAGAGCCTATTCTGATCTCTTCACTAAAGATAGATATGGTTACAAAGATATTATTGTCTACCCTTTTACTATTAGTCCTTTGTTGTAGATATTCTATGTTGTTTTCCTTGTTTTTCATCAATATGCTGCTTAACTTGTTCAACAATGGCATGGTCCAACCACAGACCATGCGGTGGGAATGTATTTGTGCTTAATTGGATGATGCAAGCGCTGATAGACGGGAACTTCGTCCCTGAAACAACCATCTTGTATAACTTGAGATTAATTGGTATTTTGCTATTAATTGACAACTCTCCAAAAACATTTGACAGAAACAGTGAAAAAGAAGATGATGTTAAGACAGACCCCTGAGATACAGCATGCCACAGGCAAATCATATAAAGACCTGTCCTTGCACAGGACACTAAGTTCAAAGTCAACAAAGCTAAGCTTTTTATTTATGCAACAACTAACCTAACAGTTGAATTTCAGTACAAAAAAAAAAAAAAAAAAAAAAAAAAGGGGGGGGGGAGAGTGAGGAAAGATAAATTCATGAAATGGTCTTGCTGACTGTTACTTGAGGTTGCTTGCCTAAATAGCCAGAATTGTTTTAAACATGGTGGAGAAGAGGAGCTTTTGAAGTTTTTGTAGTGACTATTGACAAGTTCTCTTTGAAGTCCAAAAGCCCATTTGCATAGAGAAGTGTGTGTTTTGCTTTAAAAATATGAGTATATATTTATCTTTAAACTATAAGAATGTTTGTATGTATTTGGGTTTTGAATTGAACGTGAAGCAGAAACATGTTTATGTTTTCCAAGTTATACTTTCATAAAAACAAGAAATGCATAATTAGATCTTACTCAGATGAGGGCAAAACACAAGAATGATAATTTCTCAGTTCACAACCAGAAAACACAGTAAAATACAACTCAAAAGTATGTTTGTGTGAGAGCATGAAGTGATGGCCATCACGCATGAAAGTTGTGTGAATGTATGCATATGAATGTATGAATATATGATTATTAATATATTCTGGTTTTGCTCACAAATGCGTAAACCATATTACCTTACATATGCATAAGCACCTTTGGATAAAGAGTGGGAGACACATAACCCTGAGTTAAATGAAGTTTCATTTGCAAAATAAAAGTTCTCAAGAACCACAGAGAACAAAAAGATGAACCAAGCAAAAGACCATCAGTCAGGCCTGGATTGTGCAAAAGAAAAAGGGGGAATTGTTGAGAAAATCTTAGATGATACATCAGGCCTGCTTGCACAATCCGGCCTGCGTGCCGGACAGCAGGGACCTGTGTTCTCCAGCAGCAGATGTGTGTCCTTGAGCAGCAGATATCAGAAAGTTGCATAGAGGAAAACAAGGAAGGAGGTTGTTATCCAGGGTGTGAGAAACCAGAAGATGGGGGGGCCTGAAAATGTGCCTTGACTAGTAGAGCCAATAAAGTTACAGATATAGTGTGTGAAAGTGAATGTAACCAATAGAAAGTTAGAACAGAGCGTGTGAACCCTGTAGGACCCTTGATAATGTGTGTATTTTTGGAATAAAGTTAGAGCATTGCCTGTACCTCTATGAGGATGTGTCTCTGACTCTCGAGCTCGTTTTTTGCATCTTCTCCTTTTATCAGTAAGACCAAGATGGTTGAAGAGTGTATTTCTCTTTCCCGAAAGTTTTATGAAAAAATTGTATGTACAGTGCATGTGGCCCTGGGCTCCCAGCAGAAAGTTCAACATGCAAAACCCTGCCCCAACTCACCTGCTCAAAATCAGTGGACTGGGCTGTGAGAGCTCCCCTGTGATCTGTGAGAGCTCCTTAGAGATTAGACCAAAGCCAGATTTTCAAAACTTTTCAAGTCCAGGAGGCCAAAGAGTTAAGGCCAGATACAAAGTAAGAAGTCATGGGGAGTAGCTGTAGGTGTGCTAATTGAAGTGTGAGAATGAACATGCCTTCCTGAGCTGATATTTGGAAACTGAATCTGAAGATCTGAGGCTGAAATTGTCTCTGACCTCCATTTCTCCTCTGGAAGTCATCTGAAAGCTCACGTAACTGCAGAGATGATTCAGACTTTTCAGAACAGAACTTTAGGCTTAGATCCAAAGTCTGCAGAACCTCTCAGGGTGGCTACTCACACCTCAACACTCACTGCACAAATCCCAACCCAACCACAAACCCATGGAGGTCAGGTCTTGACTAGCTACTCTTCGTACCACCTTCACTTCTGGGGGTATCAGATACTGATATGATGTTCCCACTTGCTGAGGCAGAGGTGCCTGCAGATTTCATTAATTCAGTTGCTGCTCAACTCCTTAGCACTTGTGTGGGCTCTGCTATGGGAAATCAATTATGAACTCCCATTGGTTCCAATAGGAGTAAGCTAGAAACAAAATAAAACACAACAGTAGCCTTTTAAGCAAGTTTTCAGCCAGCTCCCTGAGGATGCAGCCAGACATGCTGTCTACACAAGATCAGCTTCAAAGCTGATCACTGAGAGTGCTCAGAGCAGTCACAAATAGTCTGAGTTAATGAAAGAGCATTTTCCACAGCTGAGCTGCAAACTTCTGCCTACTCCTAAGTATAAGGTGCTGGGGCTCTTCCAAGTGCATCCTTCTGCTTTTGAGCATGACGTGGGACTTTCAAGGACTGATGCAGATCAAGCCTTGCACAACCCATTCACTTTGTTCAGAAACTGTTGAAGAAATCATCATAGTGCCTCTTTCCTTCTGCATGAGGAGCCCAGGGTAGGCTGGCATCCAGTTCCAGCTCTGCTACATGTGCTCAGCAAGGCACTTGGTTTCTCCATGCCTCTGTTTCCTTCCCTAACATTTGAATTTCTTTGCTATTGAGTTGTCCAGGAATTGCTTCTCACTTTGAATTTTCACTGTGCTTAGCACAAGGGGCTTTTGATCCAAGCCAAGGACTCAGGATATTGCTCACAACACACTGCATTGGAATAAAAAGGGTTGCATACGATGAGATGACAGAGTGAATTGATCAGATAAAAGGCTTTTAAGTCATTAATGTAAGTCGTGCAAGACTTAGAAACATTTCAGCAATAACAGAAACTGCGTTAGGGCCCTAGCAATTTCAAACAACTCTTTCCTAATTGGCTTCACAATATTGTTCATTTCAGTCTTTTTCTGTAACAGAGCGATATTACGAAATCGATGCTTTCAGAGTCACCAGTAGCTCCCAAACAATCTTTTCAGGGCTGTGCGGTGTTTTCTTTGCTTTAATAATAGGAAAGCTGCCTAGAGACTCAAGTTCAATCTATCTTTCTACCCCAGAAAAGGAGCATCAGTTGATATTTTAAGCTTTCACTGATCTTCTACCTGGCCAAAACCAAAAGGGATTGGGGAAGACATCGAGCAACACCAGGGCCACATTACGTGAAAATGTGATACCAGCATGGATGATGCCACCAGATTAAGTGCCTGTTTTGATCTCGGGTGCTTGGTCAAGGTGGGTCCTCAGAGGACACATTCCCAGAAGGGATGGTCTCCGAGAGAGGTTTGCCCTCCTCATCCAACCCTGTGCTCCCATATCCCATCACTGGGAAGTGTGATGGGCATCCCATGGGAGCAGTCATCCTCACAGCACAAGGCCACCAGTCCCTCAGTGGGGATGTATGGGAAGGACATCTCCATTTGCCACAGGTTTGATGCTGCCTATTCTTGCAACTCACCATCAGAGCAAGGAGCTTTGCTAATACGAGGTTTTATTTGTAGGAGGACCAGTTGTGAGTGTTTAGCCTCCAGACCAGGCCACGTCCTAGCTGAAGTCCAAACCCAGCAACTTACCTGCTGAGCTTCAAACCCCACTGCATCCATTTGCATTTCTTCCTTCAATCCCATCCTAAACCGCACAGGCACAGATCTTCCCTCTCCAAACAACTCCTGTTGCAACACGTGTCCTTGCTTTGCATCAAAATCCATTATAAAATATCCCCTTAGCTTCTGGAAACACTAAAAGCCTTTTTATGTCAAGGAGTTAAATCTCGTTACTCAGCTGTCATTAATTTCCCTCTTTTAACACCAAAGGGTTTGATCCCTTCCTGTTAAAAATTCATTCACCAAAGCTAAATCATTCTTGTCTTCTCCTTTTCAGCCAAGGAAGAAGAAAAATTAAAAGGGCTGCAATGTTTTGCTGGCTCACTCATCCTGTTACATCCTTAGAGAGGCTCTTCTGTTCCTGGGTCATGAGACTGTTTTTTATGCCCCAAAAGGATATCAAAGTGGGCTAAATGTTGGCTCTGAGACAGGACCTTGTATGTAGGAATCGACCCAAAGCATTTAATACTGAGGCTCTGGTCCTAACCAAGCCCATGGCTGGGTAGCCAATACCACTCAGCTCCAGTACAAACAATATATTGGCCACCCTTTTGCTCCACCATCACTGGTCAGGACCACTTCTTATGTGGTTTCTGCTTTTCACAGTTTCACAAATCAGCAGACTCAGCTGTCAGGGATATATGAGCCATCCCTTTGGTCACACAAGCACAGTGCTGCCAAAGATGCATTGCAAAAGCTGGACTTGAAATTCTTCTACTGTGATCTCTCACTGAAGAGGTCAGCTGGAGGAGGAAAAAAAAATAAATAAATGCTCCCTTCAGCAGGGTTAATGGTGGGGTGGAAACTCCACAGGCTAAAGTCAATGTTTACCTAAGGCTGTAACACCTTTTGTGGCCACTGCCAATCATGAAACCCATCCCTGGTAACACCCTGCTCAGGGCTGAAGCACCCTGGGGTAACTGGGAGAGCTGGGCAGCCCTGCCCCAAGGGAGATGGGACTGCACATTTTTGCAGTTGTCTCCCCATCATCTCCCCATAATAGTGTGGGAGAGGATGGAAAGGTCTGTGAGAGCCCAGTCAGCACACTCCTGCAAAGCACCAATGCAGCAGATACAAAGCCCTGAGCACCAAATCTTCACCCCATGGACTGTTTCTACAGAGGAGTAAGTTCAGCCAGGTTTGGACCAGATTTTATTCCATTTAAAAGGGACCAGCACGAGGTATCCAGGCACACGCTGATATTTCTGCGTAATTCACTCATGCCTTTCTTATAAAGTGCCAAGCTATTTCTCCTTTTAAAGCACAGATCATTTTGTGGTTTTCACGTTTTTGATCTCCTGCAGGAGGTCAGACATTAGAGTGAGCATGACTAATGTCATCATGAAATCTTCAAAATCAATTTTGTTCTCTGGTTCCTCATCCAAGTCAGAAATTATCTCCTGGTATTTTGGTTTGTTTTCTTGGCCCTATATAGGATTTTAAATGAAAAAAAAAATTAAGAATAAAATAACTTTTTTATTGCATCGTTAAAAAAAGAGACATCTATGTAAACATTAATGCATTTTTCTATCTTCCAATTCATGTTTTTATATCAACATTTACAGTAGTTTTTCTGAAGGTATACCAAGGAACTCAAACAGACGCATTATTGCAATCAGACAGGAGAACAATCAGTCCTCAAAGTTTCCACCAGAATCCAGAATATATCTTTTAAAAGACACCTAATCATGACTGAAAATCTGACAGTGATGATGACATAGATGGTAACTGCTGGAAAAAAAGGGAGTCCTGTGTCTTGATAAAACTGGGGGGAGGAAACAACCAATCAACCAACCTCCTAAATTTAATATTTAAATATATACTGTGAAGGTCTCAGAAACTCTAGATTTTATGGGCATAACTTCAGTACTATTCCCTGTCCTGCTGAGCATCACTGTTGGAATGGATTATTAAAATTATGAAACTATACATCATGTTTGTTATTCATATTTCCTTATAAAAAAACCTTGCTAGAGTTCCAGGATGGGTTTTTAGTTTAATAATCTCCAAAACGTCTCACAATCCCAAGTATGATTGGCAATTGATATTTTCAATTCTTTTTCTGTAAGGAACCTAGTTTCTTATTTGGTGCCAATTCCCCCTCCCCAACGAGTCATGTGATTTTGTTCTTTTTGGAAGCAAAGGTATTGTCAAGAACGTCTTTAGTACTAAACACCTTTGTCGTTTACTTAGTTGAGCTTTTTTTATTAGTCCCACTAAAGTGGTAGCTTTTCCTACCACTTGATAAAACTGGTTTTTGGTTTTCTTTTTGTTTTGTTTGGGGTTTTTTGGTGTGGTTTTTTTTTCTTTTAATTTAGGGAGGGGAAAAAAAAAAACCTGCAAGAAGTTTACAGCCACAAGTGCCAATATGGCTGTTTTTCACCATACCCAGCTGGATGGGTGAGGGCTTTCTGCCCCCTCTATCCCAGCAGCCCCACCAGTGATCACAGTGCATGTGGCTCCACGGCACAGGGTTGGCTCTCACAGTGCTGGGTCAGTCTGGCAAACCATCAAACACCTCATTAAATGCACTGGGTTTCCTCTCTTCATAAATTAAGTCTCTTGTCACCATCTAAGGTTTTTTTTTCTTCATTTGGTTGTTGTTTTTTTTTTTTTTTTTTTTTTTTTTGCAATTGCCCTATTTTCTTTCAACAAATGCAAGCAGATATCCACCGTGGTTTATTTTCATCCCCCTCCTTCAGCCCTGTGTTGGACACAGGCTCAACATAAAAGCAACTAATCCACTGAATGTTTGTTTCAAATCCCTAAAGTCTCACTTGAGATTATCCCATGGACTGATGTTTGCCCAGCTGCAGGACAGAGCCTGAGGTGCCATCCCTGCACCCAAAGTGCCTGGTCAGTGCTGTCACAGTCCCACCCACTCACCCAAACCCTCTCACCTGTATGAAGTGCCAAAACTGGGTTTGCAGCAAGCTCTTGGTTTCAGCTCTGCTGAGCTTGCCCTCCGGGTCAGCATTGTTGTTATACACCAAAGCCACTGTAGCAAAAGCTTTTTCAAGGTCTGAGCCTTGTCCTAGAGCTGGAGGGAGGAAAAGTTATCAGTCTACCCGAAAAAGCGGCATTTGAGATGTAATTGAAAGCTATTTGTTAGAACCATCCTGGGTGGGTGGAAATCTGCGTAGTTTCACTAAAGTTAATGAGACTGAAAGTGTTTATACCACAAAGGACCCGGCCCAGATTTTATTTGGAGTGGGCCAGCAACATGCCTCGTCCTACAGAGTCACACCCTGAAGGAAGCTTTCCTTCGGAGCTAGGGCAGTAACACAGGGCAATGTGTGAGACCCTTCTGGTCTACCCTAACCCTGGGCATCCAGCGAGGACCTGCCATGCCATGGGGACAGGCCATGCTGGCTGCCCAGGTGCGTTTGGACTCCCAGGGTCCTCTACCATGGAAAACACGACCCAACTGGGAAGCCTGGCTGCACAGAAATACCCGTGCCTGAGCACCAGCAGCGCATTTCAGCGTTATAGTACACTTGGGATTTTGGCGGATTCATTGCCCCTGCTCCTGAGCCGCATCCTAAAGAGTGCACACTCACATCCCTCAGTTAGTATCAGGCACCACAGACAATTTGGATTGTGATTTTTAATGAAAAGGCAGGGGAGAAGTGATCAATACAGGAGCACATTGCACAGGGACACGAGACTCTCATCTTGCCCCAGCTGAGGGTCCGCGCAGCCTCCGCAGCTCTGTGACATTACTGGAATTTTCTGCGCGTGGGCTGCAGAAGACCTGAATCCCCAAGGGGTGATAAATTGGTGCCCTTACCTTTTATTGATGCCAGCTGCTTGGCTATGGGTATGCTGCTAGCAAGAGAGAAGAGAGGCACAGTTATCACCTGGTGAATTGTGTGAGGGTATATAGTTTCTCCATGAGTGAGCTTTATTTAGTCCCCCAGGAACTCAGGGCTTCCCAAGGGAGACTGGCTTTCCTTCACAATGGAAAGTGGCCTCTACAACCAGCACAGAACATCACACAGCTTGTAATCCCTCACCTAAGCAAGTAGGCTGGAGCTGTTATTACTAAAGCTGCTAATTAATTAATTTTAAGAGAGGGGCC